>NW_016690188.1:11186617-11714238 GCF_001604755.1 Lepidothrix coronata
TTTCCTCCTCTGATTCTCAAGAATAAAATAATTTTCAAGCTACAGTCAAAAGAAACAACCAGGTCTTTATCCCCGGCCTTGTGTCTTTGGTTCAGGACTAATCAGCTTTATGAACTGCTCTTATCTAACTTCCCTCTGTTTATAGACATCGATCCTTTATCAATAAAAATTAATTAAGTCTCTTTCAACTAATAAATACAATTATTAATTTTTCAGCCGACTTATTTTCCCTGAATCTATATGAACATTGATAGGATTTCTGAATGCAAGTTGAAGGCAGCAGTTTAGAACAGGAAGCATAAAACCAGACCCTTAATGAGGCAGAAAATATCCCATTTTGAGATGAATTATGATATTTCACAAATTTATTTATATCTGCATTGGAAAAACATTAAATATTCAAAGGTGTACAGCAAATGTAAGCACTAAGGCAGTTGCACAAAAAAAAGAACATCGTAAGAAGCTGAAAAATGGACAAAGAATAAATTTGCAAATTAAACAATAAGGGATCATCAATATCTGTAGATATCAGGCAAGGTTCTCACAGAGTAAGTAAAAATAAGCAATTTTTAATCTAGGCCCTTCTCTAGGTGAGTATTTAATATGATGATATACTGCAATTGCTGGTCCATGCCCCTCTGCTTGCAGATCAAGTTTTGATCTTCTGGTAAAGCCCAGAATTCAGGCAAACTCTTACCTTGGGGAAGGCTTCATAATTTGTTCTGCAAGTCCAGATTCAGCAATTATTGCTTTGTTGACTGAATGGGGAGCTCCCAGAAATCCATCAGCCAGGCTGCTGGCTTCTCAAGTGTCCACAAGGAACCCCTGGACATCATCTGCTTGGTTTAGAAAAGGTGTCCTGACACTAGCTCTCCCCAGAAAGCTCAGCACCATGCAATATCTCAAACAGAATCATTACCTTCATGAATGTTTATGAAAAACAAAACTTTTTTTCCCCCATTTTATTTTTTTACCACCATTCAATAAAACAATCTTTCCCATTTTCAGCACCCAATCACACCAAACTTAATTTCGTCCTAGTAACCATTCATTGCAGGCACATTTGGTGATATTCTCATGTCTTCTAATCATCCAGTAGAGACAATAAGGCCTTATTATTGGTATACAAGAAATTGAATTGATTTTCACTAATATCCCTTAAAAGTCACACAGAAGAAAGGCAAATGAAGCCTGGTCTAATTGTCTCACTCCCCAGAGGTGGTGACAGTATCCCATCGAGACATAACCTGGAATCCCCAAGAACTCTGTTTCTTCTCTCTGTCAATAGATTACTATTGTGAGCTCCCTGACACACAGAAAAATCATCATTTTGGATATCACAGGATAAAAAGTCTTGGAAATAGACCTTCAAACTCTTGTTTGTGTGAAACTCCAGAGGATATGACACATAGAGTCTGGAAAGCCATATAAGTTCTGGAGTATCTTCACTGAATGTAGAATAAACTGATAGTTGAACAGCTATTCATACTCAGAACACCAGTATTTTAACTATTCTCTCCACTCATCATTTTACACACTCCTTTTCTGCTCATTGTGGTTGGAAAAATTAAGTTGCTGCAATTCCCAGAGTTGGTTTTATACTTGGCTGAAGACTGCTTTGAAGCTTCTTAGCATTTTTTATAGTAACAGGAAGTGTGGCTCAGGGTATAATTCAGGTGACAATGTAATGGGCAGTGTTAACTTGGAGGTGGAGAAGATCACCTGCACACCTACTGTAGGAACTTCTATTAACTGGTGCACTGCTCAAAAAGACTCCTCATTCTTCTCAACCTAATAGAAAACCATCAGAGGTTTTGTAGAGCATTCTTTCTATCAGACCTCTTTTGATTGCAGCAATCTGTCACTCACTGCCTCGGAGTCACTGAGTTTTATAGTCTTGTCTTAATAGCATTAAAAATGCTATGCAGTTCTCTATGTAACAAAACAGGCAAAGATTGTGCTTGAATTTTGTTTCAGACTTTTACCTTCTCAGTTTGTGTTGATGCACTAAAACTGTTCCCCAAGGCACTGGAAAGAAAGATTCTATCTTCTCTAGGAATGTGCCTAATCTGACATGTTTGAGACCTCAGCAAGTATGGACAAAATTAACTGGCACTCTGACCTGGTCACAGTTTTCCATTTGTGTATTTGTGGAGCGGAACACGTACATTACTACATCCAAATCAGAACACAAAGAGAACTGCCTTAAAAGTCTTTTCCAACCTAAATAATTCTATCTTAATGAGAATTTGAAGACTCTCACTAAGGCCAGTTTTTATGAACATCTTAAATTACTGTGTTTGGTAAAAACTTCATTTTTACCAATTATAAAGTGTATACTTAAATTACTATGTTTGGTAAAAACTTCATTTTTACCAATTATAAAGTATATTCTTTAGTTCTAATTTTTTTTTTTTAAATAACTACATATTTAAAGTATTTTATATGGTTCAGTTGTCCTTTTGAAACCTGGGCTTTGACCTTTACCTGTTGGGAACAAAGAACAGATGCACCTCTGATTTTCCCAGATATTCATCAGCAAGAACCCTACAGTTTTTAGTGGCTTCAACATAACCTTCTTAACTCTCTGATGTTTTCTAGCAGAGGTTATGCATACATCTGCTCTAATGTTAACTTCCTATCTCTCCTTCTCTAACCCCCTTCCTCCCTCTCCTGGACAATCAGAAAAAAAATACAAAGGTCATGAACCACACTGCAAGCATCTCTTCCTGCTTCTTGTGTGGTTTTCACCCTGACCTTGATGTTCTCCTCTGTTTCCCTAGTGGCACCTCATGTTCATGCCACCCCTCGTGCTTCCTTAAGAACAGGAGCAGCAGAAAGAGAGAAAGAAAGTCTGGCAATTAGAAACATACTCTGAGATTTCCTGTTTCTAATGCCTATTGCAAAGAGGCTGCTGTTTCTCAGTTAACAGAGAGTAAAACAAGAGAAAATTAATGAGCTTAGCAAATTGAGGACAAATTGAATAAAGGGGGGCCAAATTCAACCCTGATGTCTTTTATTTGAGGGCAACAGATGGATAAATATATCTTGATATTTTTAACTGGTTTTTAAGGACACAAGTGAGGATTGGGGGTTTTGTTGTTGTTTTGGTATTATTTTTTTTCTTAATCATGCATCATTTGGTACTTGCAACCTAAACTACTTCATTAATCTTCTGTAACTAAATATTGTTATTATATTCATGTAACCAGTATGACAGAGGGTAGAAACAGCATGGTTAAATGGCTGAGTTACTATCACTATGGAGTGAAACAGCCACTGAATGGAGGAATGACCTGACACAGTTCACTTTTGCTCGCTGTGCCTCTGGATATCCTCAGCCTAGATCATTCCCTTAACACAAGTTCTTCACTATGCTTAAGTAGTTATTTTTTCTCCTTACTGACTTGATCTAAGTGAATGTTTTTTACCATGAAATGTTTTCATCCCTGGATTACCACAGAACTATAACTGGGACACTTCCACAGTATTCAGGTGCCAAAAGCTGCTAAGTACTACATTGAGTGCTAGGAGGTGTTGACAGCACTGTCATCTAGCAGACATACCTGGCCTTAGGAGAGTACCATTTTTGGCAAGAAATTGTTTCCAGTGAATAAAATACTAATTTTCATTAACCACATTTAAACTGTAAATTTACTATTACATAAGTCACATGCAAACGAAAAGCCTTAAATCAGGTGTGGAATGTACTTGTAGACAAACACTTCTTAGTAGTAAATTCAAACGAAACAGCAATTGCCCTGCTGTGGCCTAGGTGGAGCATTTGCAAGTGCTGCACAAAGAACTGGCTATTCACATGGTTCTGGCACTCCTTCCTAGTTTCCTGCTGCTAAATTACATTAAGAGACTCTAAACATACTTTCTTAATATCCCTGCCCCCTGCAGGGAATTACTGCGGTTGCCACAAGAAAGTTACTTGATCATGATGGGGCAGGAAAAGGGCTTGGTACAATCCTCAACAAGTGATCCATGTAACCATCTCTGGGGTCCCAATTCAGCCTGGTGTCTCTACTCAGCAAAATACATGGCCCCTCTGTTTTACTTAAATAAGAGGTTAGGTAAGATGGACTGCAATGAGAGCTAGCACATTTTTAATTTTCCCAGTGATGTCAGTGGAGTGTTGGAGGCTGTACAACTGGGGTTACAGACAGTAAGCTCTGCAGAGCATCCGCTGCTTTTATGATTTTCTTTTTCTAAAATACTTATCACTAGGGTCTGAGTTTTAACTGTGACTCCTACCATGCTACTGTAATATAGCATGACATCTGCAAAAAATACAGACATATTAAAAGATGAAAACAGAAAGCCACAGTATTCCAAGAGTTCGATCATTGAACTGTTCTGATGCCAGCCAATGAATGGCCATGTAGCTCAAATTAAGTAATTTCTCTGATTCTGGATCCCAACTCACCCAGCATCCAGTTTTCAGACTCACCATTCTTAAACTTTGTTGGTTTTAATTCATGGCAGAATACATGCAGTTTTAATACATGCAGCAGAACGGACTCAGAAAATGCTACTCAGTGAATTAAAGCAGGAAGATGTGTCTATATCCCTGTTTCTGAATTTTAATGATCATATATTTACCTCTGAAATGCACACTGCTAAAAGAATATTCATCGACAATTCTGAGTAAACAATATGCAAACCTCTGTTTGGATTATGTTTCCTGGCTTGAATGCACTTGCCAAATTGTTATATTTTACTAAATATAAACTATCAACTATACATTCAGAGACTCATATCACAAGTCAGGCATTCTGCTTATGATGTCCACAGTAGTTCCCAAACCTCTGATTCACTAAACTGTCAGAAATGACCCATCTTGATCAAGTGGGTCAGGTTTTTCTTTGGATCAATCTTAATTTACATTTTAATTTAATTTAAATGTCTTAATTTAAAGACCTTAATATAAATAACATAGCTTTACATGTTGCAAGTTGGTCAGTGGAATTAGATCAATTTATAATTAATGAGGACTTTATCTAGCAAAATGTCTTTTTCAGGGATTGCAGGTGTGTGCTTGTGTATGTTGGTATAAACATACACATTTCTTGCAACAAAATGACTGGAAAGTCTGATTCAGTAATAATGTTTCTAAAGATTGTCTTCTGAAAACATGGAGCACACTCAATCTGTGCCACTGTTATCTGAGCTTTTAACTGCAATAACTACAGGTTCTGTCAGTAACAACAGTGCAGGATTACACAGGGTAAAAGTGTGAGTTTCCAACCTTTGACCTGTCTGTGCTCTCTCAGCTTATCTTTGATCTGGTTTCTTACACTGATCTCAGCTGATAGAAGTTTCTGAGAGGTTTTGTACATCTGAAAACAGAATTATGCACAGATCATCCCTCTGCATTGGGTCTCTATCTCAAGTCAGATGTGAAGGCAAGCAACAAGGCAAAGCAACTACATCTGTTTTGCCTAGAGTCAGAACTGCTTCTTGCAAACCTCCCTATTGTGGCTCTTCTAGTTGCTAATTTGTATAAACAGACTGTGCTTTGCACAAATTCCCTTGTATTCTGGGACTTACACTGTCAGATTTGAACATGCTTTTCTTGTTCGTGGTGTCTTTTTTATTTTTTCCGTGTCTTTTACCAAGTACTACATTGCCTGACAGAGCTGAGGAATAGAATACTCGAATTCCATTCTGTTATTTTTATCTGATGAAGAGAACAAGCACTTGCTTTTCACAGGTGCAGCTAGAGAAAAACAAAGGAGTTACTCAGAGGCTGGCTGAGAGACTGACAGAAAACCTCTCATACTGCTGTTATTGGATTCTGGCAAAGATGTAAAAGAGCCAATACCTGTAGCACATTGTCACAAGGTCCCTTCTCAGCACTGATGGTGCTTGGTCCTAGATTTGCAAAGTAGTTTCAGGGAACTCAAATCTGCCCATTTGTAAAATATATCTATTAATATTTACTTACATTACCAGTAAGTATGGCATAAGGTACAACACTTAACTAACATTTGGAGAATGCTTTGAGGTCCTTGATTTATAAGCAAATTTGATGCTCCTAACTGGGTGCAGCTGCAACCTACCGACCTGTGTTTGGACCAAACTCAAGACAAACCAGCCTACTAGCTTCTATGACATACATTTGCTGGTCTCCAGCACATTTCTGTTGTTCAAACTTCTCTATGCTGGGGCTGAGTCTCCTCACTGTTGCTACATCCTCTTCCTTAGGGACCATGGAAATGAGCTTCAGGAGAGTTTGCACTGGGCCTATGCATGATGAGGACTCCTCATACAATTTGAAAACAGTAATAAGGTCTCTCTTCCTGCTCTATTGCATAACCAGAATATAAAGAGGAAAGAAGGATATGGATGCTGATCTGGTTTTGAAATTAATTTAAGCCCTTTTGGCATCCTTTATTCAAGCTGTTGTGTTTTCACATGATGTCAGAAGAATTACAACACTAAAAACCCTTTGCTAATAGACAATGAAATGTAAGTTATGCCCAGTTCAAACCAAAGGCGTCTTTTGGACTTAAAAAGCAAGGTACCCCCACATGAGCTTTAGCAACATCTAGCTATTGACTTGTCTATTAACAACATATTGGCATATGCCTATGGAGCTCAAAGCCAGATGTGCTGTGCTGCTGCAACACATGATTTCTGAATTCTGCTTCATCAAGGTATTGTGTTACAGAATGTGGGGAACCCAATATTAATATACTAAGGGTCACTATCAATGTGACAGAATTAGCAGCTTTATTGAAAGTACCTCTTCTGGTTGCGCATCTAAGCATTAATTTACACACACAC
This sequence comes from Lepidothrix coronata, assembly GCF_001604755.1. NCBI lineage: Eukaryota > Metazoa > Chordata > Aves > Passeriformes > Pipridae > Lepidothrix > Lepidothrix coronata. The sequence goes on from NW_016690188.1 coordinate 11,193,413, forward strand.
ATTCTGGTATCCCTACATGGAAAGCCTCAAGCAAATCATCAGGGCTCTAAAGAGCTAATCTGGCCTTCACTAGGATGAGTTATGTTTTACTGAGTTTTACAGTGCAGTGCAAAATTTTCAGGTTTTGAAAATGTGTGACAGACCAAGAGACACTCTCTCTGATTGATTCAATCTGGAACTCTGATACAGATTAATTTGATTGTGCACATCGAAAACTATGAATGTCTGCATACAAATATAAATATTACATGACTATATATGTATTATTAACCTTAAGTTTAAGCAAAAGTACTTTTACTCACAGTGAAGCCAATAAAGAAGGGTGAAAAGTTTTTTGATGATATTTTTATATGACTAAAGCTTTTTAATTAATGTAAAGAGCCTTTTCATGAAAAAGTTACTCCTGATAAAAAATATGTTTCTTTTCTGTATGAAAAGTTATACAATTACTTCTCTGTGTCATACTTTGTGGGAGAGATATACCAGGTAAGCTAAAAATCCTACTCATCCCTTTTTCTCCAAGCAGACATGGTATGTTGCTCCTTGCCATATGAATGAAAAGAAGTTGTATCAGTGTGCAGCCCACTCACTTCATCATGAATACAGCTGCAGCTGGCCAGGGATTGCACAATACTTTGTAAGAGAGTGATAATTCCTAGCTGGAATTCTATGGTTGCTTTATGCAGGAAGTTGGGCAAGATAAATATAATGATCGTTTCTAACTTTGAAAAAAATTAAAAACACCACCCTGGGAATCATTATTTCTCAGCTTCTACATTAAGAGATGGCAGCACAAAGAAGGAAAGTGATTGCTTAGAATCATGCAGCAGGCCTGCAGGAGATGGCTAAGTGAAATCTCATTGTCATGATTCCTGTCCGCTAAATCCTGAGCCTTATTTCTTACAAAGCAAAACATGATAAAATAACACTTTTTCATGCAAGAAAAAATTGCCTTTACAGCAGCTCATGCTAAGTCCCATACTTGACTTTCTTCAAGTTTCAAAGGCTGCCATCATCACTGCTGATTCAGCATACTTCTATATCATTCCAGTCCAAACTTCTGCATTAGTTATAACAGAAAGACTGTATCTTCATAGGAGTTAACTGTAATTGGAAAGGTGCGATGCCTTTGACCGTACCCTCTGCCTTTGGTCTCATTGTGGCAATTCCTCTATCATTATACAGTAAAAAGGACAATTAATTATGCTGGCCTTCCATAGAAACTCCATGCAAAGATCTAAATCCATTTTAGAGAAAGTGAAATTCTGATTAGGAATACTGTTCTGGAATAGAGTGATGCTCAGTTTAGTGGCAGAATCATGACTTTAGCTGAGTTCCTCCATACACTACACAGAGCGCAGCCTTGATCTAAAACCCACTGAATCTAAAATCTGTGTTTGAAATAAGGTAGGTAGATGAAAATTACTCAGGGCCAGCAGAAATGTTGTATACCATTTGGGTCCCACGAGATCTCTGATAAACCTCTCAGTATTGTTCTGCAAATGGTTGAATATCACTCTGAATCTCACTTTAGAGCCAATAAAGTAATTTATATTTTGCAAGGGGGACATGAGGGGAGGACAGGATAAGGTGTCTCATAGAGGCTGACTAATAATCTAAAAAACGTCAGAAAAAAAATTGCCTTAATGTTTTTGACAGTCTCTTGTTGAACCAAACATCTTGTTCCCATAAGATGCTTTGCATCTATCTATAGACAATACCTATGTGATCTCAGCTGAAAAGTAGATTATTCCATAATGTGTAGTACCCTTACCCAGCCAGAGATAACATCATTTTTCTTACCATACATGCCACTAGAGCTGAAAAACAATCTGAGTCTCCACAGCACATTCTAGCACTGCCGCTTTTTCAGAAAGAACTTTCTTCTTTCGCTCCAACTTCAGCTTGGTACCTATATAACATAGGCATTGTGCCCTGAAAATATAAAACAAAACAAACTTTGAAGTTCCTTTAAACTAACATAACTATTTCATCCTTCTAGCACATGCCTGTGTATAGATTCCTATTCTGCAACTGATATTTATTGATCTAGATGCATATGATCCAAGAAAAGCTCGACTGCATTGCCTTGTGGTAAAATTATAAGGGGAAAAATTGGAATGTGGGGGAGAAGGAAGGAGGAAAGCCAAGCTTTTATAACTCTTTGTAAACCTGGTTTGTGTGAGCCTAGCCAACTCAGGGTCTAAATGATCTGTTACGCTTAAGAACTGGATGTGAAAGGCAGCACTGTTACTGAGCTGCTGGTGCCCCACAGAATCAAAATATTTCTGCTGAGCTACAATTTAAACAGTCATACTCCAAATATGGGAAGCAGTCCCTATGAGGAAGTATGTTTTCCTTCTCAAAGCACTTTACCTTCAGTGAGTAAACATTCCTAAGTGTAATAATAAAAGCACTAAAGTTTAGGTGCATTTTTATTTTGTGCTAATAGAGCAATTAAAAGAACACATTGACTCAACTCCACATTTTTATTCTAAAGAGATTTCAATGTTTTCCTGTAGATTTTGGTCTGATCTGCACATCCCTATCTGTCAGGAGAAAACAGACCTCTCCTGCCTTTTTGCTTTCATTAACATAATAATTATTATGGTTTCTCAGTCATGACCAGTTTCTGCTTAAATTATCAGACTGCAATTGCCCGGTACTATGCCTTGCTCTGGCACAAAACTCCAAGGAACCATCTAACAGCTGAACACCTTCTACCTGTCACTTGTTCCTTTGCCTGCCTCTAACATACAGGCTGTATTTTTACTTAGCCTCACAGACTGCAAAATCAATCTGAGTAAAATAAGATTCCCTAAAATGTGAAACACATTTAGATCCAGACTCCCCATCTTCTTCCTCCTCCACCACCATATAATAAGAGCATCTGTGAATTTGGCAGATAATAAAACCACCCTGATAGAAAACTGTAGACTTTTTGACAGTGGTGAATAGACCCCAGGAGAGTAAAGACACTTGTGCCAGCACTCAGGTAAGGTGTCCAAAGAAATGCACATGAAAATTGTGAGAAACTATGCTGGTGGGTGAAGAGGAGGGACATTTACTCCTTTCCAAAGAGTCAGTACAAATAGTTGCCAAGCATCACATGAATTAGAACAGAGCTGTATTTCCCAAAAGATACATCCACACAATGTGGGAAGATTTTTCAAGCTCTTCAGTTCCTATTTTTCAACCTTTATGCACACCCAGATTCTTGAAATCTGTATTGATTTTACATATATACCTACAAAGTTGCCTCACCCTTGAAATCTGGCATCTTTTCTGGATTTATAAGTCTTAAAATTCTAATAGGAGTTCTTTCAGTAATGTACTCAAAGGCTGAAAATGAATTTGAAATGGCATATGGCTCTCACACAGCTTCTCTGCAAAGAATTTATCCATTATGGGAAAGAAAACGGAAAGAACATCTGGAGGTCTGTTGAAAAAATGTTAGCAAGAATTAATTCAGGCTTTTTTTCCCCCCAAAACTTCATGTAGGTTAGAGTTTGAAACAATCTCAGCTGAGGCTCAAAACTAAGGTGATCCTCTCCCTACTGGATCTTCAGCTGTGTTCAAAGTGTAATGTAAGATACAGTAGGGGAAGAAGCCAAGACACACTGTGAGGATGGTTAACAACTGGAGTAAACCTCTGCGACCACTGATTAATTTTTCATGTCTCAAAGTCTTCACCTGAAGACTTGCAGACGTGCAGACTGGAAGATATGCTTTAGTCAAACAAAAAGGTTCTTGGACTCATTGCTTAAGCAACCAGATGAGGTTCTCTGGCCTGTTATATCAATAGGTAGGCTAGATGACCTAATGGTCCCCCTGGCCTTAAATCTGTGAATCTAGAATTACACACCACTATAAAACTTATGTAAGAGATGGCAGAATAGAGGCCAAAGAATTACAAAGAGTATTTATAAGCCTGCTACAATCATCACTAATGTATATATAATTGGCAAAGCATTTACATCAGAGGCCAGTTGTAACACATATGTTTGAAGGCTTGCACATTTCATTATAACTGAATTACTGAACATATCTAAGCCATTTATAGTGAACTATGGCAAACTCTAAAATAAAGTAAATGCATGTGCAGGGATTATTGATGTGGTATGGCTGTTCTGATATTTAAAGGCATTATAAATGATTTGCAAGGCATTTAATAAAAGTGACCTACATTTGTATAGCGTCTTTTATCCTGAGGTATCCCAAAAATTCTGTACAAACTGCAACTGCAACTGGATTACTCCAGGTTGACACCAGTGTGGTTCTTCTGAAGCCAGTTGGGTACAGAGCCATCATGCTGGAGTTAAACTGCAGCCAGTCTAATCTTGCATATATAAATGGTGAAGTGGAGGGGAAGCAGCAGTTGTTTCACGGGTTTCAGTGGACTCAGTCCTTAAGAAGCCATTGGATCATCTCATCTGACATTTCATATTACTTAGGGCATCTCTGACAAACAGGCAGAGGAAATGGCATCTTTCCTTACACATCTGAGCATTGCAACCTCGAATCTCACATCTAAGATTGACTCCAAATAATATATTACATATTCTTCTTGGAAATAGGGGCACTGATCTCATCAATTCCATGTACAGAAGCAAAATGACTTGTCTATTTGATATTTCCATTTCATGGACTTTCTCCTCACTTGCAACATCACATTGTCCCTCTTACTTTCAGCAGTGCACCAAGAGTGCTTGCTGGGATGGTTATTTATAACAACATCTCACTCCTCTACATTCCCAAGACAGGGTCTCACAGCATGTGGGAATACCTTGCCTTCTTAGTCAGCAGTATTAAAACTCCATTTGTTGGAAGTCAACAAGCCCAGATGATTTCAGTCACTCCGTGATAGAATCTTGCCTTCTTCATTATTTACTATTTCATTACTCTTTATTACAAAACTGTCATTAAAAACTCTATTTTATTATTTCGTTTGTTGAAGAAAATATTAAATGGTATTTGAGAAAAAGCAGTGTCTGGGGATCCCTCCTAGCATATCTTAACAAATAAATGAGATTTCTTGGTGATACAACTTTTAATACAGCCTTTTAATTCGAACAATACCGATCTGGGCAAAAGGACCCTTCAGCCCTGGTCTCCATCTGTCTTGAGGAAGGAAAGATAAATGAACAGGGAGGGAACTTCCATGCACTCCACTAGGTGCTCTGATTTGATTATCAAAGGATTAGGAATGGATTAGGCCAGGTGATGGGACATTACAAAAACACCTGCCCTGGAATACAGCCAAAGCCTATCAGTACTAAGTCAAAAGCTTTGGAGAAAGCCAAGTATGCTGTATGAGAACACTCCTCATATCAAATAGATCAACAATCCCATCAGAAAGAGATAATAATTTGACTTTTGGAGATGGAAAACAGGAATTACTCTTTTGAGCAAAGTTACACTGTGGTAAGCCACCACTGAACTGAAAGCAAAAACCCAGGAATAACATTCCCGAAAATGGCATTATGACATCTTTAATTGACACCAAATGGTCAGGATGTAATTTTAGTTCTTCTCCAAAAATGTTACCTGTAGCAGCCCAAAGCCTGTAAAGCTCTGTCCTCTAACACATCAATGTTTTTTCCTAGCACAGGAAGGGTCTTTCTAACAGGACCTCGCCCAAGTGCTAATACCCTTCACACTTACTTTGTGAGACTGTTGTGTGATAGTGTAGCATAATGGCTGTTATACAGAGACTTGATAATGAAAATGGAATGCTGAACTTCTCCATTTTTTCAACTCTCTGAAACTAATAAAAGACATTACTTCTCCCTGCAAACTATGCCTGTTGTATTATTGTGTCTTCATCACTACAATCACATCAGTAATGTAGTATGAATGCTGCTGTAGTACTCCGATTACACACTGCTGAACTTTACTGACAATTAAGGGATGTACTTACTATAACCTGCAATTAAAAAAAAAGTCAGAATTGTGGGCAAAGTTATGTGCTTGACCTATAATATATTCACCCTCATATATTCACCCTCATTTAGGTAGCTGTTTAGAATACTCCTTAATTCACTGTAAAAATCTCAAAACTGGTTTTACTGGGTGAAATACCTGTGGTCAAAGCATATGAGAGTAAAGGACCTTCTACTTGCATATTGTGAAGATCCTGTATTAAGTAATATTCATGAAGTATTTTCCCCTCTTATTCTCACCAGGGAAAAATATAGCAAAGCCAACAGAGCTGGAGTGATACGAGGTTCTTTTATCCCATTTTCGGGGGGGGAAGATTGTAGATTTTCCATTTTGTGCTCTTTTTAAACAAGTTATTTCTTATATTTCTTTAGATCACAGTTACACAATTTTACTGGTATGACCAAAGGGCTGTGATGTCTAGCAGGTGGCAAAAATAAGCAGCTGACGGATGTAGGCAGCCTTGGCAGGGACAGAAACAGAAACCCCTTACACTCAGCTGTGAAAGGATTTGTAAAATGGAACTGCAACCTCAGGAACTTGAACTTGCTAAACACTAATGACAAATCAATGAGATATTCTTAGATAAACGCTTTCTCTGGTGCCAAAGCTGACCTAAGAAGTTCCTGCCCTCCCCTGCACCTGCTAACTCTTTTTCTCTCCCTCCAGCATTGCCAAATGCATCACAGAAATGTGTCAGATGAAAATGAAAACTTTTAACCCTATTTTAGTTCTGGTCTACAGAGTGGCTCCACAAATTGTTCTGATGTAAGTGAAGGGCAGGGAAGTGCAAATACCTGGACAACATAATTATAATAGTGACAAACACACATCTCCTGAATTTTGATATATTGTTTGATACCATACTTCATCTGATTCAGCATTTCCTGGAAGTTCATGGATAAATTCTCACTGAGTTCAATGGCCTTTGAATGAGGCTCCAAAAGCAGGTACAATGTGATAAGAATTTTATCCGTTTCCGGCTAAAGATTTTGTTAAAGAAAAAACACTATTTAGAAAATATTCAAACTCTGCAGAATGCAGATTTGTCCAGCCACTGCTATTTTCATCATTCCATATCATTCTATTGCTTCCTTTAACTTTCAATTTTTATCTTTGCATTGCTGTTATCATTTTATACTGCTATTCTATCTATTATATAGATTTGTGTGGTTTTACATCTGCCTCACATAGTCTATGAAATCTCAAACACATTTGTTTAGACTATGAGCTTGTTTATTCTGGACTACCATAACTGAATACACTCTCTGAAGCTAATGTGATTAGCTTGGCCAAGCTGATTAGTAAAGAAGAATGTCAGGAATTCCTCTTCCAGATGTAGCCTGCATTGCTCAGAACTTTCTCCAACAGAAGCACATTTCCCAAGCTCCAGCACTTCACACAGATGGAGAAAATCCCAAGATATAAAATTAAGGAGGCAGAAGGAGGGGTGGGAGAAGGCAATGATTGCCTTAGATGTGTTAACACTTAACGGAATTAATGTTTGCTGATACAATAGAAGCTAAAGAGGCAGGCACATCGTTTAATGTGTTAGATTTGCAGACCTTTGACTCTTTTATGGTTAATTAGCCTTTAACTTAAGAAAGCCCCCAGGTCATAGAACTTCCATCAGCTCTGAATTCAAAGCTTTGCCCTCTCTCACCCTGGCAGTTTACAGTGTAATGATGATTGATAGCCAGATGAAAGCTTTAGCTGGGGCCTGTCTTTTTGTATTGTGCTGGAAGAGAAGTGTAATGATATATAGCTGCAATGGTTTCAGAAACCATTTTGGTTGATTGTGACCTTAATTACCCACTTAAGCAGGTTTTGGCCAAATTGATTTTATACTGCTTTATTCTACAGCAGGTTAAAAATTAGCCCTGCAATCTTAGATGCATTTTACAAGGTTTCGATTCCCTTGTTACCTAAAAAGCCCCTAGTGAATATGATCTCAAGCTGATATTCACAAACTCAGGTAAAAATAAGGAACGATACATTTTAACATTGACAGATTTATACTCTAAGAAGATAACACTTAACCGCTATCAACGTTATACTCAAATGACCATATTTGGTTAGAGAGCAGTATGTGAGATAAACTCCCATCCAAACTAAACCTTTTTTTTTAAACCTAGGAACCATAGGCAGCTTTAAAACGCTGTTGCAATGGGAAAACTGCGCATATACAGGATCAAAGTGGCTGGACTTTATTGGTCTAAGTAGCGTAGAAATCTAACCGGCAGAGTATTTGGAGGAGGAAGCACCATACTTCCCTTCAAGAAGTCCAGCTTTCTCTACATCATATAAGGAACATTTTGTACGAAATCTTTCTAGACAGACAAAAAGGGAGAAAGGATCATAAAGACATAATATCCTTTCCGATGTAAAGCGAACTCTTCAAAACAAGTTAAGGCACAGGCAAGAGAATGATTGAACTTTCTCACTCCATACTCTTTGTGGATACAGGATAACACCCTGTAACAATCATTGTTAAGATTGTTACAGCAGGACACGGGCTATAGTCAAGCCCAAACTTTTCTTACATCCTCAGTGAGAACAAAAGTTTCCCGTCAGAGAAAACTGGGGTTTATGCTGCCTCACTGTGCAAGCTCCCATGTGCAGTGGGGAGGAGGCATGGTAAGCCCATTCTAGATCCGTCCTTGTTGTTCAGACCATGTGAGCAGACAGTGTGCAATAGTACTCTTCCTCAAGGAGTCTTATAACTGTCTTTTACAAAAGATCAGTATCTGCACACAGTCTGGCCTCCCATTGGAACACTGGCAAATCCACAGAGCTATAGGCACTCCACAGTCCAGGCGGACTGGTGAGACTGTTGAGCTCTGAGCTGTACCATAGTCTGGCTGACTGAAATGTACTGTAGACATTACTTTGGTCCTGCGCAGGAGACAACCAAAATCTTATTTATCGTATAAATCCACACTATTTCTCATTTCTTCACTTTAATATGTTCTCTGATTCTTAAACTTTAGCTATAAACCACTTCAAAACCTTCTCTTTTATGTTGATGACGTTTTCTAATTGGGATAGATGGCTCCCCTGGGTTACAGGCTAGGGATCAAACAGCATGTTTACTCTCAGTTGTAGCCTGCTCACACAAAACTACCTGAAGGGCTCAAGCAGAAAGAATCATATACATACATAATCATACACCAAAACTGTAAGACATTCCCCAGAAATTTAGTAGCACACCAGGGAGTGTGGAATCAAAACAGTAAGGATGGAAAAAAGAAATAATTCTGTAGGTATGACTTTGCAAAATAGCTTTTGCTCACTGCTAGAGACACAGTAGGGATGCTAATCATGCAAACTGACTCTGTAGCAAGGACATACTCCAGTTGGTGCAAACATCTGTACATATATATTCAACAAAGCCTTGGTAAGCTGAAATATCTGTTCCATAGAACAAAATAGTCTCTCGGCTTGGGCATGGCAGGCTCTGAATGATGCTTTTGCCACCTGTGTTTTAAAGAAACCCCTTTCTGTTCTGCTTTATTCTACCTGACACTAATCTCCACATGGTCCTGTTCTCTGAGAGAGAGAACAGTTGTTTGATGTCAGGAAGAGGCCTACCTTAGTTGGGTGCAGCTGCACGCCAGCACTTGCAGCTGATACTACTTTTAACTCTCATAATAGCTTTCCAACTATTAATTTTATTCCCGATGTATTCTACTGTGTTTTTTGCTTTCTTCTGACTTAGCATTAGGAACCTTCCTATTTAAGGTCTTGGAACAAAAGTTGTGATTTTGCCTCTCAACAGAAAATTATTCTAGCTATATCCTTTGCAATCCTGATGACAAGGTTTGAAAAGATAGACACCCATGAGAGTGCTCTTACCTGGGGATTCTTAATTCTACAATATGCAGTTCCTTTAAAGACTAATATCTTTGTGATCTAGGTTGCAAAACTTAAATTTGCTAAAATTTTTATAATCAGTTGTGTGTGTAGTTCCTTTCGACCAAGTATCACCAAAAATTAACAGGTAGTCTGAGGTGCTTGCACCTTAATGATACAATATTCTGCATCCTGGCTGTCATAACTAATGACAGATATTTGTAAAGCTCATCTAAACAATCCACCCAAAGCAAGAAACCTTTTGTTAAAACCACTGAAATAGACACAGGAGTTATTTTGCTGTTGTTCCCTTGGGCTGTCAGCCTCCTCAGTAAAGTGGTCCATCCTGGAAAATTACCAGATTCAACTAAAAGTTCCTTGCATCCTGCTGGCAGAGCCCCATTAATATGATGTAAATCTTTGTCTCCCCAGTGATCAGTCCACATGGAACAGCTCTTGAATGTCATTTCTTCAAAGGAATAGAAGTAGCTGTCACCTAAAGGAACAGATGTACACATACTTGGATACTCAAGTCCTCATTTATTTTTCTTGAAAGAAGCATGGGTTTCATTTTGGATCTGCCAGAAGACATTGATATCATCTTGCTCTTTTGTTTCTACATTAAAAATGACCCACTTAGCACATTTATTTCCTGGAGTCAGTAAGGGACCGCACAGCAGACACATACAGATTAAACTGCCTTTATGTTGGAAATGTTTCTATTTAAAATACAGCTTTTGGTTAGAGTGTTCTCACATGTGCCATTGCTTCCTCCACATAAAAGAGGGAGCTTTGATATTCTTGTTCGTGAAACACATCACCATGCATTTTAATAACCCCAGCACAAAACTGCTAAAGTTAAACCAGCCTCCTGGTCTCTATATTGTTTGATTATTGACACATGCAGTGATTCTGAAATCTGCTTGTGACTTTATCTGGATGGGATGAAGAACAGATTTGCTTAAATTCTTGGTGACAGAACTATAAGGAGGATAAAGGAGAGGTTATTTTCCATCACAACTGTTACTTGCTTAAAAAAAACCTTCCTCAAAGCAAAGTTATAATGTGATATCTTGAAAGAACACTTCTCTACTCTTTGTTCAAACACCTTTTAACTCCACATCGGCAAGATAGAATCATATTAGCTAGCTAAGGATTCTAAAGAGACTGATCAGCTTGTTTTAAATTTCACTGAGGCTAGAGCTGGGAAAGATTAAGATGCACTTCCCTGCAAGAAAAGCAGAAAAACTTTGCTGCCAGGGCAGATGAAAAAGCTACCTATAATGTCGATAACGACTTACTGATTCCAACAGCTACTTCGATGAAGCCACTTTTTTTTTATTTCTGCAATCCTTCTGTTGTGGGCTGGAAAGGTAATGCCAAAGGAACACAGTTGGAAAAATATTCCATGAACATAGGAACATTCAGCAGAGAGAGAAATGAGTGATTGAAACCAGATGAAGCCAGCTCATGATCACAGCTTCCACTGTTGAATAGCTAAGTCCATGTAAAACTGCCAGGCATTCCCTTTGCCACGTGAGAAACCCCAGGAAAAGCCAAGCCTTCGTCTTCTTTTGACACATCAAGCAGTGAGGATATTACTGACTGATAGAAGGTCCACAGTATCCACCACTCCCTTTGGCTCTGGTGAATATTAGTATGTCTTGCCACTTCCAGACATGGGCCAATTATTAGGAAATCATTATACCAGATGCTTGTTGATTGCAGATCAACAACTTCCCCAGTGCTAATTGTGTCTACCTATTAGGATTTTTCTACTCATCAGATGGCACATAGGGGAAATACCCCTGTCAGAAGCTATAGTATAAATCAAATGCAGTTGGACTTATGTGTTTATCACTGAAGCATCTGGACCCTAGTAGAATTAGCAAACAGTATGTATGCAACCTGCATAGACAAACTCAGAGGTTTAGGTTTTTTTCCTATACTCTAGGGCTTTAAATAATCTTGGAGATGTCACTTCCTCTCCTTATGCTTCAGCTACTGTATTAACAGCTATCCACATAATAAACTAGCTAGCTGAAAGCTGACCTACCTGTGTATATGCAAGTTGCAGTCACACCCTTGACTACAGACAGGCATACTCACAGGTTTTAATCTCTTGGAGCAGAAATCTTTTTGTTCTGTACCACACTGCACACTGGTTCATGATGAACCACTTTGATTGCTACTACAGCACAAACGATAATGATAACAGTGCTCATCTGTCAGCAATAACTTAGAGAAAACCAAACAGGTGGTGCCCCTCCATCAACACACCTGTGGCCAATAACATGGTCTAGGGTCAGATTCAGACAATGACATTTTCAAAATTCTTCCTACAATTGGACAGCTTGGTGGAAGCTGGAAAATCAGTCATCCAGATTCAGAAGAATATAGGATCATACCCACAAAAATCAATAATAATAATAAACATTATTCAAAAATGGCATGAATATCTGCGAGAGAAGGAGGTTCTTCCCACACCGCCTTCTCAAAATGACCTTAAAAAGAACATGAAAAGGAAGAGACAAAATGTGATACTTGTCAGAGTTGTCCAGAAGAGCATATTTATGACATTATGAACAGCACTCCAGAAAGATTTATTACTTTTTTGCACTTTGAAAAAGAAAAGTAATAATGGCTGGAAAGTTCCTCTGTATCTTGTCCTGTAGGAAAGTCAGCCAAGAACATTTCCAAACCTTGTTGAGTTCCCACTGCAGCTTTAAGAGAGATGAGAGGGTATCCTTACAGTTGTCATGCTGATAATTTGGTAATTAACTTATAAGTACAGAAATTCAGATTCCAAATGCAATTGGACTAATCTCTCAAAATGAAATATTTTACCTCAGTTTTAACCTCAAATGATAGAGTTATGGAAATTATATCACTTTGTTATGCAATAGTGGTTAGGAGGTGTCCCGTAACACAACCCACAAGTCAAAGTAATCAAGAAAGCAATTCTCCTATGAAACAAGGTGACATCCTTCATTCCTGCTGCTTCTACCCAGCAAGTTTTCAGCTAAAGACAACTTCAACATTCAATATTTCAAATAAAACTGCTGTTTTAGCTTGAATCAAGGTGCTTCAAAATACCAGCTAAATTATATTCAGAGAAGCCAAACAGCCTGAGTGAATAAATGCAATGCATAATGAAGACCACTCGAGGGAGTGTATGAGTGGCAGATGAAAAGGTCAAGATGATAACATATTTGTGAACTGCAAATAACAATTTCCTTAATAAAATAAAACAATAGTACAATTACTGAAGTGCTATACTCTGAGAAGGTCAGACAGGACATCAGGTTTCATAAAATGATCGCACAAGACCTGCTTCTAGTAATTAAATACTGTTTGAAAAATACTTTTGCAGGTTGAGGCGCTGGAGTGATGCCCACCCTCCCCACAGCCTGCAATCATGATGCCCTCAGTTCAACGACTGCCCAAAAGGGGAATGTGCTATAAAGATTAGCTGAGACATTTGACTTCAATGTTTTTACTGAAGGAACATTACTTCAATTAAATGTGTTTGTTTTCTATGGAACTTTAGTTATGGTCACGATTATTCATTTAATATTTTCTGATTTTCTAACATTTCTCCCACTGAAACAGAGAAAAAAGAGAAATCATTTCTCTCTAACACATTTTTACTTAGTCGTTTTGGGTTTTTTTTAAAGAATATGAACGTCAGCTATTTGAAAGTTAAACAGAAGCATTTTTTGCACCTTCAGGTTCTCACACAAAATAAACTTGCCTTTTTCAGCTGACAGCTAACAACAGAAGTTACTATTGAGACATATCTTGAAAGGTTAAGACTTATGCTGCAGATGCACCTGAAAATACCTGCAGCTGAGAAGGGCTTGAAAGATGAAGAAGGCAAGAGCAAGAGGAAAGCAAGAGAGGCAAGGGCATATATCCTATTCCTGCATCTCCTATTCTAGGACAAGAACAGTCCCTGGAACAGATAGAGCTTGGTGGCAATTTTACCTGTGCACATCTGAAGACTTTCATCTTTCAAAAGAAGGAGATTGAGCCCCTCTGTTCCTACTTTCTGGCTACAAGAGGGGAACAAGTTGTGCTATGCAAGGAAGCAATATCTTACACTTTCCTTTTGTCAACTGCCACCACCAACAGCATGTGCTCTTGCAGAAGGTGGTCCTGCCAGGCCAGCCAATACGACAGCATATGAAGAAAAGGAACAAGCTGAGGAAGTATTCAGGGGAATGCTGCTGGAAGTTACAAGACTGAAAATGTCTGGTCTTTCTGCACTCAGATGTAACTGAGTTAGCTTTTACCTCTTCAGTTTCCAATAGGAAAGACAGAGGATGGTAAAGCAGTGTTGGGAGGCATTAAGGAGAAATATACAGAGAAAATCAGACTTCTTTTGCAAACTGATGCTGCAACTTTTGTATTGATAGCAATTTACCATCTTAAATTAGTTGTAGGTATGTCAAGAAAAACAGAGAAACATAAGGATGGTTTCTCTTTCTTAGTGGTTCTTTCTGAAACCCAAGGACATGACATAGAATTTGCCCTGGACCTGAAGAGGGACACCTTCAAGCACTGCTACAGAATTTTTGGGAACAAAAAATAGAAACTGGAGACAGGAAAACTTACTGAGTTATCTAGCTTGCCTCCATACATTTGTGTACAAAACTACACAAATTTCTAATAGTCTCCAAGATGCGAACTTCCTTGACTGGGATGTCTGTAGTATTTCTCTATACTTTTTTATTACCATACAGTAATTTGCCACAATGTGAACAAAAGGTGATAAAATCCATGTTAAGAGTTCTGAGAACATTTTCCATTTGGCTTAGGAAGAATCTACAATCTCCTAAACACCACTAAAAACAAGACACAGGAATCCCAATCTGCTGGCATACAAACCATCACCTCAAAGACCTCTTCCAAAAGCTCCCATCTTAGCTTCTCTGAAGCAACCTATATGAGTTGTTTGTTATGTTAACAAACTTTCAGCAGTATTGGCATATTTGCTATGTGTGCCCCATTCCCATGATTCAGGGTGCTGCCATTAGGTCAGGTCAGGTCACAGGTGCCACCCCCTATGTTCTTTGTTCTCCCGTGACAACAAATATTTGCACCTGAGGTGCAGTGATGATGGATTCTGCTTTGTTCTATGTCATAGCTAAAACAGGAAAGAGGAAATCCCTGCCCCATCCTTTTTTCTCCCCCTCTTACCTCATTTTCCTCTCTCTACCCTGTTTGGAAAACAGTCTAGCTTGAACAGATCTATAAAAACAAATTCTTTCCTGCTGGCAACAAGCAATGGAATAATTTCTGGTAGTACAATAAATGCAGCAAACAGATAGTGTGGACAACAAACTTTCTCATTTGCAACCAGGTATCAGCGACATTCATGGCAATACTCTCCTTGAATTTCTGTGGCAGCAGTGTGGATCTCAGTGGTGAGGCAAACATCCTCTTTACTTCACTCCATAGTAAGCTCCACAGGAAGGAGAAGCAGCATCTTGCAGCAGTGGGAAGATTAGTAAAGAAGGCACATGGAGAGATATTTCCAAAAGTGACTGATGTTCCAGCAAGAAAGTGATGGGTTTCAAGTCAAGAGTAGTATAGCAAAGTAGAACTGACCAGAAGTACTCCAACAAAACATTTTTCCTCAGAACTTGGTGATTTAGTCAAATTAAAGTATTCTGTATAAACAGCTTTATTCCTAATCTCTGAAAGTTTCCTGTTATTTCAGGACAATAGTTTCTGAGGACTCAAAAGTATTTCCCAGAAATAAAATTAATTTTCAGAGACAGCTTTACTGTTGGCAGATCAAACATGCTAAAATCATGAGTCAGGAGCTTTTAGCCCTAAAACTGTATTCTGGGAGTCTTAAAAACTGAGATTAAATGCAAAAACCATTCTTAATTAATTTGGTTTTGAGCTTTGAGCTATCAGAGTCCAATTGTGTCAAGCTGTGCTATACATTTTTTTCCAACGAAAAAAGCAGGATGTTATTTAAAATAGCTAGAGATGAAATTACATATGACTGTGGGAGCTAAAGAAAGACACCTTGACAAACATGAAAAATATAATGAAGCTATTCAATTCCACAGAAATAAGATGCATCCAGAGAGCTGTGCAAGATCAGCCTGTACAACCTTTGTTTTATATTAGTTAAACAAAAAGCTATAAATACAAAAACAGTGCCTCAGAAAAATAGCAGGGCATCCTTTACTTTAAATAGGGTGCACATCCACCATTTTTACTGGGGGATGTAAAAAGATTTGAGCCATCTGGATGCCTGTCCCTTAAAAATTGTGGTAGATAAATATGCAGCCATGCCAGCACACGGAAAGAGAATTTCATTCATGTAAGATTTGGCCTCATCCTCACTCATTATTGTTTTCCTGGAATGACTGCTTAGTCAAGATTACGAAATAACATTTAAAATATGGTCTTGTTATTGATATGTATCATCCTTTCACACAGTGACTAATTTAGGTGACCTCAGAATTTAAGTACCTAGTTCCAATAAGCTGATAAACCAGCACACACATGTGGAGTAATCCTGCAAATACAAAGCTGATTTTAAAAGATATTAATGCCAGGCAGCGGCATGGGAACCATGTCCACTATGTGAACAAGTTCAGTCAGTCTGAACCAACAGATTCTCATACCTTATTGGGGTCAGGAAGAGCCATATCTTGGTGGTAGGCCCAGAAAAAGACACAGGAAAAAGCAGCTGCCTGGAACTGGTCGGTAATGGGTAGCTGCTACTTGGAACTGCTAATGTCGTAGTTTCGATTAAATGGGAAAGATTTTTAGGGAATTTTTTCATACCATCACACGGTTCGGAGTGTGGGGCAACATCACTACCCCCTGCCCTGTCTGGGCTGAGCCAGGGAGGGACCTGTTGGAAAGTGGGGTCCCTGAGGTGAAGCATCGCGAGAACTCGGGAGATGAGAAAAATCCCCAACACTTCCGGAACTCGCTCTCTTGTTCCTGGGTGTAGCTGCAGAGGGCTGAAAAAGAGGGCTGGAGGAACTATAGGGGTCAAAGTACTCCCTGACTTGAAATAGCAGGATGGCAATTGTATTCGATTCCCTGCCCTGAGCTAGACTTTACAAATGGTCAAGGATTGCTGCTTAGGGCCTACAGCTGTTCAGATCCAGAGGCCTTGACTTCCCACTGCGGGTCTGGGCCTAACCTGCCATATGCTGTGGTGGTGACCCTCAGTCAAAGGACATCCCTACTGGTGCTCAGCCCTCATAGCCTGGCTGGCCAGTCTGGGCAGACATTGTTGATCTGACACCTTCCTGCCACTGGCATGGAATGTTCTCTGGAAGGCCAGAACTAGGATTATTTTGGAGACAGAGTTACCCTGGAAAGGACAAAACAAGTACTGTGCATTTCGCAAACTATTGCCAAAATCTTCTTTAACTTATTCATCAAAAGCTGGTTGGGGTTTTGGTTTTGTTGGGGTATTTTTCAGCTGAAACCATCTGAACCTCCTCACCATGAGTAGGGAGTGAGTAAGTAAGAGAGAGGGAAAAACTCTCATTACCTTGAATCTCAGCTCAAGCACAAACCACAAAAAATAATGAACCATTGGGCTTGAAGGCAGCATATCCCAATGTAAATATTGATATTTTGCAGTACAAGTAGCTATTGAGAGATGAATAGCAAGGGGAACAAATTCAGAGCCCAAGCAAGCTAGTAGACATTGAAGGGGACTGATTTAACCCTCCCTTATATTCTTACAATCTCCCTTAATTTCATGGGACTAATTCTTAACAGATATAGCAAAATCAGAACAGTGCTCTAAGCCTGAACTAATATTCTAGATGTCTCGGTCTGTCTCCTCAGCAGGTGTACACCAGTACAGCCCCACCAAACTAATGAGTAACATTCCCAGCTGTGCCAATCAGCATGGCAGCACTGACATCACTGCTGATTTACTCCTAAATGGAGGACCTGTATGTACATATTTAAATTTTCAAAGGCTTTTCTTTTGCTAAAATGCAATCTGTTGAGTTATAGGATCATGGAGGAGAGAGGTGGAGGGAAGCATTTTAAGCTGTCCCTTTTGTTCTGATGCATTGTACAGAAGTGTCTCTACTTGTTTTATTCCTCTCTAAGGACTTCTCTTTTTTCCTTTTTTTTTTTTTCCTCCAGAATAGCACACAAGTGTTAGAAGGGATATGTAATTAAAGTAAAACATTAAAATGTCACGTAGCGATTAAAAAATAAAGAGCCGCTGTGCTGTTTGACGGTGCTTTTCCACATATGCAAGCCAGGCAATCATTGGCATATCCAATCTTGACCTTTGGAAAAACAGAATCCCCCTCATCTTCAATGCTGCCCATAGCCCTGCTAAAAAAAAAAAAAAACAAAACAAAAAACCACAAAAAAACCCAAAACAAAATAAAACAAAGAACAAGTGACCACCTGCATATATAAGCAGAGATCATTCTGAATGCAAAGACATGCATCTTTTTGTGATGTATGTTGTGAAAGATTTTGGGAGTAAGGAAGAAAAATATTTTATTAACTTAGTAATGAGGAGTTTCCACAGCTAAGGTAATACATGATAATATGGACTGAACAGCAGTCCATTGTTTGAGAGCAGAATGGAGCCCTGTATGGGATCACTGCTGGATTCTGTACACCACAGATGGAAGGGAGGAATTACACCCTGGATTTGGAGGGTGAAGGGGGGTATGCATTTCTCTTACAGTTTTATTGGCCTTGCATACAGGTCAGTAAGTCACACACTCAAACACACGCACACAAACACATGCTCATGCATACACACACTGCAGCACAGACAATCTGTCAGAGCTGGGAGGAAGCCTGTGTAAGTTGAAAGTTTAATGAGTGCCCGACACTAAGCTAACAAGTTTTTCAAACAGTGGCTAACAAAAAACAGGGATCCAGGAGACTGCATTTGGTGCCAAGATATTTGTTTTAATATTAACAAGGACTGAATTCAGGCAATAAAAGAGAAGGAGGAAAACAATATCTTCTGAAAGTGATGAAAGCCAAGTGGTTCAATATATTTGAAACAACATATGTGTTTAAACAAGAGAGATTTTTTTAGGATAAGAAAGAAAATCCATGAATATGAAGCAGAAGTAAGTGGTTAGCAACACAAAAATTTCAGCAAATACACATATAGCTAAATTTGTTTTCTATCCTACATCTTTAAAACTTAATACATAAGACATAATATTAGCTGTGGAGTCTTTTTTAGTACAACCCAGATCCCCCAAGACAGTCACATTACATTCCCAGAAAGGTCATGATAAGATATTTTAATAACAGTGCCCATTTTAATACTACTGAGGATCTGGATCTCTGATACTAGTCCACCTCCTAGATAAGTAAAAAAATATTAAGTCCTTCACTACACTTCCTGGGTTCTTTTTGAGGATTTTAGGATCCAGGCTTAGAGCTTTGAGATACACCAATGGTGGATGACCTACTAAGGGATTAGAGGAGAGTACGCCAATAACAGGCAGGGAAGTTGACAAAGATGCTGAGAGGTATCTCTCCATTTCCACAGAAGAGAATAAATAGATTAAGACTCTTCAGGTTTGGAAAAGTTATGACTGAGGAGAGATATGCTAGAAGTCTGTATAATCACAAATAATGTGGAGAAAGCAAACAGGGGCTTCATATTCTTTTATAACAAAAAAATAGAGCCCTCACAATTAAATTAAAAGACTTTTGAGGACTTGTCTATGTCTAAGGACATATTAGTACATACAAGTATTACATAGTAAATAATTCAACAGTGAAATGCATGTGTGGAGGTCAGGAGCACTACTGACTCTGAAAAACTATGTCCATATTACTGGAAGACAGATCATATATCAGGCAATAAACATGTCAGCCTGAGCACAATCTTTCACTCAAGAGATCCTTAAACTCCTGATGACTGGAAACTGGGACAATCGAAAAAGGTAATGTTTATCTCATGCTTGCTCTGCTTTTTTTATATTCACAAAAGCAAAACTACTGCCCTTACATGTCACTGATGCAATGACTAGGAAGAACAGAAGCAGCTATCCCTTCCATTACACTCCTGACTCTTACTCCTACAAGTAAATTGGACACCACCATGCAACTCCAATAAGATAATTTTGATTAACATCAGAATAGGAAAAGAAATTTCAAGCTTTGCATTTTGCTTTCTCAAGCAGTAGGTAAATTCTCCAGAGTTCTATTTTTCAAAGCTGAAACCTTCAAGTGAAGTAGTATTTTCCATTTAAGGAATTATCAAGCAAAGCATAAAGAATGGCTCTCATCTCACCCACAAATAGTATGAACTTTCAAAAGTACTGTTATCAAAATCCAGATGAAAATCCAAGAAATATTCAGGCAGGCAAATGCAGAAGCACAGAGTAAGCTTCTCATTCTGAGGCTGTTCTGTTGTTTTTATGCATATTACAATATCACAAACTATGGAAAACTGGAGGAAAACTTGAAAGTCACAAATTCAGCGCGCTATTTTATATTTTATTTTAATTTGACCAGCTTTTTCAGCAGACTTAAAGCATTTCATACTGAAATTTGAACCAACGTGACCCATAACCCTGAAGTCATTTGAAGTTTTGTATTCTGCATACTTGCCTAATTCCACTTTACTAATCTGCAATATACAGTTTCAGATTCACAAATTCTTTAAATATTCATAGCAACATTACATACAGTAGTTAAAGATCTGCTCATCATACAATCAGAGCATTATCTTTATTACTTCAGCCCTTTCCAGTTCCCCAGCTCAGAGGTAGATAAACAAATAAGTGTACAGAGTCTTGGAAAGGCACTGCCAATCTTCTTACTGTTTTAGTGCTTTGCAAAATGTTTTTCTGAAGATATAATGCCTCACCCCTTATAAGAATTCTTTTCAGACTGCCCAGGCTTACCCATTTAAAGACATAACTGATCAGTACCAGCCCCACAAACATTGCAAGAAATAGAGATTGAGCATAAGCCACAGACCACTAATACAATACTCTCTCATGAGACCCCACCTGGAGCATGACATCCATCTCTGGGACTCCCAGCACAGAAAGGACATCAACCTGTTGCAGCAAGTCCAGAGAAGGGTCACCAAGATGATTAGGGTGATGGAGCACCTCTCCTGTGACAAACAGCTGAGAAAATTGGGATTGTTCAGCCTGGAGAAGACAAGGCTCCACGATGACCTTATTGTGGCCTTCCAGTACCTGAAGGGAACCTACAAGAGAGATGGAGAGAGACCTTTTGCAAAGATACATTGTGATAGGACATGGAGTAATGGCTTCAAACTAAAAAAGTTTAGATTAGATACTAGATATTAGATATTAAAAAGGTTTATATTACATATTAGGAAAGAAGTCTTTACTGTGAGGTTGGTGAGACACTGGAACAGGTTGTCCAGAGAAGTTGTGGATACCCCATCCCTGGAAGTGTTCAAGGGAAGATTGGATGAGGCTCTGAGACACCTGGTCTAATCAAAGGTCTCCCTGTCCACAGCAGGGGGTTTGGAACCACATGATCTTTAAGGTCCCTTCAAACTCAAGTCATTCATGACTCTGTGATTCTATGATAATACAACAGCTGTAAAAGTTGGTGAAAAAAGCTCCCTTATACATCTGGCATGTTTGCTCAAAGATACATAGAGTGTGCCCAATCCAAAGTACAGTTGTCTTACAGTCTTCTGAGATGTCTTCACAGCATCCTCTTTGGAGGAAAAGATGTGTGTGTAGGTTCTTTTTCTCTGAAGTTCAAAGACAATAAGAAACCTGGCACAAGTTAATGGCTGCTGCCATTATAATCAATGGCAGATTCACCCTTGGAAAATGCTTGCAAAAGACTGTACCAGTGAAAAGGTATGCATGTGCTGACCTATGTCATGTGCTGATCCTCTGTTAGGACTTGCAATATTATCAAAGTCTCACCTCTCCAAACTTACATTGAAAATGAGGATATACCTAATTTCAGAAGCTAAATGGGATTGAGCTTCTTTATAATTGAAAAGGAGACCTCAAAGTGCACTTGGGATTCAAACCATGACTTTCCCATGATTATTCTACATAGTAGTATCACTCTATTTTTAAAGATATTGTACAGCAGAGGAAATTGTAAACTGTACCAAAAGTTACCGATACAGTTCTTAGACAAGAGTCAAATTACTAATACACTGTTCAATTAAATTTTCAAACATTTTCATATACCTGACATGATTAGAAACCATGTAAGTTTGCTCCAAGCCTCGACAATTTAAGCAGCTAATGGGATTAAAATATATATGTTTCCATATCCAATGATGCATAAGAAATGATGTAGCTGAGAGTACTGTTTCTCTGAATCATTAGCCTGAATGACCAGAAAGCAGTTTGCAGTTGGGTCATCTGAGGATGCTTGTAAGAATCCCTACAAAAGCTATTAGCCTGTTGATTTACCAAGACCATAGTCTAAATTACTGACCAATATTATCTCATTGATTCCCTGTGATCCCCTACATTTCTGTACAATGCAGCAAGTCCTCATAATTTTTGGTAATTGCCTTTAACTTCTTTTCTCAGCTTTCCTTAAACCAGTTAATGTGAGGAATACATACTAGCTCTTGTGATTGTGTAGAAGATCGGGGATCTTTTCGTAATTTTTGACAAATACCCTTTTGAAAATATGAGGTTTTTGTAGACACAGCCATTTCAAATGATTCTTGGAGATAACACTGGGCTCTTTAGTGAGGGAAAGAGGGAATGCAGCAGAGAGAGAAAAACAGATGAGAGTTACAAGCACTAGCAATAATACTCAAGTCACAAAATACCTCTAAAAGATTAAAGTCAAATTTGACAAGGCAGCAACTTCATCCATATATTAAACAAAATTTGGTTATCCCAAATCTATAATCCAATTACAAAACTATGTAATTTCTACCTTTCTATATGGATCTTACATAGATCTAACATCTGGAAATTACCAAAAGTACCAACAGATGTCTAAATGCCTTTGAAAATAAATGTCCTAGGAAAATACTAGGGATTAAATGGAATGAATTTAAATCAAATTCTTAGATCAGCCTGAGTTCAGCAACCTTTTATTTATAAAGTTATTCTACAAAGAAAATGGAAATATCTAAGATATCTCGTAAGTGAAGCCAGAGCATTTGCAACAGCTGTCATTCCATTAGGCAACTGAAAAAAATATGTAAAAGGAGATGACTGGAAGAATTGTTCCACTGAACAAGTGGAGAAGGAGAAAACTTTTGTGATCTATTTGTGATCTACTAATGTGAGCAGTAAGCCAGAGAAAAGGAAAATACTCAGGACTTTTTCACAACCATCTGATAACACAGTAAGAATCAAATTTATGTGAATGATCTGTTTGTACTCAGAAAAAGGAATTCAACATGGAAATTTTTCTGCAGTAGCTACTGAACTTTAAATTCACATCTTATTCAGGAATTATTTTTATTCATTATTATTTTAAAATTTAAACCATACATTTTAAGGAAAAGACACTGTCCTTTTTTGTCATTTTACTGCTCTTTACACAAGGAAGACCTGGTCTATGATGAACACATATAGATACTATAGCAGTGAATAATCATTTTCATGCTACTCTTTTTTTTCCTTTAGATTAAAAGAAACAGTAAGATAAAAAACATTCTTTAAGAAGACAATATGTCACCTTTGAAGCTTACTGTATTGGTTCTATGAACAAAACATCAGTCTTATAAACTTAAATGTGTAGTACCTAAGAAACAACTAGAAAGAGTTCTACAGTTCAATGGAAAAAGCTTTGTTAGAGCCCAGGGGCATCTTGCTTTATTATCAAATATTGCTTTATTATCAAATAACGCAAGGAAGATGTTCTATATCTTCAGCAACAGTGAGAATCAACAGTTGCACTCCTCTAAATATTAGTGGTTTGCATTTTGAAAGCAATTGCTTCCCGGTAGACTGATCCTCCCTTTAATACCAGACATGAAGACAGTTCTTGATGCTACAAGGCAGGAAATTTTAAAAGCAAGAAATGAAAAGATTTCTGAACTGCATGAAACTGCCCTGGCAAAACCCAGAGCCCCAGAAGGTCACAGAGTGAGAATTACTAGTGCTGGGTACTAATGTAAGGCTTGGATCATTCTATGACCATTCACATCTTTAGCCATGTTAGGCAGAAATAATGATTGCACTAATCGGACTAAGCCTCAGGGCATAAACTGTCTGTCTGTGGGCTGTATCTGCCACAGATTACTTGCCAAAATAGGATTCTTTCTCTTTGTCCCTCTTCCACCTCATAAAGTTCTGAACAATTAGCCTTCTACATTAACTGTCAGCCAGTTCTTTCTCCAGTGGTGGGCACTAGTTGGTGCCAGAGAAACTGGACCCAATTTCTTCAGAATGTGTGGTTTCTATAGTTGACACTATCTGAGAGAATGCACCAGCAGGACCTGTGGAGGTTGAGAAAGGGCTCAGCTCAGAACACACTTGAATCCTGAATGCTGTTTGCAGCACATGTAACCTTTGAAGCAAATTTATCACGGTCTTGTAAAAGGTTCCATTATATTTTCCAGTGTAATAGGTGCCAAAATTTTTGTCACTGTCAATTCTCAGAATTTCTCTCTGCCCCACCCTTCTCATCCAAGTTTTCATTGGAAAGACAACAAAGGTGATGCAGTTAGAGAAACCAGCTACAGACCCATTTATCATTGTTTTATGGACCACCACTGGTCCATAAACCACAGTTTAGGAATTACTGGCCTAAAGCATCACAGAAAAGCTAGGAAATAGCAACTAAACTATCTGTGGATTTAAACTATGAGAATAATAGTTTTGGCAAATCTCAGTCTTCTTTTTTTGACCATAAATGTTCTACCAACAAATTGTGACTTAATTTATTTATTATTCACAATTGCTGGGCAAATAGAATCCACATGTTCCTAGACTTTGCTAGCATGAAAGATCTTGATCCCAATTTCTCTGCTAACGTGAATTGGAACAGTCACTGTGTCCTTTCAAGTAGGTAAAGATCATATTTAAATCAGAGCTCTGGGCTGCTGGTCAGTTTCTGACAGTTTTACAAGGAAATCCTTGTCAGTAGCTATTGCCTGTCTTTTATTATAGGGAAACAGGGCAAAATGGCTTGATTTGATGACCGTTTGCATACTGGACTGATGAATAATTTGTCTATTAGGTGACTTGCCTACTGGAAATCAATGTCAGACATGACTACTGCATATGAGAAACTCTCGTTTTTCAAGTCCATACTTGCACATCTGAGACAATTATCTCACAACTGCTCATTTCTAAAATTGACATTTATGGCTCTAGTTCAGTGTTCTACTGGCAGCTAACTAGATGTCACACCTGTTCAAAAGGATTGTTTTCTGCTTAAAATAATTGTTACAATGAAGCTGAAACATTCAATGATTATTTAGATAGTGCTAAATTACAAGCTGTCAATTTTTGCCTTATTTTGCTTTAGCAGTCATAATACTCTTTATATTATGCCTACTTTCATCACAGCTTCTCAGCATATTCTGGGAATATCTGTATTATTTGCGTGTATTTTCATAGTAATGAAAATATCAATATGTTTCCATATGTCATACTTTTGCTCGCCTGTATAGGAGTGTTATGGTGAAACAATTATCCCCTTGCATCTGTGCCATAATTCAGTGCCTTATGTAGGGCTAGCACTTAATCCTGAGCAAGGAATTGGGAAATAAAAGCCACGGAAAGGAGAAAAAAGATTGTAGAAAATAGAAGAAATATTTGTGACATAGATCCTCATCCTGCTCCACTATTTCTTTCTGTGTGTATAATGGCATGCTGCAGTTTTGGTTTGCCTTGCTTTACATTACAATAGTCCCTTCCTCTCCCAGTTCAGTACGAATAAACAGCACAGCAAATGGAAAATAACAGAGTACTTAGCCATAAAAGATATTTCAAACATCCCATAATATGTGACCACATAAAAACTCTTGACCGTAGCAAATTATGGTCCCGGAAATTTTCCACAAATTTTCCATGGCTCTAGATGAAAAAAAAGAGAGAAAGTTTTGGTATCATTGTAGTGTTTTTTTGTTGTTTGGCTGGGGGTTTTTTTGTTGTTGTTGTTTTTAATACAATTCTGTAGTTTCTGGCAAAGAGCTGAAATCTGTGAGCCCAGAAGGTTTTTAGTACTTTTTTAAATGAATGAATTATTATTATAATAAGCTCTGGTGATACGTGATAGCAAAAAGATTGTTTTGTTACTTGAATTTTGATTAGAGGATAAACATTTTAATGAAATCTTGTAAGTTGTTCTTGGAGCTACATCATCACTATTTGGTTTAAGTTTATGCTCTAATTTCTTAGCTGAAAGTTACTTCAACAAAAAAGAAGGGAATTGGTCCAAGAAGAACCAATGTCAGGTTGAAATAAGAATGTGTTAGTTTATGGTATTGCCAAAGTATATGGGAGCCCAGTAATACTAAGAATTGCACAGACACATAAAAAGAATCCTACTAAAGACGTTTGTGTGAGGTCTGGGAACAGAAGGCTTATCTCCTGACATCTGGTTCAGTACCCTTCCCCAGAACTATCTCAAATGATGCCTTTCTCTCATCTTCAAATTTCTGTCTCTGTTTTTTCAAGTGAGCACTGGCACTGACACATTGGAGCAGCTCGGGGTCAAGTCAAACAGACTCTCTCTGACAGTAGTCAATGCCGCATGTTTCCAAGATACATTTTGATCCTAAATATCTTATAATAAAAATCATTAAAATGCATGTACTAGACTGTCTTCTGCCAGATTTCCTCATGTGTCTTTTTACTGTGTCTCTCTTGTTCTCTTCTTTCTCATTTCAGCTGCAAGGTAAGCTGCAGGAATGTGAGCTGTTCTGTTCAAAGACTGACACAAGAAGGCAAGGGAATGCTAGAGTACAGTACCCTCTCAACATTTCCTAATGTGTCCATCTCTACTTTCTACCTGCATGCAGTGGGTTCCTGCTGCAGATGGTGGCTAGCACACAGGCTGAGCACTCCTAGTTGTGTGCCTGCTGCCATTCACGGAATCATAGAATTATTAGGTCGAAAAAACCCTCCAAGATCATGAAGTCCAACATTTCACCAAATACCACTATGCTCACTAAACCATATCCCACACAAAGGGTCAGTTTTGTGAAGATTTTGGACAAATCCAAGTTTCTGCTTTCTGAGCTATTTCCCAGTTTCTCTTTGTACCCAAGAGGTCAGAACAATGAGGACCAAAAAGGAAAAAACTTCATGTGAGATTCATGACAATCACAAGAAATTGCAATTTGTTTGGTTTTCCTTGTTGCACTGAATCATATTTAAAAAAGACAGTAAAAATAGACAAACAATCCACTGATTATACTATCTTTCAGGTAATTCTAACTTTGAACTGGATTGGTATCAGTAACTTAAATATACATTCATCTCAAATGAACAAAAACGGGCTGTAAATTGATCTCTGCAGTCTCCCTGAGCCTTCCTGAGTCAGATAGGTGCTTGTTCATGCAGCTCATATTCACTGTGGTCATACAGCAAGTCATTTTGTTTCAAATTTTCCCTCTTGCCTTGGTACAGGCATTGTGGTATCATTACACATGCATTTAAAAGTCAGGAAGCATTCATGCCACTAGAAACAACAATGGGCAGTCAAGTGTTGGGAAATGCCTTGCTTTCCTGCATGCACATACATGCCGAAGTTTACCTAATGCCTCAGTTTCCCCAGTAATAAAATTGAGATAACAGTACTGTTCTTTCCTCCAGGGCTGCTGGGGATGAAAGCACAAGAGATTCTATATTGGTCAGATAGTGCAGCTACTAGTACCAGTTAGTTCAGAAGAATTTCTTGTTTTAAAAGGGTAGCTGAGGTAAAACTATAAAGCCCTGGATTTGGGATTGGCCAGGGATCTAAGTCTTATCACAGTTCCAGTGCTAGGTCTGAGTCCGCAGCAGCAGTTGGGACAGGACTCTTGATTCCAAGCCCACTTTAGAGGTTATGTCTCTTTGGTTTTGGTCTGGGTTCATCTCTACTTCACCCAAACCAAAACCAGAAAGTGATAAAAGATACACAGTTGGCCACTGAAGCCCAGACACTGTGGCTGGAGGAACAGAAGATGAAACCCGACTGCTTCAGCTCAAAAATAAGAAAGTCTCCTTTAGTTTATACGTCTAAAGGGAATTGGTATGTGGCTAATTTGTGCAAGGAGAAGAGCAATGAAATACACATGAAACCATCCATTCCCTGCTGTTCTGTGTCCAGCAGTAGACTCCCAGTCAGGGCATGTATGTATTCTCCTCTTACCCTTCCACTCTACTCCTGAATGATGCCACTCTTCTCCACCAGTACTGCCCAATTAATACACAATTCAATGTGCAGAATGGAGACTTCTCTGTGCTTTTACCTTCCATCCAGGAATTTTGCAAACCCATCCTGGCTTGTCCGGATGCAACTAAAGCTCTTTCCTTTATAAACAAATAACAACACAAAAGCTCAGTCACAGAACTTTGTTGATTCTTCCTGTGCCATGTTAGGCTGTACATGGTTCCCAGCAGCCTTTGAAAACCTGATGCATGGATTAGCTACATCAGCACACGAAGCCCTTCACACACACTGAAAAAAGGAATGATGTTTTTTATTGTAAAAGACCTGCACTGTCACTGTCTAGACTCACCAGGCACCCATTCCATTTCAGTGCATCAAAACAAATTTAACTTAATGCATCTTAACAAATGAAAGCTCCCTAAACAATATACCATCAACAGAGCTTCATAATTTCAGGCTCACTGCTTCTGGGAGAATGTGATGTTCCTGTCAAGCTCATATCCCTAGGCATAGCACTGTGAAGGACCACCCATTGCAGTCAAATCAAAGGTGGAAGGACCATGCTCCAAGTTTTAAAATATTTTGTTGGCTTAACAGAAAATCTCACTTTTTTTTTTTTTTCTTTGCCTTCTGGGAGGTTTTTTTTGGGAAGAAATAATAAAAAAAAAGTGGTAGGACCCTCCCTCAAAATGTTTATTAAAACAAAACAATAAAGAAAGGCTACAGATTCTAAATTAAATATAAACAGGAATATTAACTTCTTCCCCGTTTGGGGGAAAATGCACAATTGTTTATAGTTAAAATTTCCCAGATGGCATTTCAGAACTTGCTATTCTTCTGGGACTTCTTGTCACAGAGGCAGGAAAAAGAAAATGGATTTTTACAGGCCTTCAAAACATAAATGGTATGACACAGATAGCACCCAAGCGTGCCTATATTTAATCACTTAATTCTCTGATATACAGCTAAGCAAAACCAAATCAGTTCAGTAAAATGGACTCCGAAACCAGTGGAAATATTTCTACTAATTAAGCACCCAATTGTTGGTTAGTCAGAGTTACTCCATACATTTTCTCACAGACTAGGGCCTCTTTCAGCTATCACTGGCTATTTCAAAAGCAAGAGGTTCTGAAATATTTTTCAAAAGGTAGGTACTAATTTCTTGTCTGAAACTGATGGAATTAGCCTTTACCACGGAAGTATATTTTAAACAGAGATCATTTACTTGGGGACTTGTGAATGTCTGACATGAAAGATATTTTTTTCTAAGACCAACAGAAGCAGCCATATCATTAGGGGCTCTACTGAGAGACAGTATTCAGCAAAACAGAATTTTTTAAATTTGTATTTCATAATATATTTGGATTATAGAAACAGTAAGCACAAATACAAAGGACCTCTTCTTGTACAGCTCAGGTTCAGTGATGACCTTTTACAGTGCCCAAAAGTATGTTCAACTGGCACACGAAGTTATACAGCAACTCTGTATAACTTCCACAATATAAATTCTCCAATTCCATGAAACTTCATATGGCCAGCTAAGGACTCTAGATTTTATATGCTTCTATTCCAGAAGTTGGTAACACAATTGTCTTTTTCCACTTCTGATACTAACACAGGGTTTTGACCAATCTTTTTTATTGGAATTTGAAGTCAGCCATTATAGTAAGTTTATACTCAAACTTAAAGCCAAAGTTCTTGCTCCTGTGCACATGGGCTTGAGAAATAATGCTTTGCTGTTCTTTAGGACCTTCTAATCTGGGTGCAAAGGCATAGTGTTAGAGTTTTGAGACTTCAAATGGGCAGGAATTATTATCCTGTATTATAAAACATCAAAAAGGGCAAGTTTTGTCTGGGGTCCTGTGAAGCACATTTGTTGACTGCTGCTGCAAATGCCATGTGACCTTGAGAAGTCACTTAGGCCTACATTTTCATAAGTACCAATCCTTCAGTTCTGTGAGAAAGTTATCTTGAAGCATTAAAAATACACTTTTCACAAGGTAACTAGAATTGATCCTTAAGAAATCAGTCCCAGAAGAAACATCTCTAATCAGGACTACCCAGGAAGGCAGTCAAAATCCCAGTTACTTTAAAAAAGTTATTTCTCTCTGTGTCTGCTTCCCAACATTTGTAAAATTAGGACAGATCTAAATCATAGCATGTTTTATTGAAAACACATAAATCAGATGCAGGCACTGGAGTCACGTAAGTATTTGAATAGACAACTAAGCCACAAGAACATTCAGTTCTACACCCAAGTTACGCAAAGCTGAGCAGAAATCCAAACTGGCTATCTATGGTTTGCTTGAGCTCTAATTTTCAGTTTTCATTGTTGAATTATGGTCCCTTTGCAACCCTATGGTAGAAAGAATTGTGTTTTCTTCTTTCCTTCCAGCTGTGTTGAGTGTTGAGTAGGGATGAGGGTGGTTTTGGCTTCCCTTTACTGAATTTTATGATAAAAACTGGTGTTAATTAATAATCATCAGCTATCTGCTCTAAAAGCACCATGAAAAAAACAAGGACATTAGCTCCTTGAAAGAAAACTCTGACTTTTATGAGTACCTTGTACTAAAACCAGAAGGGGCTTGTCTGCATTGTGTTTTCTGCTTGGAAGAGCTACTGCCATGTAAGAAGCACAGCTTTTCTAATGCACTTACTAACACTGTAAAGTGTGAAGCAGTGAAATCCCTTCTAGTTTTGGGGCAACCTTGCAAAGCTTTTTTTCCAAAACCAATGAGAAAAACAGGAAATTAATTTGTGTTTCTTTGTGTCCTGTCATTTTAATTTAGCAATTCTATTTTTATGGTTATTCCAAGAAACATAAAATAATCACAGTTCCATTGACAAACATACTGTGGCTACTGGTAGCATAATCTATAGAACTGACCACTATAAAGGACACAGGCCTTAAGGTAGTAACACCCAGACCAAAAACCTAGCAAGGGAAGCCTTTGGGTTAAGAATCTAAACTCCCTTAACTGGAATTCAACTACTCTTCCCTACTCTGTGAATATATGGT
The DNA here is from genome assembly GCF_001604755.1 of Lepidothrix coronata. Lineage (NCBI taxonomy): Eukaryota > Metazoa > Chordata > Aves > Passeriformes > Pipridae > Lepidothrix > Lepidothrix coronata. Next base: position 11,224,533 of record NW_016690188.1, read on the forward strand.
GTATCCAGACAGTCATCTCTGTGTTTTTATGGGAGTCCTTTTGGCCGAATTATTCTGTCCTGCTAGACCTGAGACTGGGTCCTCATGGTACGCTGGAGTTACTTATTCTACTTAAGACTGCAATTGTGTAATGCTTTAGCATTGTGGCTATACCTGCCTATGAAAGCATTGGCCTTTCCTGAACAGAGACAGGCTTTGGGGTAGCTGTACACTGCACTTTTGGCAACTGAGAAGACTGAAACTAGACTGAGGTGACATGTTCCACATGATAACAGATTTTCTCTTGTGGCATAGTATTTCCCTATGGTTTCATTTTAAAATGACCTTATCTTTCCCAGCTGGATATATACTCTGAAAAGATACCCTGAAATGAGGTGTCTGTCTGAGAATTCATAAAAAACAGCTCAGATGTGTGAAATTGCTCCCTTCATAGTGGAAAGTTAACTATTCCAGAAAATTCTTCAGCTGCTTCACTGTTCAGAGTCATGATACACTGAATTCATAGAGTATCCCTCATTGACTTTAATGGAAACATAATTTTGCCCCTAATGATTGGATGGAACGATAGAACAGCTTATTCTGAAACATACCCAAAATGACAGAGACGAAAACTACAGCACGTCTGCACCATTAGTGGTGTTTGGAAGTTCAAAGGAACAGCAGTCATAGCATCTAGTATAGCACCTTTCCACAAATAATATCTACTATCTGTTCAAATCCATATTCTTAATTCCTTCAGCATGTTTCCTACATATTATTGCAGAAGTTCCTAACTACAACTAATTTTAGCACTAGAATCGAAATAATTCAATTTCAGTAAAGCATGCCACTAGATTTGACCATCTTACTCTAAAAATGAGAATTGAAAAATAATAATAATACTCTCTGCCATACAACATTTGGACACTTTCTTTTGTTAGTGCAGTATCTAATTTCTCTCTCCCTTTTTCTCTTTTTGAATACTGGCAATTCTCTGTCTTGTGGTTACTTTAATTTCTGCTTTGAATGCTTCCCTCCAAGCTAGAGTGGCTGGCTTTTGATTTTGCTTTGTTTTGTTCTTGTCTAAATGGTGGATTGGAAACTTCCAGATGTCAATATCTAGTAAAATTTTGTCTTGGAACAGCCCTTCCAAACATTCACTTCAAAACCTCAGCATTCTTCCAATACTGACTTACACTGCAGTCCCCTGGCTGGCGAGTGTACCACAACAGGACAGCCACACACCAGGCTGACAGCCTGCCCAGTGCCACTACTGCCACTGTCCTTTATAAACAGCATTTGGCCCCAGTGAGGGAGGTCACTGGCCCATGTGGCCCCACAGTGCACATTCAGCTGTGGCCTATGCCAAACGCTTCAGAAGAAGGCAGGAAAGTCTTGGTCACAGCCGGATGTACAAGGTTGTACATGACTGGGAATGAGAGAAGGGGAGTTAAAATCCATCTTTCTCTGAGCATCAGCACGCAACTCTGAGAAGGAGATAAGATGTGCCTTGAAACAATTTTGATTTTCCCCCATCTAATATCTTGAAATGTTACTGTACAAATGAATATCGAACCTTTCTACCAAGTCTTGCTCAGGTCCAGAGAGCAATTGCTCTGCCAAATTGTTGTTCAACCTGAGCTGCAATTATGAGTCCTGATGAGCAGTGATGGGCTCTGAGTTTGTGCTTCAGAGTAGGAATAACAGGAGACAGTTTCTAGTCCTGTTTCTTATGTCCTGCTTTTCTCAGCTCTGTATCCCACCACCTATGGTCTTTTAGACAAGCAATGATTATGGCACAGATGCTAAGTTTAGCAGGAATGGAGACTAAAGCTCTTAACAATGAGCTAAGAGTGTTTACAATGAGCTAAACCATTTTTAAAATAAATTTGTCACTAAACATTAAAGAGCTCATCAGCACTGATCTAGGATTGGGTTAGAACTAGACTTACAATTTCAGACCACGGCAACAAACTTCTCTTGCTCAGATTGCTAAGGAAAAAAATGTTGACATGCTGGCAGCTGTGAAGCAAATTTCTTATTTTTATTCTTGAAGTGACTATGAGCTTTTGGGCTACTCTGAAAGACAGGATTAGGGCTGAGGGTAAGTTAGGTTAAGGACAACAAGGGCTTAAGAACCAGTCAATGAATCTGAAGGCTGAAAAGCTAAGATGAATACTACTGCCGCCAGGGGGAATAGTTTTTTATATTTTTGGTATCAGGTTTCAGTCATTTGATAGTCTAATTTGGATTAAAAATGAGGACTCGGATCAGCAGTAATAGACATGAATCAGCAGATGGATTATCCAATGTCTAGATAGCTCAAAATAGAGCTCTAATGGTCAGGGGCTCCTAGTCTGTAGCTACTTATGTTGCACTTAGGGCTATTGGTTTGTGATAACCGAGAATAGAGAAGCTTCCTTACCAGTGAGTCCCACATGGAAGAGGACTAGTATTGGCAGAGATGAAAGATTCAAGACTAAGAAGAAGGAGCAAAACATGGAGTTTCTGGCATCTGATCTTTTCTTCCTGACTACCAAACCTCCAAAAAGAATTCTTTCTCAGAGAAATATGCTCATAGAAGTGAAGGTGGGCTGAAAAGGCAGAATCTGTTTATGTTGGAATAATTTACTCACTGCCTTGCTGTACAATTTCTATGGACAAACAATGCTGTTAAGTCTCTACAAAATTCACTTAAAGACAAACAAACCAGACAGAAACATGAGTTTCTCCTTGTATACAGTTCAAATTCATGGGGTACTCCCACAGTATCACATATTCTACAGATTCCACACCTGAAGACCTTGGTCTGTTTTTAAATACACTACAAGCTTGATTATTATCACAAAGCAGCTTCACATCAGTGAAAGAAAAAAAAAACATTCCAGCAGGTCAGCTGGTGAAAATCAGTATAACACTGCTGTCAGTGAAACTCAGACAATGTCCACAGATCAGGGATATATTTCACTAAGTTCATTATCAAGACCACTAATAAAGTCAGTGGATTCTATCTACCACCTCTAATTAAAAGTCACACCAGACTGGAGTCAGACCACACTGCAAATCCTCTTAGCTGATAGTAGATACATTACATATTCTGAAAGAGTGGTGGAGGAGCTCCATAGCATAGGAGAGAACATGCCAGCAAAAGTGAGTTTCAAAATTTAAGAGAATGGCAGAGAGTTTGGAATACTGCTTTCAACAAAAGTCTAACCACAGTAAAGATGATAAAAAATTATAATTTAAAAAAATAACATATTTTATAATATTAGAACTGACTCCAAGTTTAAAAATATGGTATAAAGATGATAAAACTACTGAAAAAATAAAGATGGAACTGACCACTGGGAAAATGATTACCAGCTGTTATCCTGAGCCACAACATAAATTATTTTGAAACATAATTACAAATAAAATAAGAAACTGGCTTTCAGTTTCAGGCAGAAATCACAAATTTGTAAGGAATCAATTATAGTGATGAGAAAAAAAATTAATGTAATGAGCTCTGTAAAGGCCAGTGCCATGCACTAGATGACATGGAACATTCAGTCAATAAGCTACATAAACATTCTGTGATTGCTTATATATTAAAAGTAATATATTTGTCCATTCTCTAGAAAAAAATCCAACCAAATAAAAAATAAGAAAAATACCAGCAAAAAAATTTTTTTTGGAAAAAATAAGTAGAGTCTGAACTTGAAAATGTGGAAAAGACAGACTGAATGTTTTTTAATTCATGTAAGTTTTATATTTTTTTTTTATTTTCTCCCAGCTTTCTGCTTTGTCACTTTGAAGAGTAACCTTTACTTTTTTGCTGTAATAATGCAGATAATAACTAACACCTGCTGTGATAGTGAGCCAGACCTGTGGAAAGGATGCACCAAACCCACCAGAACAGTCCCAAATAAATGGTTAGCAGTAAACAGGGCCATGATAACTTTTGCTCAGTAATCAGTTGTGCTTTCCTCAAATATACAACTGATGACAAGGTCACTCTGTCTCATTATCTAGAAACCCTGCAAAAGTTGGAATTTCTTAAAGGAAAAAACTTTTCTTTGGGTTCTCCATTATGCAAACCAGATTTGCAGCTTTACCTATATTGAAGACATGAGTCTATCTATGTTTCTATGGCCCCAGTACCTCCATGTTGTGTGATCAGAAAGCTGTGTTAGCCAGAGCCCTGTACAGATATCAAGAAGTTTCTGCTCCCTTGGTGTTACTGTCTAAACACATGGCAGACAAAAGAGATCAAAGCCAAATATGCTCCAACTAAAACTGAACAGAAGTCATTAAATTAAAATTGTGCACTAACTGTACCAAACCTCCAGGAATATAAATCGAATCAGCAGCCAGGCCCTACCTACCCAGAGCAAGACTTAAACAACAAAGCCAAAGTGCTCTTTCAAGAACAGTGATGCAGACCTGGGAGGTTTTCTATGTAAGGTCATATTGACCATCCGTATCCTAATTTTAGCTGTTTAAAATCTACATTTTCATAGAAAGCCAAAGTTTTTTGATAAAGTATTTACTGTATGCACCTGCTGCGTATAAATCCAAAGGGACTGAGCACGCAGTGGCATCAAATTTCATTACACTACTGCAGCCAAACCCTCATTCCTAAGACGTGCTGGAAGTGGAGCATTTTGAAGAGTGTATGTATGGTGGTGTGGTTCTGTGGTTTTTACTCCCACTGAACTTTTGAAATGCCAGCTATTCCACAGTATCTTACTCAGATCAGCTCTTATTCCTCTTCCCTTGCAACAGAAATGGACTGATTTTGTGCCTAAGAAGAGTGGATCTGAAAATACAAATGATTCTAGATTCTATGTAGTCTAATAGTTGACATTGTCAATGTAATAGTATTTTCTTCTCAAATATGAGATCCCAGCAGGTTTTACAGAGTCATCATCTATGTCATGACATTTCATTAGGTCCCCATTCTTGAGAGTCAGACTACTGGGAAGTGATTTTTGTCTGCAAAGTTAATGCACATGCCTTTTTTTCATTGCCTGCTTAATGAAAAGTATGTATTATGTCCCCGGGTATATTTTTTATTGCAGTCTGTTACTCAGTTTTTTTCATAATTTAAAAGACTTGATGGAGGGAACAAATCATTGCCATGCAAATGACTGTGAGATGAAAACCTCATCATTGTGCTATGCCAACACAACTGAGCCTTCAAAAGTAGTCAGTTCCCATTGCAATCAAAGGAAGTTATGTGGTGAAAAGCCCTCTGCAATCCATTGAAATTGTGTCCCTTAATGTTTTACAAATGCCTGTAGCCGCAATGACTCTTTCTCAGTTCTGTTTGTATCTTTATCCAGCAGCCAGCTCTTCCTTTTGCAACTCAAATCAGTGATTACAGAGGCAAAGAACATTCGCCTCTGTCTCTGCAGACATTCACAGCAGCTAACGCTGGTTAGCACTTTACAGGCTTCTCACTGGTAAAATTTAAAATGGTTTGCAAATATCATCAGCTCTATCAGTAGAGAAGTGAAGAGACTTATCCTTGGTTACCTTGCGAACTAAGCACAGAAATCAGTCTCTCGTTGGACTGGGAGCTTACCCAGCTATTAGAATATACTGATATATTTGAATCATTGCCTTTTTGCTATTTCTTGCAAATCCAAGTTAAATATCTGAACACTAGCAAAACAGTACACTTTCCCAGTGCCTTCTGCTGTGTTCCTGACAAAGCTTTAAAATATTTATTATTTTAATCTATTACCTTCATGAACTTATCTAAGCCATTTGCTTCATGTTTGTAGGCAGCTGGACTACATACAGTTTTAGAGAGGAGTAAAAATGAAGATGGATGTTTTGGACACCCTCACCATATTGTTAGAACACATGTAATTGATTAACACATGTACATAAAAAAAAAAAAATCTGTGCTAGTAAACTAATCATGGTTTAGTGCTCAGGCTCAAGCATACACTGGCATACAACCATTCTACTGTTGAACGGTCCCTGACATAATTTTGGCTCATCTCAATTGACAATCTCTCAGGCAATGCCCGGGCATGATATGAAAATTCTTCAAGTTAGGGACAGTTTCCAGCTGACACTTTAAAGAAGGACACTTTGCTTTGGATGGAAGACAGTAAAGCAGTATGGGCATGATCTGTGCCATGCCTTTTTATACAGGGCCCAGAGAATAGGCCTTTGCCATTTGGTTTATGTGAAATAGTCTGAGAGACCAGTATTAGAAAAGACAAAATGGGAGACAGATTTTAGCAGTGTGGTCCCCATGTCACAAATGTAACTACATGGCTTTCTAGTGAGGCTTATTCCCGCTGCTACCTGCTCAGTGACTGTACGTGTGTGGCTTTTTGCTGAAGGTGTACATTTCAACTCTTGTTACCCATGTTATCTTAAAGTTGTTAATGATGTCATTTTCATAAGTGGTAATGACTGCTCTGAGCTTTCATTGATTTCAGTGGGGCTGATGGTATTCAGCATATCTGTAAAGATCTGCTTCAGTAAATAGTTGGCTTCATGCTCAGTGTCTGGCTGCAAAACTCAGTGCAATGCAGAGATGCTTCAGATGGATTTTAAACTAGCTATAACTCCTGGGCAGGATGTTTTCTTGTACTAAGACCTGTAATTTGCAGTTGTTTTATCTTTGCTCAGATTTTGACAGGCACCATTTTAGCAAAAGCCACAAAACCATTATCACTTTATCTAAGTATGGCTCCCAACACAATATTCTTCTTACCTAGAACAGCAGTGCTCTTATGAAGCAGTGAAAGATTGTTAGGCATTTAATAACCACCAGGTGAAAACAAAACAGAAGACATTAATTATTATCTTAGAGAGCAATTGGATCGAATTATTAAGAATTAATAGAATTCACCATGGTAAACCTCCCCTTCAATGGAAGATTTATGGCCAGGTCATATTTTAATGGTAATCCATTTACATGGTAATGCAGATTTATTGAAGTTACATACAGGGTGATTAGAGTTATTAGATACAGATGTTATGTTTGTTGGCCAGATGCAGGGAAATAGATCACATTCTGTCCTGAGTACACACCACATGCAGATCATTTCTATTTTCACTGTACCCCAGTGTGGCTGAATGCACAGAATACTTGTGAGTAACGCTGTTTTCTATCTAGTTTATTAAGGTGTATGTGTTAAGATGGACATATATACACAACTTCCATATACTAAGATACAGCCTATATTTTCCATTAACAGCAAGAATGCCTTGTTGGTGTGTATGGCCACAAGCCTCTACCAGCTGACAGTTCACTAACTGAAACATGTGGGCTGTTAACAGCCACCTCGGTTGGGTGTTTTGTTAAGTTTTTTGAGGAAATTGTCTTGTATCTGTTTGACTGTAATAAGTAATTATGGGCAGCACCTATGCTCCATTTGTAAATCTGTTTTGTTTCACCAGCACCCCTGCTAGCCATTTATGATGATTTTCTTTTCCTAAGTAAAAATTTGTTCATGAAGGTCTCATTTTCCCATTAGATTGTTGACTGTTGGCTGCAGGTTTGGGAGCCAATGTCATTTGTTTACACCATGGATAATAAAACCTCCCCTATTCTCCATTCTGTACCAGTTTCACATCAAGAGAAGTGTAGCTTTTCTTTTTTTTGATCTCTTAACTATAACAGTTGATGAAGAGAAAATCACAGTGTTTTTTTCAGATAGTGTTGATTTCAGAATTTGGCAGGTGTAGTACTCCTGTACTTTCTACCTAACATAAAAGTATTAATTACCAGGTCTACATCTTTTTATTTGATTTTTTTTTCCAAGGAAAGTCTCCGAGTAGAAATATTTATTTTTTTTTTTTAGAAGCCTAAGCTTTTTACTCAGCACAGTATAATCCCCAAAGCAGCTGCTTCGTGAAAAATAAAAATTAAAATTGCACTTTTGTGGGAAGAAAAATCCCAAATAAAAATATTTTGGCCAAAATACCAGTTATTTGTTTTGGACATGTAGGGTGATGCAGATACTTTGGTGTACTTGCCTCATTTTGGAGAGTTGCCTATTTTCTTCTCTGGTTCAAGTCCCTAAGTAAGTATTCCCCATCACAACTACTTTGTCACACCCTGAGGGGCTACCTTGGTACACCCTGGAAGCTCTAACACAGCCTCTGAAAAGCAGTCCACAGGGAAGGGCTAAAGGAGAAGGGCAGCCATTATTCAGCTCTTCAGCAGAAAAATTATTGCATACCTCACATGACCCCCAGATATGCTGACAAACAGTGAGGAGCATTTGGAGTCAGAGCATTTGGTGGACTTAACAACTCAAAAAATTATGCAAGACAACCTGATGCTTACAAAGGATTTGAACTAATTGCAATTCTTTGTCATATTAGCTGAAACTGCTGAGTTTATACCACAATACTGTGAAATCTACACAGCAAATAAAATGTCAGAAACATGTAGAGGCATCTTTCTAAAAATACTTTCCTAACAGCTAGTGAGTTTTGGGATGCTTTGAGGAGAACTATTTGGAAGCAAATTCCATGAGAGATATTTCCATTCTCTCAGAAATAATTCTTGTAAATTTATAGAGATTAAAACACATTTCTTATGCAAATAAAATTAGGCTGGAAAATTTGCTAAGTTCCTTTCTAACTCATAAAGTTTCATTTCTCTGATCATATAAATCATGTTACTGTAACACCCAGAGAAAAGTAATGTATTTGATAACGATGTTAAATAAACATTGAAAAAGTCACACCCTACTTGTTTACTTTTGAAGATCTTGATTAAACATTACATTTTTCAGAAGAGACTACCTATTCTGTATGTCTGTACAGCACCAATCACACAAGAAATGTACACTAAGTTCTTAGAAGCACACAGAACCACTTGTTTAACTCATCTGACCCTCTGCATAACACAGTCCATAGATTCATACCACTGACTGCTCCTTGATGACTGTCATTTCTGGATGAACTAGACTGTACCTTTCAGAAAGGCCTCTTGTAGTCATTTACATTCTTCACCCTAGAAGACTGAAACTCTTCCAAAACTCAAATGAAATATTTATATTTATGAACTACCTCCACATTTAAAAAATGTGTGCCTTAGCTCTCTGTACCCTGATTTGGCTTCCATCATCTGCTAACTTAAGAAGTCTACTACAATCATAAAAATCCTCCTGTCCATGAGCACAGCATCTGGATTTGCTCTTTGCTAGCTAATTATTTAGGATATTTTAGCCTCTCACTGTAAGAAATAAAAGAATCATAGAACAGGGACTGTTTCTTTCTAAAATATGATGTTAAATGGGAAACTCAATTGCAGGCTAATGTTTTTTTCTTAAGTATTGAAGAAAAGATCAAAATGACAGATGTTTGCCCACCTGGCCGAGTTGTAATGAAATGTATTGCTTTTAAATATATGACTGGACAAAGACAAGATATATAGATATGGATATAGATATATAGATATATACGATGTTCTGCTGGCAGTGGATTGTCCAGGGAGCGTGGAGCCCCATACAGACTACAGGAAAGCTTAAGTGGTGAAAGAAACAGAAAAAAGACTAACAAGAAGTGCATTAGATGCAACAGAAATAAATAAATAAATAAATGAGTCAGCAGAGACCTTGGGAGCTTATTGCTCAAACAAGACAAGAAAACTAATTCACTCAACGTTACCTAGTGTGTCTTCAGCAGAACAGGTAAGAAAACCTTCCCTGGAGCCTTTCTTTGGCAATCTGGAAATTCTATCACATTGCTCTTCATTTACATAAGGGCTCTACTGTAAGTCATAAGGAGGAAAGTGTTTTAAAGCTAAACTAGGACATCAGAACCTGAATCATACTCAGGTATGTGTGGTAATGCCATATATTGTTCAAATAAGTCATAATGGGCTTTTATGACTTACTATTAAATCAGGATAGTCAGAAAATAAAAAGGCAATTTCTGTATCACATCCAATAACATATATTATAAATCTTGAATTGTCATTCCAGCTGACTGATTTGTACCAATACATTTTATAATTAGACCTAAGATCCACATAGCATGTTTCATGAAGCGTGACTAATACAGCAAGCATGCTAATACACAGTAAACCTCTCAAAGCACCTATGTCTTAGGTAACCGTATCCATCATTATCCTTACAGAAGTATGGCTTTGATATATAGGATGGAGGAAACCAAAGCATAGAAGGTGACATGCAAGCAAGCTAGAAATGTGCTCTTTGCACCTAGAACACGTGCAAAGGATGTAGCAATTTCAAATCACTTTTCGAAACTCTTTTCTAGACTGAAGCACATCTAAAACTGCTAAATGAAAATATGGACCACAGCATGGCTGGAAATTGTCCAGATATGTCACTGATCTTAACTCTTAAGTCCTCAGTCCCCATCTCAATTATTGCAGCACTTCAGTTGTGAAATAAGATCTTTATTTATCACCCCTGCACAAAACTTGTCCAATAAAGATCCAGATTCTTTTAAATGCCCTCATGTTCACATGCTACTAATATTAAGCAAAAGAAATATTCTGAGAACCCATGTGTCTCTGACCATTAGGAATCACCATATATCAAGTGATTTTTAATCAGTTTGAGTCTACAACTCTATTCAACCCAGTAATTTATCTAAGTGCATACAAAAGAAATAAAAGGAAAAAAATCTCAACAAAATCCATTTCACAAGAGAAAATTTGAATCTCTAGCTAATAATAATTTGTTAGACTTTGTTCCTTTGACTAGTGGGAGTTGGATTCCTTTGCTCACAAAAGTATTTTTATTATTTGCCCTCACAGGCATTCATCTCAGAGAAAGAGAAAAATAATAAATTTCACTTCAGTTTCAAGCTATCTGTGACAAATACACTGTGACATTTGATTATCCTTGTCTTTTTGATGCCACTTCTGAATAAATATTGGTGGCCTGTCATTGCATGGCTATAGCCAGAAATGTTTTCATCCAAGAATTCAGATTTTTAAACAAAATATGATGGGCAATAGAAAAGACATATTTTCCCAGTGGCTTTTAGTTTTCACAATTGCTTACATCTTTTGATCGTACAATTGTTAGAGCTGAGACAAGCTGGAACTAAGGACAGAAAGGGGTCATGCTTTTATTTTCCATTAAGGAAGTAAATGGAAATTATAAAGGAAAACATGTAGAGAAGTTGACCGTGTTTTTACGCTTCAGTAGAAACAAGATTAGATCAGACCTTCTTATAGCCTGAACACATGCTCAAATTCTGGGGAAGTTCTGATCCCTCAACCAAGTCTGAACTTTGTGGCTTTCTGTTAAAGCCTGAACCTTTATAGTAGCCAGAGATTGAATTCTGCTGATAACAGTACAAACCAGCTCAACTAAATTCTTTGGCCTCAGAATTTCTGATTCTATGAAAAGTCTTGAACTCCCTATTGATTCCAGACAAGGAAATTTTGAAAAAAAATTTCTGATTTAAATTTAAACCTTGCATTTTGCATCCATCTTTTGCAGCCTATGCTTGTTATTTTCCTCTCTTTAAAATGTAGAGTATGAACAGAAAAGAATCTTAGTTATGGAAGATAAGTGAATGTATAGAGAGAAACAGGAAACATTTATCAGAGGAAATGCTGCTTGTCAGTTGAGAGTATTATGTGTTCTGGAGCATCATTTCTTTTATGGCAAAACTCAACAGTAAATCATTTTCAGTTGTACTATTTTTCTGTATCAATTTGCATCCAGAGTGTATGTTACTGTAACTGGTTCATATACTGTTAAGACATTAACTGTCTAACAATGTATTATTAATTCCATATATATGCTGTATTCACTTTTGCCCAAAACATGCTTTTGATTTTAACACACCAAATAACAGCATGGCATCATCTGGCTGACATACATGAAGCATATGATGGAAAAACAACCCAACTTGACATTAGTAGTATTTTGCTGTATGACAATTACCTGGGGAGAATTGTTTGTAATGCACGTCAACACCAAAGCAAGAGGTATATTTCATTCATATATGCATAGTAGGTCTACCTAATGCAGCCTCATCAAGCCTTGTACAGCTAAATTGAGGTTGATGAAGCAACCATTCCTATAGCTAATATTCTTCTCCTTCCCTAGTATAAAAAATGTTGATAATGTTATCAACGTGGGCCTTTGCAGCTTTTCACTGCAATGCAAACCATTTACAATTCAATGGAGAGGAGTCATCTCTTATAGAATACTTTTTATTCACAAGTCAAAGCACTCTTTAGTGAGGAAGTATCTAGATATGAAGTTTTCTCTAACACAGTCTAAGTGGGAATAGACCTCTATTCAACTCCGAATAGAAACTCCATGTCCTGCTGTTTAAGTGTTTAAATGCAAGCTAAAATACCAATATCTAGACATTTTGAGATTGTTATTTTGACTGAACCTACATTCTTCCCGGAGTTCAGTCTTACTAATGATCTAAATATAGAAACTTCAGCTGAAGGGAAGATGTTCTTGATAGGTCTCTGGAGAGATGTGTTCAAAACACCTCTGATCAAAAAGCCTTTTTCTTCTCTTACATGCTGGAATGGTAGTGATGTTTAAGTTCAGCAGGATGTGATAACACAGCCGTTAGAGGTTCACAGTTTATTTATCCAGGTCGAGAATTCACCTCAATAACTTACATTTTAAAAACCATTTAAAACATGATCACTTGCCCAGTGCATAAAATCCATTACAGGTACCTAGGCTTGACCAATCTCCAGAGCAGAAGGCTTAGCAAAGACAAGAAACTGTTCACTGGTACATGTGAATGGACACACAAACTTAACACAGAACAGGAAATAATATCTTCCAGAAATACAAATCTACAGAAATGCTGACTTGAAAAATGCTATTCCTAATGTTCACCAACCACTTAAACTGAGGTGAAATGAGCAAATTAGGTTGATTTAAATGTGGGCTGCCACTGAGAGGGATGCTTGTGTGGTTGCACAGTAATTTGGGTCAGGGAACTAATCCAACTGAAAAAGTAACCTGCTCCTTCTGGACAAGGAAGTTTTCATCCAGTTCCCTGATTAAGTTCGCTTTGCAGCTACATAAGCAAAAGAGGCAGCACAAAGGCAAGTACAGCAATTTGAGTGCCAACTGCTTGGTGTTTTAAAATCCTTTCCCTCTAATGAATTGTTCCTATTATTAAACAAGCTGTTTTACAGAGGCTGCTTTGCCAGTTTCTTCACTAATACAGTTCCTGACGAAAGAATGACAGGTATTAAACTATAGAGATCAAACTCTGCACAGTGTGCTGGCTGGTATTCAGTGTGAAATAGTTTATGTGCAAGAAGGAAAAATCCCTAAAAAGATTCAACTTGGAAAGGGATAAACTTGTGAACTAACTGTTGAGAGATGCACTCAGAAAAACACAAATGGGGACAACAGGGCAGCCAGCTGCCTTACCTTTAGAAAGGCCTATTAGCATTCACCATGTAGGAAGTCAGTACTGATGACAGAAAAATATTAGGAAACTGATGCTTCTTTATTCAAAATTCAGGAGATTAATGACATATTTCATAAAATATCATCTTTTTCAATCAAAATATTTGCAGCTGTATGGTTTGATGGGAAAATAAATTAATTTTTCAGAAAAATATTTCTGAAAAAAATGTTCCTTTCAGTAGATCATATGGCCATTTTCTCAGCAGTTATAACAATGTATACCAGTCAGGGACAAGCTGTCTAGAAGAGCAGTCCAGCAACGAGAGGATTTGTAACATATTGTTGGTACCCTAAGCCTCCTCTCTCCTAATATAATTTATTCACCGTTGGTCATAGGAATTAACCATTGTTAGGAATTTGTCAGAAAAGCACTGAACAGGGAGGCAGAAGACCCAGATAATTCTTACCACTTTATCATCTGATGGAAAAACTGCATTGAATTCAGCGAGATCCACACACTGCCCTGGATTATGATTTTCAGCTCCGCCATCGTCTCCCATATGACAGTGGGTAAATTCTTTTTTTTTTTAGTGCCTCTAAGCCTCCTGGTTTGCTTGTTTAGCCTGTTGGTACTGTGAACTCAAGAGGGCTAAGGCTGTTTCTTGTGACGAATTTAACAGTTTTTGTCATAGAGGGTACTGATTTAAGATGATTTCTCTATAATATGCTGCAATATAAATAGAAGTGACCATATATCATTCCTTGATAACAAATTTTTCTAAACTCTTCCAGTTTCTTGTGTAACTGGAGCTTGCTTACGTGCCCTTTATGTTCTCACCACACAGCATGCTTCTTACATACGTTCCAGCGTCCTGTTTTTTCTGGGAAAAAAATTATTGCAGGTGTGGGCACTAGGTGAATGTTTACATTGGCAGCAATGGACATCACTTCCTAAGAGGGTTTCCATTAGAGGAAAATAATTTTTCAAAAGCTTAATCCTCCTAATGTGCTGTCAATTTGCTGTGGCACACACAGTCTCTAGCATGGTACTGGCGTGAGCGCTTCCAGGATCCATGCAAGAAAGAAACTTCCCCAAAGATTAATGATTCAAAATCAAATTCTTAATCATGGGCCTTGAAATCTGACATTTCAAAGCAACTTTCACGTTCCATGTTTCATACTCTCTCTATGCTCCTGAAACACATTTTTCTAATTGAAGTCTATTGTGAAACCTGATGAATATCAGAGAATCCTTCAACTAAAATACAAGAGAAAAAGTATGTGCTAGTGTGTACAGGAGAAGACAGGAGGTGAGAACAAAGGTTGCACTAATATTTCAGTGGTAGTGGTATTTCTAAAACATCAAGAACAGATTAGTCTCAGGTTAATCATAAACCAACATTTTCAGTTGTAAAGCTGAAAGGCAGCACCACTTCAATCCAAACAGCAACATATTAAATCCAAACCAAACTGTTGTAGTTAGATTTGACAAATGATAATTGTTTTCTCCATTTAGAAGTAAAATTAAGTGATATTTCAAAGTTTAAATTAATTTTATTCTGCAAAATGGAAACTCCATTTTAAGGAAACAAAAAGAAAATCTAATTTTTTTTAAGCAGGAGTGCAGCTTCACAAATGGGTACAGAGATGAATCTGAAGCAAATTTTTTTTCAACACAAATCAGCTTAATATTCAGTTGAAATATTTCGTCAAATCCTGAAGCCACTTAAACATGGGTAGTCACTGAAAGAGCTGACAATATTAACCTGTGAGGTTCAGTCAGAGTTATAAAACTGACATGCAAGATTTCAGTAGGGAGAATCAGACTTTGGGCTTTCACTCTCTTGTGTGGCCTTCACACATTTTGTATCATTAGGAACTCCCATTTGATGACATTCTGTGCTGTGCCAGAGGTTAAGGCAAGCAGGGACAGCTGTAGTGGTTTTCTGTGCCATTAGCTTTTGTCTTTTAAAGACACTGAGTAGCTAAACATAAACCAGTATGTGAAAAGAGGGCACCATTCTACTATATCTTTCATAAGTTATATTTTGTCACAGCTCAGAGAGCATTTATATCATCTGTGCTCTCATTTATTAATTTAGAAACACTTTACCTACTTTTGTTGTTTATTTACTTTAGTTATTTACTTTGTTTATTTGTGCCATCTCGTTTACATACCTGATGTTACAATCTGGAGTAGGATAGGCTTAATACTTCTGAGAAGCTTTGAGATCCTTAGATAACAATACATTCATATATTTTTGGTAATATTTGCCAAAACCAATTACAGTTTATGTCACATACCAACACCAAAAAGCATTTATTCCATGTCTGCTCTGTATCAGGACTCTTTGAGTCTGAAAATGGCAGCAACTCTTACGTAGGCATGGAAATTAGGACATCATAAATTTATTTGTTTCTCAAGTTACTCTTAGAATCAGAATGGAGTCTTCCCATGAAATAGTCTTACTTGGACAGATTAAATTCTGGACAAATGAATCAGAGTAAATGCTTTGACACAGGAACAATCAAAAATTCATATGGTGTTCCTATGACTAGTTCATGTTAATGCCAAAAAATATAGCCTTTCCAGTTCTGAGCAATTAAAAGTTATCTAGGAAGTATCAAATCTAGACTATGGATACAACTGACACTATCATAAATCTTAGCTGTGATTGCACTGTGTTCACTAGAAATGGTGGAAAATTGTCTGGAGTCTGGTCCACCAAGTTTCATCCACAAACTGAACTACTGGCTAATACATTTCCTTCTCTAAGAGAAGCCTTGTAATGCCACCCCTTTCACAGTCCTGAAAGTCTTTTGAACTGGACACAGCAAGCTGTACAAGAAACATCCAAGCAAAATGGAAACAGGACCCTCATGTTAAGTGAAAGCTAAGAGCCACACAGCTAAACAGTGTCACTGAGTGCCCAACTCAGTATTCCTTTGCCTGTAACATCCAGTCCTGACCCAATAGCAAGGGGCTACACATCACAATACCATCTGTCACCTCCACTCTTCTTGAAGCAAACAAAACAGAATGACCTACTGAGACATGTTCTGAGGCTTTTGGTCACAGAAAATCTCTTTTATACACCTTAAAACACTGAATAAGAAAACACAACAATGCCCAGGCTTTTTGGTGCCGACTTGGTTTGTCATCATATCGTCTCCCTATACTATCTTTAAAAATGTTCATAACAATCCATTTTTAAAAAACTTTTATCATAGGAATGAAACACATCCATACACAGTAGTCAGCCATGCCAACTAGAAAACACTTGATATATATCGAGTTGAACCACTTTAACTTTCCTTTATTTCTGTCTTAGCTAACACTAATAAGCCCAGTTCCAACTAGCTTTGTGTTAAGCATGTTCCATGTCCACACACAGTGCGGCTAAAATGGATCTATCTGTCAACATAGACAAAGATAGATCTATCTTCATGCAACCTGGGCTTGCACAAATTTGTGTTCCAATAGGTGGGTCATTATTGCTTTGCTGTCAAGATAGGTTTTTAAATTATTCTTCTATTTACCAGCATCACAGAATTATATTTGACAGACACCCTAAAGCATTAGAGCTGTTATTCACACTTTTTTGTTATGCTATCCTCTGCAAAGTTCCAGCATCTGGAGGATAAAGGACATAGCTAAAATTATACCACACACTAGCTGCAGAACTGAGACTAACATCCATGCCAATCCCCTGAATCTCCACACCAGTGCACAAAGCATGGACAATACCACTTCCAAACTCAGTAACGAGAACATAGTTGTTGCAGACACATAGTGAATGTGTAAAGGGCTTTTGTTCTATTATGATCTGGGGTCCAGCTGTGGGGGCAGAGATTTAAATGGTACAATAGCTGTAGGGTTTGCAGCCTGTTTCCAAGATCTTTATAACATCCCACATTCTGAGTATTGGCATGTGACAAACAGTACAGTAAACTAAAGACTATGTGACATGTTTCTAGTGGAGACTGCTGTATAGTTTCCTCTCCCCTCCTTGGATCCTCTCTAAAAGAAAAGGCATAAAGCAGAGAAGTGTCCTTTTTCTTTATGAAGCTGTCTGCCTTGATGCCTTTGTTAGATGCTTAAAGGACTGAGATCATTAAAAAAAAAAAATCAAAACCCCACATGAATTTCATCAGTAATAAGAACCAAAGTTATGTGAGTTACATCATGGAGATATTTTTCTTAGCTGAGACAAACTGGAGCGATAATGTAGCCTATCGCCTGGATACCTAATATTCTTTATGCTTTTGCTAGAGATATGTGGTTTTGACAGCTGCAGAAGTTAAAAAGGCTATTACCATTAATTATCAGGTATTAAACAAGATTATGCTTGTAAAATAATACCAGTGAAGTTGAAGGTGAACAAAGAGGTTAGATGTTTTGTCTGTTTGTTTTAAAGGACCCAGGGTAAGTGGGTGGTCCAGTGTTGGAAAGACTATATAGCAAGATTCAATCATTCACCTTGAAAATTGAACAGAGACGGGTGGTCACTGATAAGAGAAACGAGCATATGAGCAAGAAATGAGCATAGGTGGAGAGGCAAGTCTTTGCAACACTGAGTAGAATACAGAGTACAACTGACTTTTCAGAATTCATAAGAACTACAGGAGGTATGAACACAGCCAAACTTCAGACTAAATTAGTTGACTCATATTCTCAGGCTCTCTATAGCCGATAGAAGAATAAAGCTCCCTGCAGAGGAAAAGTGATTATTTAAGTTAGAGCATCAAATGAAACAATATCGTCCATCTACAAGCTGTTCAGAAGACCAGATTACAATTTTATTACTCTGACACCCAGAAACTCATGTTGTATTTGGTGCTAAATAGAAATTGCTCCTCTCCAGAGATTGCAATGTCAGTGAGCAAAGAAAAAATTCAATGTCTAGAGAACAGAAGGATGAAGAGGTTAAATTACTTCCATAAAGTTACACATGGAGTACATGGCAGAACTTGAAACAATACAGTCTTGTTTAACATTCTTGTCAGGACTGGATGCAGCATACCATAAATAAGGAAGGGACCGACCAGCCCTTCCCCTGAAACTGCATTCACTCATACTTTGATTGTATGGTGTATTTTTCTTGAGGTGTGAAGAAGAGGTATCTGCTCTGAATTAAATCAGATCCCTTAGATTTTCCAATTCATTCAAGAAACAGTAATAATCACTTCAGCTTTAGTTTGTCCACCAGCCTGCATAGATTCAGTGCCTCAGACTATTTAACAAATGCTGAACTTCACAGATGGAGGCAATCATAAGGCTCTGTATCTCCCATTCACTTGCAGGAAAGGATCCAGAGCTTGGATTTGTGGGTAAAATGGACTGAAATATGAACCTCAGGGTAAGCTTTCTTCCCGGGCTTGGCTTTTATGTGCTGCCTCTCCAGACTTTATCATCCCAGCTTCAATTGCTCATGTCTTAGAGACACTACCAACAGCAAAGTGAAGAAGTTGTCTGCATTTTAAGAACAGCATGGAACAAACAGGCTCAGCTGAAATCTACCTTTGCAGGGACCAATGATACCTCTAAAAAAAAAAAAAAGGAAAAAAAAAAGGAACAATTGTAAGAAATACACTGATCTCAATGTTTTTTCAACAGCTTTTGATACCAGGGAATGGCTCTTTATTTCATCCTAAACTGGTGGCTCTCCACCATAACCATCAACAAGTAGTTATCTGGGTCTGTGCTATGAACAGGAAAAGCCATAATCCTGGAAAATCCTAGAATTTATTATTCAAGCCCGTTACTTTCCAAAGCTCTGTGAAGCTTCAAGCAGGATGCTCAGACCTTTCTGCCTTTCAAATTCACGACCACCATGGTTACAATAGCCTGGAAGTGATATCTGGAATTGAGTGAACTGGAACTTATCTGACTTCTTTCAGAGAAGAAAATCTTTCAGCCTTCTGTCACCACATGGAAGCAGATCAGTATTCTGCCTTTAGCACAATCATCCCAAGTGGGAAGGATGTTCAGGATGAATTGTCAATAACTTGGTTAAAATTCCCCCATATATACTATTGAATTAACTGTGTTGGTATTAAGACAGCTGGTGCTGGTACTGGTACTGTAGTAGTGTGCCAGAGCCTCAAGGACTTGCCTGGGCTAGGTACTGTATTTCCGTTTCCACCTCCTGTCTTGCCAGAAAACTCCCCATGCCTATTCTGAAAGAAGATGTGAGGCACTGAACTAGCCTTTTAAAATGTCATGGTGTACACTCGGGGCAAGATGATTGATGAGGGATGTCTCCAGCTGGGAAGGAGCCATGTTGGAAAGTCAGAAGCAGAACAGAGCCCAAGACATTTACTTCCAAAGTGAAACTGGCAACTTTCCTGCTGTCTGCCAGTTCCACTCAGCATTCTACAAGTATTTCTGGCATTTTGTACAGGAAGCAACTTTGATGACTGATTGGAACTGCCTTTACCACCTGGCAGGGCAGCTTCAGGGACCTGGAGCCTATTTGGGAAATATGGTGCAAGACTTATCTTTAGCTCCTCAGTAGCACAGTTCTGTATGGCAACGCACTACAGCCTCCACTAGTCACTACTGACACAGCCTTGCTCCTATATACTGGATTTCTGAGACCGTTGGGTTTTTTTCCCTTGAACAAATGCTGAGTTCTTAAACTTCAGAAATACAATGTTATATTCAAAGGGAGTATGAAACCTCATCCTGCAACATGTTTT
The DNA here is from genome assembly GCF_001604755.1 of Lepidothrix coronata. Lineage (NCBI taxonomy): Eukaryota > Metazoa > Chordata > Aves > Passeriformes > Pipridae > Lepidothrix > Lepidothrix coronata. The sequence goes on from NW_016690188.1 coordinate 11,244,557, forward strand.
GACCAGCTCAGCACAACAGAGTAAAAATCTTTTTGTTCAACAGGATCATAAGGTTCCCAGATCATCCTACCTGGCTTGTTTGGAAAACTGATGAATGTACTGAGAAGTTTCTAACCTAAAACCAAAAGCAAATCATTGATAAAGCATACCTGAAATCTCAGCCTTAACCAGTATAATTTCTTCCAGGCTCCAACACCTTAAAAGTCATACAGGTACTCTTGACTTAAAGCAATTTACAACGTTAACTTCAGTATAGCTTAACACATTCTCACTCAATGGACCCAAATATTACAAACTGATTAAAAGAAAAAAATTGTAACTTCATAGTAATCTGCAGCTGCTCCAAGCATTTTCCGTCTAATATAATTATTTTAGTTATCAGTTTTGACCAGCAACAATCTAGAGGATTTTCTTTTCCTTTGAACATTTTATTTACTTTACTGAAAATCCAATCAGAAAAAATACATATATTTTTATATATATAAACATCTATAAAACTAAATTGGACATTCAGGCTTTTCCAAAAAAGACAAATTTCTCCTGAACTGTTTTGGGGTTTGTTACAATTTTTTGTTTATGACTCTTCACTTAAATTCTTTTCTAATCAATTCAGCATTTTTACCATGAATATTCTCAACTGGATGTAAAGTCAGTTTTTAATATAAGAATTTAATGAAGGAACCTTGAGCAGCTGTACAGTTTTTATTTCTTTTCACAGGGTTTTAGGTACATTAATAACAGGCGTGAGACGAACACCGTAGCAATGAAAAAATGTGTAAATGCAGGATGTAATCTGCCAATACACAAGTCAGAAGTGAAGTTGAAAAATGATGATGCAAGTTTACTAAGAAGGGAATTGCAGCTTGTTTCTCCAACCAGTTGTTGGGTATGTCCAGATGAATAGGTGCAGACAGTTGGGATTTTTACTCTACCATACTTCACATAAGCCAGGCAGCAGCCAGCTCTATCCAAAAGCCATATAACCATATGAACATGGCATCAAGCCTGAACTAATATATCTTGCTTTTCAGCACCAGCACATAGCTTCTGTACTGGACTTCTATTTGGTGGGTTCAAAAAATGGGGAAAGCAGATGCACAACTCTCTCCATTCACCCAGAAAAGCATCTCCTCAGAAGAATCATTCCCATGTAGTTTCCAAAGGAGTTGTGATACAGTATGATGAAATATCATTTGATGGCAAAAAATTCAAGACAAAGCACATTTCAATACAAAATCCAGTTATGCCAAACAACATTCCATCCCACTAAAGTGCTTCATCCTCTTTTTTTAATTAAACACATATTTTCAAAATCAACAACAACTTGCATATATTAGTTTTTCTGGAATGGCACTGATTGATAACAAAATACCTCATGGAGAAATTAGGAGCAGCTCTACATTTAGTCCATACGGTGAATTCCCATGGACTACTGCTGGTCTGTAACTTTTCGATGAAATGGGGTTTTATTAAAAATATATGAAAGTCTTGGAAACAAAATTTATTGTGCTTACCATTTCAACAGAAATTATCTGTGCTCTTAGTTCTTGGATTGAATTTCTGGCCAAAACCACACTTGTCTGAGTGGATGTCTGGATGGGCAAGGGACTTGACCAACACAAAGCTAGCTCTCATGACACAGGAGAAGCCAAGACATGCAGCCTGGCATGGCTGAGAGGATTCCCACCAGGGTGGTTTGTGACAGTTCCTTATGAGCTGAGAGTGAAGGCAACACAGCAATAACACAAAAACTTATACTATCGTAAATAAGAATATATTATTAAATGAGCTCCCTGTTTATAGTTTATACCCTAGGGAGGAATATATAAGCAGTTAACTTAATTGGATTATTCTTCTTCAGGATTTAGGCTTCTAAAGAAAAGTGTTCAGAATACAATAGATAAGAACAATAGAGCAAAAATGGCTACAAGCTGTTCAGAGCAAGTATGAAAATACTGATATTAGGAAGATCAAATTCGGTTTCTTCAAAGTAAAGTTTAGGTGTGGAGATGCCATAGAGTAATAGCATAACACTGGGAAAAAAATAATTTTATTGTACTGAAAACAATCCTAACAAAGCACAGGAGATATGGAACCGGCATGAAAATGGAATTTGGCTGCCATGAAATGCTGGTGTCACTCAAGTCTGCCTTGCAACACTGTGTCTGACTCACAGACAAATTTCAGGAACTTTATTTCCTACTCTGCTTTTTTCTACTTTGTTGAACCTTAAGGAATTTTATATGCATTCTTTTGATCTTCCTGCACGCTTAAGATGTAAATAGCCATTATTATCCTTATTTTAAGCAGACTTACACACAAAAAATGTGAATGAGTCATCTAAGCTCATACAGCACTTCAGAGCGAGAGCCCAGGACACCATCCAGGAGACCTGACTGAGCATCCTCTTCTCACCACTTGACCAAATTTCTTCTTATTGTAGGATTTGAAAGGATGGAAGCCAATTAGACACCTGTTTCATTGTTTGGCATTTTCCATTCATCTGATGTGTGCTAAGCGAAGCAATGTGCTTCACACACACAGGACCTCCTGCTACTCAAGAAGGTTGAAGTTTCACACATGACCAGGACCTTTCACTGTGTAAAACATAAACTGTACACATTCCAGGCTTCTGTTTCTATTAAACAAATGTTTTGACCGGGAGCAGTGATTCCATTTTACCTCTGTTGTCCCTGATTTCCTATTGCTGTTTCCTTTCTTTCCAGTCCTCTTCCTCTTCCAACACTGGTGCCAACACACTGGCCACACACACACACATGTCATGGTTGCTAGTAGCCAGCTGGCAGGTGGTGGATATTTTTCTTGCAGCATATGTATGTGTGGATGACTGCTCTTGCTGTGTGACTAACTTAGTTGCTGGCAGTGCTTTTGGCTGGGTTATACTCTCTGGCATTATTTTAGTTCCAGACATTTGATGGGTTGACTCTCCTGTTTTGTTCTCCCAGACAGTATTTTTCAGTACTCCTTTTTTCCAGCCTGAGACAGTCATGGCTATGTGGGTGTCTTTTAATGATGTTTGCATAGCTCCAGCCTTTCTGTCATTTTATACAGCTGTGAAGGGAACCGTGGTGTGCAGGTATCTATGTGTGTATTCATGCGATGCTGTTCATGGTCATGTGCCTCCCATTTCTTGGATGTGAATTTGCTTCTCATGTGCAGATATGTATACATGGCCCTATGTCCCCCTGATTTTCTGAGTAGGTCTGTACCTACGTGCATATCCTTCCTTTGGTGTGTCCATTTGTACAGTCTGTGTATACCTGAATATGCATATTTTGCAGCATGAATGGATATGTGTCCTTAGCATATGCGGAAAAAATAATTTCAAAAGTATTACTGCAGTTGCAAGTCAGACAGTAGACATATGAAAATACCATAATTCAGTTTGCTTGCTCATCCTGAATTCTGGCCCTGTATATTTATATCTGCTGAGATAATCTAAAATTACATCTATAGATTTCTAATTAATTTGATGCTCAAGGCAGACATGCTCTAGGAAGGCTGCATGGCAAATTTATACAAAATTTGTTGCAATAACTGCCTCATTTACAGCAAAAAGAGAATGAAGCAGATAATTACAAAATGAAGGTCCTCTGCATCCTTGATCCAGCATGTCGTATTCCTCCAGACTTCCCTTTGCAGTCTCTATATCCTACACTCAGTCACAAAATTTTTTATTCTAATTTCAAACTAATTTTTCAGCCATTTCCAGCTTTCACTAGCTTTCCACCTCTTCTTTTTCCAAACCAGCCACAGTGTCAGGACCAGAATTGTAAATGCAAATTCTTTCTGCCTTTGGCATTCTTCATTTATATCTATATGGGAACAACATCTATTCCTTTCTTTTTCCCAAAATATCTAAACAATTTTCAATTCATGTCACTTCTACCTTCATTGTTAATGTGCAAAACACTTGTAAAATGTGCAATGTTTGACAGATATAACAACACACAATTGCCAAGAACACAAGCATAAAGGTAGATTTCTACTATTCATATCGTAAGCAGTTCAAGATTCCTGTAATACCTGAAGGACAGACAAAATTTCTGGTTTTAGATGCTCAGAAGAAATAAAAATTACTTAAAGGAGTATGTGAAAAGCAATAGCCTAACTATATGATGGTATAATGAAACAATAATGCATGTTTATGAAGTGATATAGCATATATAACAGGAAGATAGATTTCTGAAACATTTTGTTACAAAATGTATTATTTTCCAAGCCTTACGTTCTGTTATTCTTGCTGGCAACGTATTTTCCTTGTGTGATGTCCTATATGTGCTGCTAGTAAAATGGTGGCATCAGTCAACAAGTAATGATTATGGATGTACACTATGAACCACCTGATGAGAAGTGGAGAAAAGAAGAAAGGAATCCTCAGTTCTGTAACCACAGCCAGAACAGTCAGGAAAACATCCTGAAGAGACTACTAGAGTTTCACCTCAGAAAAAAATAAAAAGACAGAAAATCACCATATGTAAGAGCAAAGCAACCCATGAATCTTATCTACAGAAGCAAAATCAAATACCAAAGTAAGAACACATAAATACAGTTCCCAGCTCATCATATACACATAGCTGAGTGATGACCTCCAAGCGCTGTCAGGGAGCTTGGAGGTCACATAGTCCAACCTAGTATTTGTTGAGAATAAATTAAAATAGCCCTAAAGAGTCTTGAAGTATTGGGTAAGTGCTGTAACATTTCTTTAATGAATACACTTCCATGGGCTAGTCTGAGACTTCAGTATCATTTGAAACAGGAACCTTACAAAATCAATGAGTATGCCAGACCCAGAGCTCAGTGCTCTGAGTACACACTTGTAGTCACCTGATAACAAGTCTTTTCCAGATTCTTCCACTCGTCAGCCTCAGAGAAGAAATGTGGACGTATGCAATGCATTATAACACAAGACAATTTATAGCCAGACAGTACAGTTAAACTGGAAAGAAACTTCCAGTGCTAAGTATGTGGTTCAATGGAGAAAGTGTTACTGGCTAAGCAGCACTAGTAACATTTAAAGAAACATTCGGGCTATTCTACCAGGGTTTCTCAAAAGGGAAATTACTTATGTTTACTCTGGAACATATTTTAGAAACTTTTCCTGCTCATATAATACTATTAAACCATACAAGTTTTTCTACTACTACATAGCAATTTTTCTTCAGCCTTGAAAGTATACTGGAAATAGAATTGTTCAGAATGCCATATATTTTTTTTTTCGTTACTATTAACAATAGATTTCACTTTGTAGTAACTTTGAAGTTATGACAATTCATGCTGTACTAATTATGTCCCAGTTGTATAAAAACATAGATTTTGGGAATTAAAAATGTGACTGACCACAGTCAGAAACGCTATCCACTTAAAATTAAATGCTGGATGCATATAAGGTAACTATTTTCAACTGACTTCTTGATCTATCAATATTCTTTTCAACAGCTCAGTTGATAAAAATCCTAACAAAAGGCAAACACAAAAATACACGGACTATGCCTTAGTTAGGTCTCAATTTTAATACCTAAAAATATTCCTGAAATTTCCACCCTTATCTGTTAGCTGCAATAGTGATGCTTATGTGTGTTAGAAAGGTAAGGTAACTTATATTTCTGAAGTGATTTATGATCTTAATATTTAAATATTTTTACATAATTTTCTTCATAAAGAGAAAGCTCTTCTCTTCAGTTTGGTGCAGCAATACAAATTCAGATCATCTCCAAATTAAAATGCATTGTGCAGGGAAATTTTAACATAGATCTGTATAACTTTTCTCAACTATTTTACTTCAACCAGTTGGCCAAATATAAACTCATAGCAAAACTCATAACTGTTCTATTGTTCCCATGCCTGCTTGAAATTTCAATAGAATTTCTTAGAAAACCTATTTTAGATGGACAGAGCCAGAATTTTAAGTTCACAGAACACACCTAACCACATAAATAGCCCTCATTTATATCTTCCCAGCATATCACCTGCTGTTTTACAGGCATACCCCCAAATGCCAAGTGCTGAGCATTCAGTATAAATGTGTAAATGTATAAACCATTTACAAGATTCTAAAAGTCAAACAGAAAACCATTGCAATTATTCCAAAGTAATAGTTTATAAATAAAATTAGTTATAACTTGAAATTGAAAATCCATCTCTGCATTGCTGTCTATTTGAGTAGCTCTATGAAAACAACACGACACTAAACAAAAATTAAGTAATACGCCTTGTTATATAAGCTAACTGAAATCATCCACAAACAATGCAAATTATGTTGAAATGCATCTTTTTGCAAAGCAAAATGCAGGTAGAGAACAGAAGGACATATGTAGTCTATTACAGACTACATACATATGCTAAAGATAGAAAAAATAATTTAAAAAAATCTATAAAACTTATTGCACAGGCTACAATATTTCATATGGAATATTTTTAAAAGAATGGTGAAAAGTTGAAACAACACACTGGATAAAAAGATACTTTGTCCCAAGGGCAAGTACTGTAGTGATCAATTATATCTTGAATTGCAGAAACAAAATTAACTAACTTGATGGAAAGCACCACATTGCAATAAAATATATTATATACAGATGAACAGGAATTGAGAATGCTATTTATTTGAAACAGAAGGTATAGTATACTGTACCTCTATACCTTCTGATGGAATATTTCTCAATAGGCTACCCATATTTTGCAACATGACTGCATGTTGATTTATGGAGCCAAAATAAATGATACGCTTCGCCAATAAAAATTCCTTGCAAAGGCAGCTTTTTCCATTTCATTTTAAAGTCAATAGGAAAAGAAACACGTAAAGAGACAATGTATCAACAAACATTGCTATGCAAAATGTATGATACAGGTATGAAAGTATGTTTGTATATGTGTACGAGGGTATTTTCTGTACTGAAACAATTTTTAATACAGAAAAGATGAGAAATCACTTTGCATATACGCAGATAGCACAAACAGTACTTCCTGTCTGAAAGGTAGAAATTGTCAATGAAAACAATTCACTGGTTTTCTTTAGGAGTGAGTGCAATCCTGTCAGTAATTTTGTGTTATTATGTATTTACATAGGCATTCTGTGTTGGTGTGTTAAGCCATAAGATGTATGAATGTGCTACCTGCCTGGCAAGGGAGAGGGGACTGCAAGCAGCTGATGGATGGAATGTACATCCATCATGTTATGCACTTACATGTCATGAGAAGATTACAATACCTGACACGTTGATGGTTATACACATTGTTAGTATATGAGTTTCATGATGTTTAGCTTCAACTTCACTTTCAGTGCTGCCATTTAGCCAGTGAATAGAGAGGTGGAATGGTCACTAATACATTGTTATAACACATTCAGCTATAGTTCCCCATCCTTAGGAATATTCTCAGGATCCAGTTTCAGTCACCTAATAGTGAATCCATCTCAATTAACGCCGACTATGTAAAAGCCAGATGCTTCATATTTTCCAGTTAACTGTAGCTTTAATCTGTGGGGGTCACCAGCAGTCACATACAGATTCTGCAGAAAACAATCTTCCTAAAATAATTCCCTGACATGCACGGTGTAACAATAATAGTAAGAGGAATGAATGGTTACTCACATTAGTCCTTTGTTGTTAGGTATATGAAGCAAACTCTACTAATTTAACTGGCATAAAAGTAAATTCTATTGCATGGAAAATTCTACATGTTATAGGAAAGGAAATGGCATTCTCTGCGTCACTTCTTCCTACCTCCCCTTATCTCAGCTCCTATTCCTCTTTGCTGTAAAATAAAAGGATAATTTTTCCTCCTTCTCATTAAGCAGGGACACCTTCCTTTGAGAAACCAGCTGCATAATTGGTCCTTCTCCTTCCTTCCTAACCTGGAAGCTTTTAAAATCTTCCAGCTGGCATCCTTGTCACTTGAGATTAGTTGCCTTCCCATACAAGGTCAGCTACCATTCTAGAACCTTAAAACAGCTGTATGACCTGTCACTAGAAGAATTTTCTTCTATGCTTATAATTGTACTGTTGATACACTTTTCACTCAGTTAAATCGGAGATTATTTAAAGGTGATCTGCAATATGTTTTCAGTGACATTTATAACTCTTTTCTGCCATAAAAGTTCATGAAGCAGAATCCCTGAACTTATTGCTTCCCTTCAGAACAGTTTGCTAGAATCCCTCTTTCTTATCTGGGACTAAGGAGAGAAGAATGAGTGAAGTTTCTAACCCCACAATGAACTTGAGTTTCCTGAGTCATGAGTGCAATTGATATTAAATGCAGACTATTAGCAGGGAGACGAATGTAGTAACAAACTGTCTTTGGGGACGAGAGACCACTGACAAGCACTGGAATGCCTTATGGTAAATTCATCCCTTTTGAATGCATCATCATCAGTGGATTTATTTCAGGTTTGGATCATGTTGGCATAACCCTGTAGTGGCTTTCAAGAACTTATAAAACATATGAGCAAATTAAGTAAAGGCAGTAAATAATAATAAAATCATTTACATTTCCAAAGCACTTTGATCCTAAGGCTCACAAGGAATCCAATTATAAACATATTTAGGCATGAACAATTTTGATGAGCACCTAGTAAGATTTTCCAAAATTCCTAACATAGATACTAGCTTCCTTGTGAAAATGCCACTAGGTACAGATACATCTGCATTTTAAGACACTTATTTAGGTTTAAAAACAATACAAGCACATAGATGCTTCACTACATTTAAGTTGCTACATAAGTTTCAGCTTAATAGAAATAAAAGGCATTTAAAATTCCAGAAAGAGATTTTAACTGAATTATCATACTTTCTAATCTTTCTCCATAAATGCAGAAAGAGATGCAAAGAAACATCCTCACAGAGTACTCTCTTACATCCACGAGGACGAAAAAGTCAGTGCTGCTCCTTGTCTACTCTAAGGAACTGCTTTTCATATTCTGCACCATATTTTCTATTGTCCTTGATGAAGTCGTTCCCCTGTCTAGTTGCAGTGTCAGAGTCCCTGACAGCTTTGAAAACCTCAGTGTCCTACCATGTTCTCTGCAACACTGCTGTCCTTGGGCATAGTGTCCATCTCAAATTAATACTATTCAGTGATTTATGGATCTCATGGCCTGTACCTAGAGTGAATTCAGCTGCTACAGTAAATTTCCCTAGGACTGCAGCCTGGATCTACCTTCATATTTTTGTAACTGAATATGCCAGCACTGCTATTTAAAACTAATACACCATTCTGCATTTGTCAAACTTTCAGTGTTGGCAACTAGTCACAGTTACTTACTTTACTGTATTCTTTTCTTTACTGTTTCTTTACTGAAACTCCTTACCCTACCCTTTAATCCAGTTCTCCTTAGTTTCTATAACACATTTTCTAATGAGCCCTCATCTGCAGTGTTTATACAAACTACCATCTTCTTTTCCTGGAGAAGTCAGCCCATAGGTGTGAATTCCAGACCAGCCACTGTGCTGGGAGCTTTGAAGATGAATAAAACATGTCTCAAATCAAGACTGTTAAATAGAAAGAGGTCAAGATGATTAAAGTGGATAAGGAAGATGTATTAAGATAGTCTTTGTTATTTAATACTTCCTAGGGGCCCACACTGCAGATAGTAAGGACTTGCTACTGAGTGCGGAAATGAGCCGTGGCAAATTTTTAACGTGCTTTGTTATACTTTAATAGTGAAACCCATTAAACTATAAAAATGTAACAATGCTCATAAAAACTTGACACTCCTCACTAAAGACAAGGCCGCTGGAAGTTGCCTCTGCTCCAGAGCAACCCTGCTGAGCCCCTTTACTAGGTCTCTGACTCCCAGCTCTGGGACATTGTGGCACCATAGCTGCTTTCAGCTCCTATGGCAGGAGCCTAACCCACCAAAAACATAAAGTAGAGCCTCGGCGCTGTGTTTGACTACAAAGTTTTACTGCCTACTGCAGCCCTTTCCAATTTCAGAACACACTGCTTCATTGCTTTACAGCTGTCTCACTGAGCAGAACCACGGCGGTTAGACTTTGGTGAAGCCAGAAGTCTAATATGCAGCCTTTGCCCATCTCACTACTTAATCAGCTCATGCCCGTTTATCTAGTGGGGCTCTGGGAGACATAAGATGCTTGTAATAAAGGTCTAGAATATCTGTTCTAACCTATGCAGATTGTGCTATATCACCTTAGAAACAGATGGCCACCCAATGGTATACTGAGCAACAGAGTTCGAATATGTCTTTTGTTTGTCTTTACAACATTTTACAATATTAATAAAGAAATTAAATTATTTTTCTGGGTATGTTTATATATATAAACAAACAAACAAAAAAAAAACCAAGCCAATATTTGCGATCTTTTATTTGCATAAAAGAAAGTGCACTATGCCTTGAAAATGCATTTAGCAAAAGCTGGGAAGGGTTTCAGTAGCCCTTAGTTACACAGAGAGTTCTTTCTACTATTTTAAACAGCTCTGAAGAAATATCCATCTCCTGAAATCCCCAGAAGGAGATGTGCTGCCAAACTACAGCTTTGTTGAATTGATTTTGAACTAAGCAGGCAAATCAGGTACCCATCTGATGGGACGGTGTGAGGAAAGTGTCCATAAGACTACCAGCCACGATCAGAAATTACTTATCCAATGTTTAAAAAAAGGTATTTAATTTACTTTGGAACTGCTAACAAATTTAGCACTTTTTAGATCCCTTCTTTTCATCCAAGCAACTTTTTCTGCACTTCAGAATCCTCCTAGAGAAAGATCAAGCCAGATGAAGAACTGAAATCATAATTAACATTTTATTTGATCTATACAGCTGCTGAGATCTTTCTTAAAATCTGAAGCAGGTGATACAGAATCTAGAGTTTACAAAGCATTTAATGTGGTTCTATTGGGCACAATCACACCACACAGTAAGTGTCTATATTTTCTACTGCTACCATCTTATTATAGTAATAAATGCTGAGATGGGAATTTACTTTGCAGATTCATTTCTTTGCAAACAGTTTTGTCAAGTTCGCTACCCAGACTGGTACATATCACCCTGCCACTTTAAAAATACAAGGTTGGATAAGACCCGTTTTTTCCATTTGCAAATGATACATAAGAAATAGGTCTGGGCAGAAAATCAGAAGGTCATCCATTCCATGATCTTGTCCCACAGCAGGCTAAATTTCACCTCACCCTTCATCACAGAAGTTTGTCTTTCATGTCCTTAAAATGCTCCAGCCTCTAAAAGTACATGTCTCTTCTGGCACTTCAGGGTCTTTCAGGAAAAAGGTTCTGTAAACATTGTCAGTGACAGGAAATCAAGCAGATTTGACACAGCTACTCCATGCTGCTTTTATAACCATTGTATTTTTGATATTGCACAGGCATTCTCATGAATGTAATAAAACTTGGAATATTAGACCAAAATACCACAATATAGCAAAGCTGAACATTTTTAATGCATACAGGTAGTTTCAATCTAGCTTTCCCCTCTAAAAAGTAGGGATTTCAAGTAAAAAAAACTTTGCTCTCTGCATTTTTTGGTTTTGGACTTTAGGGATAAAAAACCCACAAAAATATTTTCTGGTTTTATTCCTATATTTCTTAGGAATGTAGAGTTTATGCCTATCTGAAAATCAGTATTATAGTTTGCCGTATTCTAATCACAAGCTGATTACCCATATTTCTGAATTTTCCTGTCCCACCCATCCCCATCAGAAATGCAGTACAGCTGGCCCAGGGAATTCACGTTAGCTTACAGAAACTTAACAGTGCTGGTGTACAAAGTGGAAATAGCTATTTGATGCGGAAATCACTAGCATGTAAAAAAGCATGAACATACAATACCATTGTGGATGCATAAATGGATTGTCATGATTAGGTCAGTGTCCTTGTAATCCAATACTGACTCCTCCATCAAGTACTGACGGAAGATGTTTTAGTATTTGTTTGTTCCTTTTGTTCCAATGATGTGTTCATAATCTAAAAAGTTACATTAGAAGAACCACTGTTCAGAGTAGAAATTTATTGAAGTCATATGCAATTATACCTCTAGGTATTGAAAAAAAGATAATCTAGTGTTAGCATCATGATTCTTTTGCTCCAATCTTTATCTACAAGTTTTTTTCATTAACTTGCTATAAAGCAATTCCAAGCGAGTCTTATGGAATTTCTGGTATTTCTTCTTTCTGTGGAAAAAATCCCTCTGCAAAGAGTTTGGGAGAAAGGGCTAGGAAAGTGTTATTGTTTCATTCATACAAATAGGATCTTAAAGGTCCTTTCCAACTGAAAACTTTCTATGATTCTATGATGACTGGTTTTGAATTTATATAACAAATATGCCAAGAATAGGCCTTCCTTTATTTACATCTATGATAAATAGGGTCAAAGGGCAATGAGATGACTGAGAATATCAGAGATGAGATGCCACAAGATGCCAAGAACTAGTACAAGAACTTATGAATGATGGTCCTATTTTTCTCCACTCAAATACTTCAAACCATTCTGTTTTAACTGGCATCTTCCTAATAGTGTGAGGCTTATATAATGTTAATGAAAAGTTAGTGCGAGATTGAAGAACAAAGCATCTTATTTCAAAGCTTAATTTTTCAATTTACAGGGAATGAGAATTTTGGTGGAGTTTCAACTGATGATTTCTGTGGTTGCTAGTCTGGCATGATCCCTTTCTGAGCAAGCTGAGATCAATCATAGCAAGAATTTAACAACTGACAGGGCCAAATTCATCTTGGGTGCAACTCCAAAGTTAATGTAGTGACATTAAATTTTGGCCCACAACTTAATATAACAGAAAAACAGAAAACATCCCCTTAGTATTCTTTTACAACAAACAAATACCCACATGGACCCAAACTACACAGCAGTGATCTGTGGAGTCAGTTTATACACAATGTGTGAACTCTGTTTACTATCAGGGATTCTGTCTATGGAAATCAGAATAAAACTCAAAGCTCTGGCCACGTTCTGTGTTGGCTGTTGCATTTTTATGCACATTTAAAATAATATGGGATGATAACCTGAATAACTTTCAAATGAGACATTTCTTCTTCACATTCCAAACACCTGCTCAGGGAAACAATGCATCTAAAAGTACATGTTTTGCAGTATTTGGAGGGTTGAAGGAAGAATGTCAGCATGGATCCAGACAATTACAATAGTAAGAGGACACATTCTCATATTTCTGATGGCAGAACAAAAACACTGGGCTCCAGAAAAACGACAAATAGACCTAGGCAAGAAAATGTTCCTGCATCTCATACAGACTAGGAAAAGCTTAAAATGCAATATAGATTTAGTGTATTTGGATCAAACACAGATGCTTCATAAGTTTTTATAGATTGGAAATGTCACAGCATATCTGTCATATTTAGTATTAAATTTCTTTTTAATAGTAAAATTATCATCCTTTCCATTAATAGAACTAAAGAATCTTTAGGAACTACAGCTCTCTAAGAGATCATTTAATTCTTCACACTACCTCTGGGTAGGATCAGCTCTGCATAAATATCTGCAGCATCTTCTGTCCCAGAGTACTTTATAGATTCCAAACCTATATCAGTATCCAATTACATCTGTGGAAGAGACACCGCTGATCCGAGTCAGACTTTAGGACACTCATAGTTGCCTTTATTCATTACTGCATAATTTATTGCCCCTTCTGGTAAGAGCACTAGAGTCCCTTATTCTTGCAAAGAAACCATACTGCAGTTCAATGAAAAAAAAAGGGCTGTATTCAAATATGCAGGGGAACCAAAACCCAGCAAATTCGAAAGAAAAATAACATGTAAACCTTAAATATTAATGAAAATATAATTCTTGTTGTGAGTTCTCTATCGCTTTCAATTAAGAAGGCATGGATCCTTAATACATCTGTTACAGCTCAGGGGAGACGTGAGAGCACCAAGCACAGCTCACAGGGCCAGGTCCTCCTGCAAGTGCTACGCAGTGGTTCAGCCAAAGCTATAAGGTTCAGAAGTCTGTGAATATTCAAGTTGGAAACACAGGAGGCTCCCTGGCAGAGCTTCTGGCTGGGAAAATGCTCCACGCTCATGTGACCCCAGCTGTGTCCCCAAGGACAGTCCCACGTCCCACACACGGACCCAGGTCAGTCCTGCCCCCAGGAGCACCTACCCCTGCTGGGCACAGCCATCCCTGGCTCCGACGGACCCGGTGTGCGGGTCCCTGCCCGTGCTCAATGCATCCTCCTCTCCTCTGCAGCGCTGCCCTGGAAACATCCCAGCTCAATTTGCAAGAAGATCTTTGCAAAAACCAGCTGTGGTCATGGATGGTTCCCAGCTGCTGCTGCCGCCGCCTTTCCTCCCCAACACACCCCCCCCCACTCTTTCCACAGCCTTCAAATTCCACTTGTAAACAGGAGTCTGAAGGTGCATACTACAGCTGACCATGCCAGCACTGACACAGGGTGTACAAGGGTATGCTACAGTCTCACCAAGTCTATCTATCTATCCTATCACCCATTCCCACTTGTTCTCTTGACGAGCTCTAGTTTTACAGTTGCTCATCAGATATGGATCCTGCCTGAATGCATCAGGCTGAGCTCTGAACTTGTATTGAACACAGATCTCAGTAAGTCTTTGCTGCCTGGGAAACAAACTGGCTAAAAGGACTGGGAATTCAAAGCCCTATAGGCTGCTGGCGGGAACTTAAAGACTGTACCTAGGACTACTTGAAATATTTCCTTAAAATTGCTTTTGAACAGGAAATTTGATTTAAACACCACCACCACTCTTTTTCTTTCCTAAAGGTGTCTGCTTTTGCTTCAGCCACAATCTGAGTGGTTTGATTGCCTCGTGCTCTCATTTTCATGCATGGTTTGTAGCCTCCTCCCATGGAAGAAAAGGGAATGCATCCCAGGCAGCGCAATGGCCATGCACTTGTGATGCACCCTCTCACAGTGAGGAGAGATCTCAAACAATGACAGGAGCTACTACAGGTGAGTTTTAAGGCACAACTACCAACCTGGATGGACCAGCTTTTCAATAAGTATGAGTTACCATTAGAATTTCCAGTGGAAAAGTTTGCTTGCCTTAATGGGAAAAAATACATAGCCTTTTTCTTCCTAACTGACTCTACATGGTGGTGCATGGGTCACTGAAAGTGCCTGATGCAAAAAAAAAAAAAAAAAAGGCAAAATAAAACGTGGTCTTCATTTCTTCATTTCAGGTCAGTACCTAGTAACATTACAGAATTACTTGTTCCGCTAAAACCAGCTGACACCTCTGCACTATTCTCTGTAACCTATTCATGGAGAAACTTCTCCCGCAGAGGCTGGTAACTTCTGGATAGCGACAGAATGGGAGATGCTTGTCTAATAATTGTCTATGCCATCCTCATTACAAATATAAATGGTGGACCTCAAGGTAGAAACACAAGTCTTTGGCTCCACATAGACAGACCTGTCAAAAATGCATGTTCTGAAAGTCTTCCAATATGGAAGAATAAATCCTGAACTCTCAGTGAGATAAAACTGAAAAAGCGATAGATATTCATGATATTTTCGCTACTAAAGGTCATAAGGGATTAATATGCTAATGCCTTTTACATGGCAATTGTGTAAAGAGAAACTGAAGTTAAACCCAATCTTGCAAAACACCAATACCAAGGCTGAATAGTGGTACCATATGACAGTGAAACTAATGGTGCTCTCTACACACAACCACCCTCTCAGAGTGAAATTCACCTTCTGCACATCTCAGCCAGCTGATACAGACTTCTTATATAGCCAATGAAAAGTCACAGGCACCCCTAGAACACAGACCATATGAGCAGTTTTGGACATCTACAGTAGGGTGGGACAAATTACACTACACTGAACTGAGTCTGTGCATCTTGGTTCCTAATTCCTTAGTTTCTGTAATGATGCACCATTGATAGTGTGGTAGGATGTGAACAGAGGCAATTATGGCTTTTTAGCAAGATAGACAAAATAAACTTTTGTCACTAAAGATGAAGGATGGGAATCCTGTCAGGGAGAAAGTTTATTCTTGTGACAGACTGGAATATGAGAGAGCATGGATCCAGAATGGAAATCCAAAGTGAGAGTTTTTTCTTGAGCTGATGGGATGGGCTGAGACAGGGAGTGCTGCTTCTTAAGAGCCAAAGCTTTCTCTGCCAACAGTAAGCACTGCCTGATTGCCTAAACTCTTCTCTCAACATAAAGAGCCTTCCATGGCTCTGGATCAGCTCTGAGCATTCTGCTTTCTGTAACACCTAAACATCATGATGTCTCTTTGTTCTTTTTTGAGTATTAAAATAATTTCCCTATTGTTCAGGAAAACTGAACAAAACAAAAGCCTTTTTTACTGACCACATATATCATTGACCATATATCATTCTTGCCACACCGTGTGATTTTGGATGGAATGTGAAAAGAGTTTTTAGAGTTCTGCCATCAGTTTCTATGTGAACCTGCAGACCACTCTATTTCATTCAGTTAATTTCTAATTATTAAGTTATATACTTAAGGAATGGCCTTGCATGGTCTTAGCTAATTGTGTAGCATTATACATAGCAAGGTATTTTTCTGAGTGAAAAATGAATGAGTTGTCCTACACTACATAGTAACCAGAAATTTGGACTGAAGCCGAAATTTAGTAATAATTTATGTTTCATTAACTTCCCTGGAGCTTTAAGCTTCATTATCCCTGCTACCGACTTTATTATTAAAAATAAAGAGTCAGGCAAAATTATTTTAATATAGATAGATCTAATCCTAAAGGGATTTAATACTTTATTTTACCATAGAACAAAAAGAATAGATACCACTCCAAGTGCTCTATATCCCCTTTTATATATTTCCTATATATTTCCTACAACAAAACACAAACATAGGTCACAATAGTTTCTTTGTATAGATGTCGCTAACTCCATAAGAAAACATTATTTTGTTTCTTTTTCATATATATGCTGTTATTGAGGGTATGTAACACTATTTCTATCACAATGATTTTAGCAGGAAGCTTAGATCTGCAGTTGAAAATCTTGAATGCATTGCTCTATCTATAAGGAGACTTTCTCTGAGTCCTGGCTTGCAAAGCTTTGACTTGAGCTATTTAGGAAAAAGAAGGGGGGGAAAAAAACTCTACTTGGCAAGAGCTTTAATTAGCAGAAATTTCCACGCTAGGAATATTATTCTGCATGAGCAGAAATTGCATAGCTCTTGCCTCTAGATGCCTTAGAGATGCCATTGATTGGCCATATTCAGAACAGGGGAATTATGTGACCCAGTGCTAATTTGAATTCCTTTACCAAACACATTTTTATTTCATCATCTCAGCTGCATAAAAGAGTCAAAGTACCAGAGCTTTAAAAACTTCGAATTCCTGCTGTTCTGCAATAAAATAAGGCAAGAAATATTAGCCATCCCTGGTTGATTCTTTAATTCTTTCCCAACAATGTCAAAGTATCAGTGTCCTACAGGTTTTAGTGCAGGTTAAAGACTGATACAAAGTGTATGCCTGAAAAGAAGTTTGGAGTGAGTTAAGGAGAGAGAGAACATTTTAATGGGACATTGGTCCAAAATAGCCCAGCTTGTTCCTACCTCCTGCTGCCTCTTCCTCCTTTTCACAGGACCTTGATTGTATAGAAACAGTACAGACAAAAACCACAAACAACAAAAGGTTCGCTCACACCCCCAGTGGAGGTCATGAGCATGCTACCATGGAGAAAAAAAAAAAAGCATCAAAGGATAGTTTGCCTTACTTATAAGCAAAGATTAATTAATAGGAGATTTGATACTTTAGCAATGTACATTTGGGCAAATTTGTATTTGCAGATTGTTTGTTTTATACATTCAAGGGGCACAGGGTAATGAGGCCTAGTGCTAATTTTAAAAATGAATCGAACCTTTCTTTGCCATGATCCAAAAATTGCAAACTTGTGGTTCAGAGGCTTTCAATAGTATCTGCTCAGATTTGACACTCCAAGGTTAAAAAAAACCCAAAACACAAAAGAGTTGTGTTATATACAGCAACAGTAGCTTTTTCCAACAATTTTTCAATTATTGCATTGTATACTATCCAAGATAAGTAACTGTCTTGGCTACTAGAGAACAAGCTTTAAAAACGGAGGCAGAATGAACAAATTCCCTACAAATATACCACTCTTCTTACAGATTGTCTTTAAAACTGCTATTCATTATAGCAGCATTTATATCCACTGGGTGACTACAATTCAAAACTACCTGTGTCACATGATGAATAAGTGCAACATGCACCATTCACTTTTAAACCAACCCCCTCCGACCTAAGCCATGTAAATCTTTCAGAAATTCACACTAGTATTCTCTTCCTTCAAATCACACATAGAAATAGCCCAGTGATGAAAGTTTACCCATGCACAGCCCCTTTAACCTCTACTATTTAAGTATCTGCTTGGAATTATCAGTGACCCTTGTTGCACTCTTGGCTAGTTCACACTGGGTCTTCTAGAGTATGGACCCACCGGGGACTTCTCTTTTCTCCGGGATCCTTGAAACAAACACTATTCACAGGGTTGCCTTTACAAGACAGCACTGTCCACTCTGCCGATCGAAGCAGCAGAGTCTTCCACTTTCGGCACGTATGTGCGCACCCTTCCCTTGTCATGCTGTCCCCGCCATCCGCCCACCCTCCCGACCTTTCCTACCCCTTGCCTGCCCGCTTGGTACCTATTTGCTCCTATCTTTTAGAAATTATTTCCAAGCCCCCCCCACGCCCCCGCTGGCGCAGGCAGCCAAGGTGCCGTCCTGCCGCAGCGCTCGATGCCGCAGCGGCGGCAGTGACATGTGTCACCCATCGGCGGCTGGGCGCTAATTAATTTAGATCCTTTTCCCGCTAAGCTTTAAGGAGCGGGAAAGCCCAAAGTCAGAGGAATGTAGAGACCCCTCCCGCGAGTCCCCCTGCACCCGGACCCCCGGAGCTGCCCCGGCTCCGCCGCCCCCGGCCCGCAGCTCCTCGCCCCCGGGCCCGGGGATTGGCCCGGTGGAGGCGGCATCAGCGGCGGGGGTGGGGGGGCCGCCCCCACCCTCCCTCCTCCCTCCCTGGCCCCGCCGCCCCCTCGCCCCGATGCGGCAGGGCCGACCGGGAGCCCCAGACGCAGGCAGCGACCGAGCCGCCGCCGCTCCGCGCCCGCCCGCCCGCAGCATCCCCCGATGGCCGCCCGCCTGACCTGCTGCCTCCTGCTGTGGGCCCTGGGCCATGGGGGCTGCAGCTCGCCCGCGGGGGAGGGCGCCGGCAGCCCGCCCGCCTGCCCCGTCCAGCCGCCGGCCGCCCGCCACTCGTCCGCCCCCGGGCGCGACCCCCGCGGCGGCTCTTCGCCGCCCCCTGCGCTGGGCAGCATCGCTCAGGACATGGTAGCTGTCCACATGCTTAAGCTCTACGAGAAGTACAACCGGGAAGGGAGCCGGCCCGGCGACGGCAACACGGTCCGCAGCTTCAAAGCCAGGCCGGGTAAGACGGGCCGGGCGCAGGGGGCACCGCTGGAGCCCCCTCGCTCCTCTTTCGCTTTAAAGTGATGGGTTTGCGGCGAGGTTGTCATGGACAGCGCGGGGTGTCACGCTGGGTGAATGCTGGGGAGACCTTTGCTAACTACACGGACAGGGTGTCTCCCCTCCCCTCTGCGCACGGCTTCCCATCTCCCCTGGCTCCCTTCCCTCCCCCGAGAGTATCTTCCTCGGGAAAGCCGCCGTTGCTGTGGATGCAAACCATCGGCAAAAGAAGCGCCGTTCCCAGCGGGTATCGCACTGGGTCGAAAGATTCTTTCAGAAATACTTGGAGCATGAAACTAGCAGAGAGTGCTCCGGCCGCTGGTCCTCTCCTCCAGCTCTGCTCGCAGGCTCACAAGTTCCTGCTAGGAAGAGTGCCGCCTACGGGACCGCCTGAAACTGCTCGGCATCTTAAATACCTTGCACTGCCTAAACCTGAGAAGACATATGACTGACTTCCCTCTTCCCAGTTTTATGTGGCTTATTATGAGGGTGGAGAGACATATATACTATGTCAAAACTACACTTTCATTATCCCAGTCTTACATTAAATAATAAAAAGGAGATTTGTGTAGCTAATAGCCCTTAAATTGTTATTCTTTGCCAAGGACGCTCCAAGTGTCTTTTCTGGAAAACATCTTTCTTCTTTGGCTAATTCTTACAGTCCGTACTTAACTATAACTAGCTCTTAAACTAAGAACTGTATCAGTTTCTAAAGCTAAATGTTGTTACCTCATCAGAAATATTCATTATTCTTTTTAGACAAATCTGATGGATTGAAATTCACAAAAGCAAATTTTGAATTAATCTATTTCTCCTACATTTAAGGTTTGTATATAGAATACAATGCAGCATACAGTGTTTTAGGGAATCATTACTATGATACTGCACAATAATTCATATTCTCTTGTGCACCCCAACTTAATTTCTATCCTATGTCAACTGTAATATTAAAAAGTAATCATATTCAAGGAGGAGGAGACTCCATGGAAGGATAAGAATGAAATGAAAATGTCTAATTCTGGGAGTTAGGATGTGAAGCAACTGCAGACATTTGGGAGATAAATAAATTGTCGTGCTTTAGATCATTAGCTAGTGGTTAGGAAGGAACTTCCACTGTGGATGGTTATTCCATGACCTCCTGCTAACTTATTTTTCTGTGATCCAAGCAGCTGATACTGGCTGCTACCCAGATAAGGCCCTGGGCCACAGGACAGATTTGGAAACAAGGCAAGAATTGCACTACATTCTTTTTCTTCATTTTTCAGTTAATCTTATGAACAAGTTACTTGCATCTAAGTACTCTAAATTGTAATTCTAATTCTAATTTAAAACAATAAATTAGCAGCATTTTCTACCCAGAGGTAGACCGTGCTGGCCAGTTACAAGTCAATATTATTTCACTTATTTTTCAGATCATGAAACCAAGGCAGAAAGGTCTAGAAGTAACTTGTCTTTCCATGCAATGGAAATAAGGCACACCTATGTCCAAAACTCCTGTCTCCTCTGTCCCATCTGTGTACCTTCTCTACTGGATCCCACCTCTCTCAAGTAACATTTCATGAAAGCAGAAGCTCCTCTGCAGTGTTCCTTTGTTATGACAACAAATTGTATTTCTTTGTAATTCCTCAAGCAAGTGGTGAACACTCTAAAATTAACCATAGAATGATGCAAGATGAGGGAGGGGAGAAGAACCTTATTTGATAGCATGTTTATCTTCTCTGAGAAATTCTAGTGTTTTTTTCTGAAAGAAGAAAATTGCATGTTTTGCTAAGAAGATGTTGAACATTCATTCTTTATAAAATACAGATAATAATTCTGATCCTATTGAGATAAGAAAAACAGACTACAGATACAGTAATTTTCACTATCCTAAGCAATGGACTTACTTCTTTTTTTTTTCTTTTTTATCATATACCTTTCAGAAAATTTGTACCTGTCTTTTCCTATCCTGCTGCTTCAAGCTGTTTGTTAGGGCGCACTCAAGCATCAGTGTTACTTATGGTTGTCAAGATGAAGGCTCCAGAGATACGAACATCATTCCAGAAATTTATCCATTGTCATATGCATTTCTGAGGTCTTCTAAACTACCCAGTTGTATTGCCATCCTACATATCCCTTACAGGGTTTACATGGTGTTGTCTGAGTTACTGAGCGTGTAATATTTCTCCATACTCAATGTGAGGCACTTGAAATGTATGTGCATCTGCTATTTGCATGTGTTCCAAATACAACTTCTTTTTTTTCAGTTCCTATAGCAGTGCTTGCCACTTCAGGAAGAGTACTTCACAAACGTCTGATGACCTCCTCCCAGCTCAGTTCTGTGTGTGCTCTCAAGAGTTCATTATTTCTCTGATAAGCAGCTGAGAGACAGTCTAAGAACTAATTTTTCAAGTTTCTTATTTCTTTAGGTGCTTTACAGTTTTTAGGGAATTTTGTAGCTCTAGAAAACAGCAGCAATTGGCTGACATGAGTTACTCTTTCGTTAATTGTTTATGACCAAATGTGAAATATTAAGGTATTGTACAACTTCACCTAAATTGCTCAGATAGGGGAGAATTAATCTTCATGGCAGCAGTGTGCTGCTTAAGCCATGGAACTTCCCCATAAATTGACTCTTGCAGCTCAGGCTCACTCCCTGAACACGATCAATCCTCTGTGCTAAACAAAGCAAAGACCTTTGTGAATAGCAGAAAAAGCAGCCATTTAATTAAGACTATATCATAATGCATGTGGGCAAGAAAACCAAATCAGGATTAACCAGGGAACTGTAATTCTGGCTTCTAGAGCCTTGCTTTAACATAATTTCACCACTGAAAATAATTTAAATGAGGTTCTCTGCATATTCCTTTCTCACAGATGTGTTATCAGAAGTACCATGTAAATCTGTTTTGCTAATCTTCATTTACTGCAATGCAGCATTCTTCCATGTGGGCTACATACTAAAAGCTAGTATTTCCTTTCTTTGGCCACTTGCCTTTTTTCCCCTACCAGTCTCTTGTTTGTATCCTCCACACAACTTGCCTGTATTCCTGACTTGAAGATGTCTACAGTGATCAGAGGCAGATACAATCAACCTCTTAGTGTATACAGCTAGCAACTTTAGTGTATACAGCTAGTACAGTTCAACTCAAAGTAGACCTGGAAAATGTAATAATCCATTGTTGACAGCTTGGTAAAAGCCTGAGTGAGCTCAGGATCACAGATTCTTATTCTGTTCTGTGAAGAATTATGACTTTCGAAGGGTTTGTTTCACTCTAGAATGCAGATTTTAGATTAATTCAACCTCTCGTCCTCTGAGTTATCATTATAAGTTACTTTCCCATCTGAAATACTGAGACACTGATGTTTGAAACATCTTTATCCCAATAATGCATATGCTTCATAGCCATATCTATAGAGCTCATGGTGCTAGAAGCATTCTACTACTAAAAGAAATATTAGAAAATTAAACTGTACACAGCTCAGGTGAAGAGAAGCTTCTTTTTAAAAACATATGCCTTCTGAAATGAACAAATATTAATAAATCCTGGTGTTCTAAAGGTAGTACTACAATTACTCTCTCGCTTACCCTGAGAAATAATCAGTAGCCTGGTGACATTTCTGTGCTTCAAAGATTTGAATAGAATCTAAACTCTTATGATATTTCATAGTATAAACACCTGTGCATATGACTAGGGTTAATCAAAAGCTTACTAACAGGAATCCATTGACAGAAACAAACAGGTTTTATCACAGAATGCTGTGTTTCTTTTAGCCTCTCTGCCACTGAAACCATTATGTGGGCATCAGTGCAAGCTGTTCCACTTCACTGTATCAGGAACAAAATACAGATGATGTAGATGAGAATTGCATATTTGAACATCAGACTGTCTGTGTGGGCAGGAGCTTAATGAACATGCTAACCTGCTGTTCTTTAGTCCAAATGATTGTTCTATCCAGCATTAACTGGGAGACAGCAAGCACCAATTTAGTAAGATGTAGCACTATTAATTTCCCTCTTTCAAATGAAACTGTGCTTAAAAGGAAGAATGTTCTGACAGGTGGCAGTTAATAGTACTGCCTTTCTGTTGTTCTCAAAATTTCTGTGGCTCCTCCTCCATAGTGCATTGAAAATCGAACCTGTGTGTTTCTGGGAAGCCTGCCTATGGGGTTTGTTGGTTTTTGTTTGTTGTGAGGCAGGTTTTTTTCTTTCTTCTGCCAGAGATGTTTCAGGTATGTCAGAAAGGGCTCCCAGAGGGTTGGTCCACTTGGGTTAATTAAAGATGCAAACTTACTCACTGCAATCCTTTGATGCATCTAAGTAGCACTCTGAGCTTGGGAGAATAAGAATCAATTCTACCACCATTTTCCCATATACTGTTGAGCTAGTAAAAATTTTTTTAAAAGCAACTTTTCACAATGATAGATTGTGAAGGCATTGTCTTTTGATTCTGGAATTACATTTTAACACTCTAAGAAATATTTCTGCTGTTTAAATAAACATAGTGTAAACAGTTATTAGTGTAAAATTGTTCCTCTTCCTTGAGTGGACAGTGAAGATGTAAGCTGAGCACAAATAGTTCAACTAGCTAAAAAGAAGCAGTTTCAAATGGAGTTTGAATTTTAAGAGTCAGCTCCTATTCAACAGTAGTTGTCACTAACTTCAAGGAGATCAAAACAGAAGCCTTAGAAACCAAGTATGTTTTACAGTGCTTTAAACAAAGTGCCTACATGATGTGTACAGGAAAGGAGGATTGCTCATAAGAGTAACAACCCCCAAAATGCGCCATCCTACTTATTTATCAAGCCCCCATGTGAAATGACTCTTGTGCACTGTTTACAGACAATGAACTTCATGTGCTGTTCCCCACAGAGTTAGCACCCGGAGACCTTTGAGGAATCTGCAGTCAGCTTTAGATTAGATCATCCTGAATACTAACTGTAAATCTGATTTCTGCTATTATACTCAGCAAGGTACTGCTCTGAGCTCTGCTACAGGCAAATTTGACAGCTTCTCTGAGCTTGACTTTGTTATAATGAAATAGAAGGAAAGACTGCTTTTCTTGCCTGCCTAGAATGAAAGGCACTCTGAAACTAAAAATCTCTGGGAAGAGTTTTATCCCTCATATGTACAAAAGATGCCCAGTATGGTGAACAGTCCAGATATTATTGTAATATTGCTCTTAAATATTTAAGAGGGTTTTTCCTCTTGTTCAACATAGTTTTAAGTTGAAGTGATAAGCTCACTATGCTTAATGATTTAAGTGAAAAGTAAAATTTGTTAATTCACTTAAATGGAAATAAGGGTTTGACTGCCATTTTTGGTCTCAGAAATATATTTATGTTTTCCTTGCTCTCTTGCAGAATTCTTGGCCCAGAAGCCCTTGTACTGCTTCAATCTGACATCTATGCAGGATTCAGAGATGATCCTTGCTGCCAGTTTTCACTTCTATGTTGATAAACGCCCTCGGCACCGGGAAGTGTTTTGTAAGCGGTCAAAGAACTCATCCTGCCGCCTCCTTCACCTGCCTCCGGCCCTCCGGCTCAACCTCATTTTCCAAAGCATCCACCAGAATTCTGCCTATGGACTAGTTAAAGGGAACATCACTGTGCTTCTTCAAAGGCGAGGGGCTTGGCATGTAACGGACATTTCACACATCGTAAAAGAATCAAAAAGGGCTGGAGAGCTCATTATCTGTGCCGAGCTTGATTCTGGGGAGAAACATCAAGGCTTCCCTGAACAGGTCACCAGTCATTTGCCTTATATACTAGTTTATGCCAATGATCTTGCAATCTCTGAACCTAACAGTGTGGCAGGCACCCTACAGCGTTATGATCCATTTCCTTCCAATGATGGGGACCAAAATCTGTCCCCTAATGCTTCTACTGATACTCGAGTGAGGAGGGATACGTACCTCACTAGCTCAATTCAGAACAATGAGTTGCCAGAAGTACATTATAACAACAATAAATACAACAAGCATGACATATGGGAAAATGCCTACAGATCCTTGAAACCAAAAGCCTCACGCAAAGATCGAAGGAGAAAAGGGCAAGAAAATACAGAAACATTTAAAAAGTCACAGGTGTTAAATTTTGATGAGAAAACAATGAAGAAAGCAAGGCGAAAACAATGGAATGAGCCGAGGATTTGTTCAAGAAGATACATGAAAGTTGACTTTGCTGATATTGGCTGGAATGAATGGATCATATCTCCCAAATCATTTGATGCCTACTACTGTGCAGGGGCATGTGAATTTCCAATGCCCAAGGTAGTATGTATTTTTATTCTTGTCACTTTGCAAACAGGAGGCCTACTGTTTTTCCTATCCAACTACTTCTTAAGTTAGATTTTCCTTACAATTTTTACCTTTTTCATTGTGTTTTGTTGCATTGTTCAACCTAAATAATTTAAGCAATATTCCATATGCCAAAGGATTCCAAGTTTTCTTTAAAGTTAATCTAAAGAATAAGAAAAATATCTCAGGTTTATCTTCCAATTTCTCGTTTTATATCTTGAAACCATAACATAAAGACTTACACAGCTTATGAAAATATGGTCACACCCACTAAATCATCAAAGTACTCTATTATACTTGGAGAAGTATGAAGTATTATATGCTGATAATAAAACAAGCTACTCTTTCACAGTATTTCTCTATTCCACTTTAGAAGAAAAATGCAGAGTAGTGACACTGAGGTATTTTTAACTTTAAGAAACTGGTTGTCACGTTTGAAAACAATAATGCTGATTACAATGATATTTGTCTACCAAAATTCTAAATACTTAAGTTAATACAGCTGGAACAAAAAAGTTGATTTACCTTATGTGGCTGGAAATGCCACATAGCTGTCTCTAACACTCCAAGCATACTGAATTCCTCCTATAGAAGCAGTGTGAAATTTGCTAATAGAGAGGCAAACATTTGGCTCACTCCCACTCTATGTTCTATGGAAAGAAGTAAAAATTTTGGTAATCATATGTAGGACAAGAATTACCAATATTTTATACGGGTTTCAAGTGATGGCAGAGGGAAGGATTTGAAGCACTGTGTAAGATGCATATTTAGAAACTGTCATTATTTTGCAATTCTACCTACAAATGGCCTGATTGTTTATTCTACTGACATTTTTGCTTGTGGTCATTCGGCACATAAATAATGGATAGTGTTTTACAGCAGAGAATTTCAAGGCTCTGAGACAGGAATCTGCCCTACTTTATATACAGGGAGATTGATGTATGTTTGTGTTGAAACAAGTAGTATGATTTCAGGAAGAGTAGATATGCAGGCTAGTTTTAAGTCCAGGAACAGTGAAAATCCAGACTTCACGGTAGGGTGTACAGATTTGGCAACGTGTTCTTGTGTAGCTGGCCAATGCTGAACCATGTGTACATAAATTGATACACGGTCTGGCAAAAATTAAAGCTTGCACAGACTCACATACAACTTCACTTCATTGTTGTTGTTGTTGTAGTATAAAGAGGTCATGCAACATAATCACCATTTAACTTATCTAAAGCAAAACACAGCCTGGCAATATGGGTTATTTGCCATAGACCCACAGTCTAATGCACCATTCCTACACAAGAACACAAACCCAAAACAAAAAAACCCCAAGCAAACAACTCCACCCCGCAAAAAAAGATGCATTTGACGCATTTGGTTTCTTGTGAGCAAAACAGCATAACACAAAAGCTACCAGGACCATAAAAGAGAGGATCCATTTCTAGCTGGAATAGTTGAATGAGCTTATATTGCTCACTTATTTAACTTCTTATCTAGAAATATTACTTGCTATGTAATAAAGATTCCTTTGTAAATTAAAACCACTTACTTTAGTTCTTATTTTGAGACTTGTTTTCTAGATAAATTAATGTGACTGCACTTGTATCTTGGTGCCCTAAAGCCAAAACAAGCGAAAAACCCCCAACAACAAGAGCAGAAAAAAAAAAAAAAAAACCAAAACCCAAAAACAACAACACAAGAAACCAAACAAACAAAAAAAAAAGCCAACAAACAAAAAACCCCCAGAGTAACTAAATCACAGATCCATAGATGTGTACCTCATTGTGCACATTTACTTTAATGACTGCAATTCATGATTTAGGTACAAAGGCTAATGTGAAGCCTAGCCCATGATCACTGAACACTGATACCAGGTTTCCAGAAGGGCTGATAAAATTCAGAGCCTGGCTGGATGCGGGATGGGTGTGCTGTCTGGCTCTGCTGTCAATATAGGGCTCAGGCAGCCAGATTTTGTACAGAGTACTGGTCCATCATAAGCATATTTCTCTCTAAGCATTTTTGTGTATAGTGTATCCACTTGCAGGCATTAGAAACATAATTAGTGCTGTTGTCTGGGGAGGCAGCAGCTCACACTAGTCTGCTTGCATCTGCTTGTTCCTTGCAGATATTAGAGACTCACAGCTGGAGAAGATCCTAGTAGGATCTTCTGCAGGTTCATAGCCAGGAATCATGTAAGTCAGTAGCTGGCACTGAGGGCAATGATGGTTATCCACTGCATGGGGTCAACAAATGCTGTTTCAGTAGTACATTGTGATCTGTAACTGCTTCAGATAACAATATGAAATAGCACAGGCACTAGGAACACTTCAGGAGGTTTTTTGTAAAGGCTAAATTAAGAACTTGATTCTAGAAGCCCTAATTCTTTGAATTTCTAAACTCTGCAGTTGCTTAAACACAAAAAGAACTCCTGTCTCTCTCTTGCTGTCCAGATTTGCTGGCATGACCAATGTGGGTAGAAGGTGATTTCTACTTCACGCAGGAGCTATGAGACTACCTCACTGCTGCTTGTCTGTGCACAGCTTTGAAATCTAAAGATGAAGGGAGACGAGAGACCAAGCTGTTGTTAATTATGCTAACATATACTAATGAACAGATACTAATGAACAGAAAGGCACTTTGCAGGATTGGTCGCTTGTTAGGACTTGGCTATAGGGGTGCTGTCTTGGGGCCCTGAAGGGTCAAGGATGGATTTCACAGTTCCTCCTTGTAATGGCTTAGTTAAGGATGATCTGAAAGCCTTAATGGCAATCAAGGTTTGTATCTGATTTGCTGATATGTTACACTTAATGTGAATGTATCAATACTGAATTATACTGAAAAATAGCTCCTTTGTTCTATCCATGGACTACATAACCTTTCATAGTGAAGTGGAAAATCATGTTTTGCATATACTTATATATTTGAAAAAAAGAGAAGACACAGGAGACAATAATTCTTGTCACTTGAAGTATCTAATTCCATGTGGAGGTGTGCAGAGTCCCTATCTGTTGTCCCACAGATGTATTTTCCACCCAATATACTGCTGCGTACCAATAGCGATGTGCTACGTACACCAGCTACGTGCAGATATGAGAAAAGTCACGAAATTGTAGCAAAAAGCCTGTGTTATGACTAACACAACTTTCTTACTGTTATTGTAGTCATTTGCTGGGATAGTATTCAAGCATGATAACTGAACAGGAATCACTGAAGCTTCAGCCTCAATGGTGGACTGCTTGCCATGCTCTTGCCTCATGAAGTACACGCATTCCATGCTATGCTCAGGCAATGGCAAGGATCTGTCACCAGTAAACCTGTGCCTGACTGAAAAAAAAAAAAAGAGTTACATTAAACTACTAAGCAGTATAGTATTTACATATCTTAATTTTTCCTTTCCTTGTTCTTACTGCTCTTATGCCTAATGGCTGTCTCCTCTATTCAAATGTGTTGTTTTTGTGTTGTTAACTGCATCCAAGAATCAATAGTAGGACTAAAATTCTGGTTCAGTACTCTGAATAGTGTATAGATGTAAAGCTGCAAGATTTTTTATTATCTTCTCCCAGTTTTAGGCTTTCTTGGGGCAGGGAGGGTGGAAAGAAAAATAAGGCCTGGTGAGGAAGGTAGAGGGAAGCAAAGATCACAGGTTGTTTGGCTATTCTAAACTAACTCCTTCCCGTGGACAGTATTTCTGGAGTACTCTGCTCTTTTAAAATAAAGTAATTACTGCTGGAAAAAGTAACTAATTCCAGGTTAGCATACATGAGAAGAAATTCTATTGGAACATAGGGATAGTTATTCTGGAAATAGTTACAGTAACCCATTTTCCAAGTCAGACAAGAAGTTAAGGAAAAAAAATATAACATCTTGCAACTGAGAAGTATGGCCCACCTTAGTCTTCTGCATGTCTGCCTCCAGCATCTAGCAGGTACATTCAGGGACATTCTTTCTTCAGGCTGCTGACTGCTGGCTGTGCCACCAGTGCCCTCCTCTGGTATTTATGAAGGCAGCATAAGGGACACAAAATATCTGTTGGATACACCCAGCACAGGAAAGCTGGAAGTGTGAGGGACTGACTGTGCTGCATCAATCATGTGTATTTGCTGTATTGAGAAACAAAAAGCCATAATTGTTGTAATTTACCAAGTCCACCTGAGGAAGCCACTGCTCATAAATGAAGCTATAACTATTTCCTTCTCTGTTCCAGATTGTCCGGCCATCAAATCATGCTACAATTCAGAGCATCGTAAAAGCAGTAGGAATCATTCCTGGCATCCCAGAACCCTGCTGCGTTCCTGACAAAATGAGCTCACTCAGTGTCCTGTTCTTAGATGAGAACAAAAATGTTGTTTTAAAGGTATATCCCAACATGTCAGTTGAAACTTGTGCCTGCCGATAAAGTTCATACAAACACACCTTTAGTGAGACCCACACATCCTGCCTGACTGTACTGGGAAGTTGTAAATGAGAAATGAATCCACTTGTGTTGATGAACAAATGCAAGTCTACAATTCCTCTACAGAAAGCGTGCAGAGGGACTAAAATGATACATGTGCTCACCTGGAAGGATATGTCACACTGCCATCATTTGTCCTTCATATTTATCTTCCAGGAACTCAGTACTTTTACAGATATCTTCCTAACCCACCTAGCCAAGATACCTGGTGTTTAGTGAGAAATTTAAGTGTAAAGTTTTCCATAATTAAAGGACTAAAATATGTTTCTATATGCTATTTTCTGACTGTTTTATCTCTTCAGTTAACCAGGAAGATGGGAAGTGAACTTGGAGAGGCAGGCTTCTTTTAGAATATCACTTTTGTACAAAAATCAAAACTTTTTGCCTAAAACACTCATATTCTCTCTCTGCATATTTATACTGAAAAATGCTGTAATAAAGGGCTTAAAATGTATATTTTCTTCAGAATGCAAGTATAGTTCATAATTTTTTATATAAACCATATGTTAACATAGCCATTTTTGGTTATCCTTCCCTAATATATGATTCGTTCTACAAAAGACATGTAATATCCTACATTTTTGGTTTGCTGGATAATTTCAGGTTGTTAAACATATTATCTGAGTAACACATACAATATAGTAATATGTTGAAATACTAAAAAGAAAATAACCAAGATTTATATTTTTGTAAATTATACTTTATATCCTCTAGATTGTTACATGCTTTTAACAAAAGCTAATAAATTAAAGGTACAGTAGTATTTAAAAATATTTGATTTGTCTTTCTATAAATGTACTCTCTTGCATTCTGTTAATTAGATGGAAACATGTAAATACATGTTAAGCTTGTCATAATGCACTTCAATAGATTAAAGACAGAAGAAAATACTATGATCATCTAGACTGACCTCCTGCATAGCACAGATCAAAGAACTTTGCTCAGCAGTTTCTACACCATGCACTATGGAACTTCTGGTTTGAGCTTGGGAATATCTTTGAAAAACATGCATAAATTTGGCTTTAAAGATTTCATGTGATAGAATATCTCTACCAGACTACAAGTAGTTGTTCCAAAAGTTAGTGCTCTTTGTTCATATGTAGTGGCTTAATCCTAGACTGGATTTGATGATCTTTAGCTTCAGTTCAATGGATCTTACTGTAACCTATTATATTAGATCCTTTTTATCTATTATACAAAATACTTTCACTGTGTATTTTTAGTGTAGTGAGTAGGGTCAAATTACATTTTGGCTGAGATTTAAATAGATTGGTTTCTTATTCTAAGCCTCAAAACAATTTCTCACAGCTCTCTTCTGAACTCTTTCCAGAACTTTCATTAACTTTCTTTTCAAACAATGAACATCAAAATGGAAAACATTTGGCAGTGGTTCCTTTAGAAATCTTTGTAGAAATAAAGTCTCTGTGTGCCTCTAACTCCTGCACAATCCCCTGTTGATACATTTATGGTAGGCCTTGTAAGTGCAGCACTCCTTCAAGAGCTAGTGTTCCATCATGGTGTCTATCAGTCCTCTTTCTCAGTGTCCCTGTGTGCTAGGTTACACTTGCCACATACTTTATTTTCACCCACCAGCTGTACAATAGCATAAGCAGCACAAGAGTGGAACAAACTTCTGAAGTCTGTGAGGTGGCACATAGTGCAAGATATGGAGTGTTTCCTGCTCAAGAGACAGTCTAACCTTACGCACAGTCTTATCCTTTTAAGAATTGCATTGTTTAGGGGAAGGATACTACATGCACTACCTTCTGGTGAATAACTGAAAGGCTCCTATCCTGCTAAGGTGCTATGGAATTTCTGCTGCCAATATTCCATACTAAGGTGGTGCAGATTCCCACCTCTTGAGAGGTAGTGCTTCTCAAGGAATACCCTTACTACACAAGGAATACACATCTCTTACTAGTAAAGCTTATTTCATTTGGAGTTTAGCTGTACTGCTCAATTCTCTAATGCAAACAAGGCCTCCTACTGCTATTCGTTTAGTGGTTTAAGCTACTCCTTTCTGGACCTTTGGTATTTGGAGGTCCAGTCTTCATCTGGAAAGAGAAACTTTGCATTTGAAATGGCACAAGTGCAGTCAGCTGGTGCCAGAGGACGCTGATACCCTTACTCTCTTGGTTCCAACAGATCTTTTTATTTCTATGAACATCCTATAAACTATTCTGCTCAATGTTTAGGTTTCTAGAGGAAGTTACTATTGACAAACACAGGTCAAGATAATTCCACTAATTAATCCTAAAAGAACTGAGCACATACTAATATGGGATGATTAAAGACAGATAAAACATGGAAACAGCTGATACTAGCCAGTAAAGCATTAAGGACTTTTTTTCCCAAAATCCAGTTTCATTCTTTGAGGCCACAGTTTAATTGCCAGAGGTAACAGCTAGAATGTACCTAGGTTTTTGTGGAGTATTTCAATTCACTTGCACGAGGCTGCATAATTAAAAGAAACCATTGGGCAATGTTAATATATTTGTGTATCACATGAACTAACAACTTTCTCCCTCCAAACCTCAAATTACAGCTTTCAAAAGGAATTGCCACTGAATTAAACTATTCATTGTAAAGTTTCTGCAAAGCTGACACTTGGCCTGACATTATGTAACATCTTTATATATGAACTAGAAGTCTGTACATAGCAACACCCACAGCATTTTCAGAAGGAGAGAGGTGAGATGGCTTGATCTAGCTGCACTTTATGTAATTAAAGTTCATTTTAAAGCAGACAGATGCAGATCTTCAGGTACCTCTGCAAAAGGCATGGAGGCTGCTCCTACTGAGTAAAAGGCTGCACCCTTGAAAGCCGTAACTCTTAAAAAAATTTTGTGGATATCATGGATTTATGGTGCAGTATGAGCATTCAAGGTGATGCTATGTAATGAGAGCTAATGAAAGCTTTGAAAAGATACACACTGGAATAGTGAACCACATAAGGAAAGATTTGATTTCTGCATGTGACACTGATGGACTGACACCAGAAAACCGCGTGTAGCCCTGGGGTTCACCTTTTCAAAAAGACATTAAAATTCTGAAAGAGACACAAAAAAGAAAACAGTTAGAGAAAATGTCCTATGTGACTGAAATGAACAATCTGTTTATTTTATCAGAAAGAAAACTGAGAAGTAACTTGATTACACTGTGCAAGCACTTCAACAGGGAGAAAATGTCAGCACTATGGAACTCCTTAAACTAGCCAGAAAGTTACAAAAATTCCCATCTAGAAGGTAAAGTCAGGCACAGTGAAATAATAAATGAAGCACCGTGGGTTTTTTAACTGTAGGTGATTATTTTTTTGAGTAAGTGCTACGAAATTGAAGAAATCTTTGATTCTTTGACATGTTCAGGTAAAGTCCGGAGGCACTTAAAAACTTGTGTTTAGCCAAACACAGGTAATTGGACTATGAATGCAGTGGAAACACAAAGACCTTGAGTAAAACATAACAATCTTGCTATGCAGGACACCAAGGTCAATGCCAAATAATCTATTTTGACTTTATGTCATAAGAACATAATTAACCAGGATCTTGGATCCAATTATCACTTGAACAGACACATAAGTGAGCATTTCAGAAGTTTGGGATCAATTTAAATGCTGTGTATGCACTGCTGGAAAACTAGAGAAGAATGGCCAGAAAGAGCAAAATATTGACTGCATCTTTGGAATGAGATTTTTTAATGTAAACAGCTCATAATACTATTCAGACTTTATGGCACGTGTACAGTGTGAATTGACTTGTGCTTAGAAAAAATTATGCATTAATAGTACAGACAAAGCAATTATGTATCATTAGATTAACTCATAACACATTCATTAAGATAAATAGTGATATTTTTGTCTCTAAATAAACCTGTTTTTTTCTTCTGTATCGTGAGAAATTAATTTGCCTTGGCCCCTTCTTCTCATGGATACAGTATCTTCATAGATAATCTTCTGTATCTTCAGAAAGACTTCTTACTTTCCGTGTGGCCTCAGAAGGCCTAGTTCTGTCTTCATTTTGAGGTCAGGGAAAAAATGACGGGTTGTTCTTGGACTGGATTGATATGATGAATCTATGAAATATATTACATAAGATACTATAAAAACGAGGCTAAATTCCCATACACCAAAGGAATCAAACTGAAAATGGACAAGCCTGCAAACAACATGAAGCAAATTTGACACAAAACAGATATTTCACTGTGTACAAACAATAGCTCTTGGCTGATAAACGGAAACAAGTTTTAAGGTTGTTTGTATTGTCATGAGATCATGTATTGCAGAATCACAGGTCTCCATCAAAGGACTGGGGATTTTCTGATTGCATATGAAGGGTCTGTAAAAAAGATTTTTCAGATATTATTTGCTAATAGCTAATAGAGTGATTTTGTTCTAGATCTCTATTTTCCAGTCTTGATAAAAAGTGTAATCTTCTACGTCCCTAAGAAAGCTTCTCTCTGTGTTGGCAAGGAAATGATAGAAGAATGTAATTAAGCAAAGATGACCCTAAAGTGAAATGTGGATTCTTTACAATATACAATGTCCTTCCCACCAGCCACATGTGTTTGTCAGATGTTTACAGAATCTTCATTAACTAAGAGCCTTGCTAGATAACAGAAGCTGAAGCATGGCATCAATGACTCTGATAAGGGCAAGTGTACGACCAATCTGCTTGACAACTGACAAGAGGCTGGGGTTTGAAGCAGACTGCAAAAAGAGCACAAGAAAGTGATTTGCAAAGGGCATTCCAGTTGTTAGCCTTACATCTTCTTTCCTCTCTCTGTAATGAAACAAGACTGTTAATCAGCTAAAATACCCTTGTCCTCTTGTCTCTCCACCAGAAAGTAAATATAGAAGAAATGCATTGTTTTGGAGTCTTAGCTGCANGTTTTCAACATCATTGCTTGTTTGACAAGAGGCAAGCCTTTGGAAGACTGGGACAAGTTATCAGCTATGGGAAAGTCTGATGCACACTTTCATGATCCTGGGGAAGTAGAAGATGAGTCCCATTTTGACTTTAAATCTTTCCTGGAGAATATGAAGACGGATTTACAAAGGAGTTTGAATTTGTCGAGAGTCCCCTCGCAAGTGAAGACTAAAGAAGAACCACCACAGTTCATGATTGATTTATACAACAGATATGCTGCAGACAAGTCCTCCATCCCTGCATCCAATATTGTAAGGAGCTTCAGTACTGAAGGTAGGAGAAGTCCTAAATATGTGGACTAGAATTTTTAAAGTTCATGGACAGCAGATACTCAGACTCTTTTGAAATTCAGAAGAAACTGAGTGCCTGACTTCCACAGATTCTTTAGAAATGAAACATTAAAATTTTGGATTGTATGCTTGCTCTGTAGTTTCTTTCAATCTTTAAAAAATACAATTACCTTTAGTTTTCTTTTTTGATATTTTCACTGTACAATATTCTCTTCTCAAACACTTCAACTGAGATGATGGACTGTATAACAGTTTACATGAATCATGTTTCTCAACCCTACATATTTGGAACTGAGTTTTTATGTTAGAATGCAAACTTTTGATCACCTATAATTGAGACATCAATGCTAGAGAGCTCTTCTTTCAGGTGGGCTCTGTGCATATTTAAAAAATACAGCAACCAATTGAGAAAGGTGTCTCTGGATCCAAGAAAGGAACAGCAGTGCTCCTCCAAAATTCTGGATTAGACAGAAAGATTTATATGAAAATGGGTAGTCATGCTTGTCTCAGCTTAAAATGTTCAAGATTCCTGTCTGTGTAACATTAAATAGACCTTTAAAAGCTCCATCAAAAGAAGCAGTAAAAAAGTTGTAAGCAAATGCAATCCTTGAGATAAAAATGAAACAAGGAGAACTGAAGTTTCTGTTTATATGAAAAATAGACATACACAGGTAACAGCTCTACAGAGAACTTCAAATTCCCAAATTAGTGACCCTAGTCTTGAAATGTAAAGGAACCTTAACAGAATGACCTATTTTATAGTTTCCATATCTCACTCTCCTCTCTGACTGCTTTTGTGGGTAAATGTTCTGAAGAAGCAGCAGCAATAGCCAAATAAAATTGCTCTAACACCCAGTCATGATTAAGCAGCTAGTTTACATTGAGCATTAAATAGACATCAGTGATGACTTCTAAACATTGCCAGTCTGATCTTCCTGACAAATATCTACCCCTCCCCAGGCAGAGTTGCTGGTACTGTGCATAGATTTGCAGACAACAAACATATGAACAAACCCATACAAGTTCAGTATGGAACAGACTGGGACTTGGGCATGAAAGGCTGTTTATCACCGAGTCCCCATTTAGATAGACCCTGAAGCTTCAATTTAGGATTTCCAAAAACTTTTCTATTACCACAAATGCCCAGTAATCCAAGCTGCTTTCAAAGTTACCTACAGACAGCAACAAAAGCCTCAACACAGGTAGTTCTTTAAGACACTTAAATATGAATATGAGAGCAGTTCATCCAGCTGCATGATAATAAGAGTAGGAAATTCATAGGGGTTTTGAGGAATTCTTTGTGTAAGAATATCTTTAGCAAATTGCTAAATCTGAAAACTGTGCACATGCCTTATTTATGTAGTTAATACTGACCAGCATCATCCACAGTTTGTTCTAGGCTGCCTCTTTATGCTCCACACACTCACCTGGCTATGCAATCTTGGTGAAATACTACCAACATCAGGGACCTCCATTTCCCTTTTCACACTCTGCCCTTGAAACTTGGCCAGAAGATAGTATTTTTCTTTAATGCTGTGTCGCCATGCTCTTATTTTACCCCCAAAATACATCCTGAGTCTTTTAAAAACAAGTTACTTGGACAGTCAGAAGCACTGTAACCACATGCTTTAATTTCCTATTGCAGATGTTGTTTCTTTAGATTCACCAGAAGAAAATCCATTTCAGAAACACATTTTGTTCTTCAACATCTCTATTCCACAATATGAGGAAATCACCAGAGCTGAACTGAGAATTTATGTCTCCTGTCACAGAGAAGCTGAGTCTCTCTCTAGGCTGGAAGGCACCATGGTCATTTATGATGTTCTAGATGATGGACACTGGGAAAACCCAGAAAGTACCAAATCTTTCCTTGTCTCCCACAATATCCAGAAGTGTGGTTGGGAGATGTTTGAAGTGTCCAGCGCTGTGAAAAGATGGGTCAGAGCTGACAAACTGAAGACTAAAAACAAGCTAGAGGTTGTTATAGAGAGTAAAGTTCTGGGTGGTTTCACTTGTGAGAAGCTGGATATCAGTGTTGCCCCGGATGCTAAAAATCTGCCCCTGTTAATGGTGTTCTCCAATGACCGCAGCAATGGGACAAAAGAGACCAAAGTAGAGCTCCGAGAGATGATTGTTCATGAACAAGAAAGTGTACTAAAGAAGCTAGGAAAGCACAACACTTCATCTGAAGAGGACGAACAGGGAGAGGAAAAGGCCATCACTGGGCCGCACCAGCATTCCTCCAGAAGCAAGAGAAGCGTTGGGGCCAACCACTGCCGGAGAACTTCCCTCCATGTGAACTTTGAAGAGATTGGCTGGGATTCCTGGATCATCGCACCAAAAGATTATGAGGCTTTTGAGTGTAAAGGAGGTTGCTTCTTCCCTCTGACAGATAACGTTACCCCAACAAAACATGCTATTGTCCAAACTCTGGTGCATCTCCAAAACCCAAAGAAAGCCTCCAAGGCCTGTTGTGTTCCAACCAAACTGGATTCAATCTCCATTCTTTATAAGGATGATGCTGGTGTGCCTACTTTGATATATAACTATGAAGGGATGAAAGTGGCAGAATGTGGCTGCAGGTAGCATAAAAAGCAGAAGTTCTAAGAATAAGAATACCCCCTTTTTCTGCTCTGTGTAAATCTGTACAGCAGCGATGCAAATGAAAATCCTTGCAAACAAGGTTTGGAGCAGGGTATGCGGCTGCTTGTTGGGTTTGCTGCTTGTTTTAAAGGAAAATTGTCATTTAGAGAATGGCAATTATTGTAAATAGCCAGCATTACATATCATGGCAAAGTGAATACTGGATTAAAATATTGTGAGATTGAATGAACTATACATTATCTGCCAATGTGATACAGTTTGAATACCTTATTTCAACCTTTCTGTTTAATCAATTCTGTTAGGTCACAAACGAAAGGATTCTCAATGGAGATTTAGGATGTCCAGCAAATGTTTAACAGCTATTGAAATCTAATTCTCTCAGCCAACTCTGACATTTTCAACTTCTGTAAAACTCTGTAAATGGAATGTAGTCTGCATGATAAAGTCAGGAGTCTAAATCCAGGAAGCCTTTTCTCATATCAATAATCTCAGAGGCTTTTACAGGCAAATTGTTTGCTCCTGCAAGTGAAGATTTGCAGTATTCAAAACAGAAGAGACTCTCAGTC
The DNA here is from genome assembly GCF_001604755.1 of Lepidothrix coronata. Taxonomy (NCBI): domain Eukaryota; kingdom Metazoa; phylum Chordata; class Aves; order Passeriformes; family Pipridae; genus Lepidothrix; species Lepidothrix coronata. The sequence goes on from NW_016690188.1 coordinate 11,283,132, forward strand.
TTACTTCATTCCCAAGTTTCCTTCTCTGGGTAGCAGGTGCCTTAGTTTCAGCTTTCTTATCCTCGACGTCCCTATTTTTACCCCTTTATGGCACATACTTGAATGATAAGAAGTGCAGCCTTCCGCTTCTAAGACACTGTTTCCTAGGAGGAACAGCAGCCCTTATCTCTGCACAAAGATAAGGAACCACTTTGACCTACTGCATATTCTTAGTATTTCTTTGCAAGAACATGCAGTCAAATGACGTTCAGCCTTAGAAGCTGTATCCTAAGAGCAGTGGGGGTTGGCAAAGCTCAGCACTTTTGAAAAGCCCAGGCTACTTATTTGGAGGTCTAAATACATTGTTTGGAGTCTGACATAAGGTTCTGGGGGGTTTTTAATTTCTTCTTGGGAGAAACTCCATTTTATATATAAAATTCTTTCACCCCTTAGAAGTCAGGGAAAATCAGAAAACTTTCATCACTTTTCTATGAAGCTTATGCTGCTGTATGAGAAATATACTGTCATACAATATTTCTCCTGACCAGTTGTATTTTCACTAGACAAGGACCCCATCTTTCCCGCAATTAAAGTAAACTTCCTTTGATGCTAATGAAGGTTTTGCCTGTAAAAGAACAGATAAAGTGTCTACTGTTGGTTGCAGGTGACAGGTTTAAGTGCTGTACAATGCCACCATGGTCCACCTCACTTCTACTCCTTCACATACACGCACACACACACAAAATCTATCAGAGAACACTTTTGAACCAAATCCACAACAAGCTACACATCCATTCAAAATGGTGAAGAATATTGATGAGGCAAAAATCTAAACAGTACTTTAATGTATGGAAGCAACAGGACTTAAATCAATACATATGTTTTAAATTAGGACAGCATTAGGGCAAGACGAATTCATTTGGCATGAACAGATCACCTTGAAATCTAATACACAGTTTATTTACTATTGTTAACTTAATACAGAGCAAACAGCAGGTGAGTGTGAGCAGGGCAGTTGTAATTCCATCAAGAACTGCTGGTTACATCACAAACCATGAGCACAAAGCACGATTCACCAGAATCCTTTAACTGATTTATAGGGTTTTTTTCTTTAGAACTTGTCTGCAATTGGATCACATCTGAGATCTGGATCCATGCAAATTCCATCCATCCATAGCTGCAGGTCATTAACCTCTTAAACTTCCAATAGAAGTTATCATTTTACCACTCCCCACTGGTTTCTGCCATCTTACAGTCATAGTTGTGTTTTCCTCCTGTCAGAACCCCCTATGTTCTCTCCCTGTTTTGTTCATGTCACTTAAGCTCCTGACATTTTGCTCTTGACAACTTCTCTTAATCAAGCGACAGAAACTACCAAACAAGCACTTCATGTGATCACATTAGAAACATTAGATCACATTAGAAACATTAGATCACATTGACCTTTATGTCAAGGTAATTGTAGCTGTGTGCCCTTCAGTCATCTAAACACAAAGTCCTAGTTATATTCTGACTTCACTGAATACAGAACTTTGTCTGTAATTACAGGAAAAAATAGGGAAGGGGAAAGACCAGTTCCCATACCCTCACAGAGAGAAATTCTCAAGAATAATTTTTTTTTTCCACATTCTGAAGTCAAACATTGATTTTTATTTCCCAAGCTTATTTGGAGCAGGGGGGGAAAAAAGGACCCAAAGCCAATTTTGGCTCAAAACCTCAGATCATAGCTATGCTATCAGAATTCCAGAGGAGCTCTACAGATCCCATCCCAAAACAGGACTACAAATTGTTATTGTATTTCAATTTATAAAATCCATTGAGCTTCCAACGAGCTTTAATGATCACATTCCCATCGGCTTAACATTTTGGTTTGTATGGCAGTAAAATGAAATATGAATCTTTCCATAGGGTGATGAACAGGGTCAAGAAGAAATGAGAACCCAGTGGTGACTACAGCTGCTACTACCTTCAGCATGGCTGAAGTGCATGTCAAATTGATGTTTGGTTTTACATTTAGCAGCTTGATTTATGTAGTTTTGCACATCCAATTTTAAATAACTGTTTGAGCTCCCTCATGTTTCAATTGCTTTGGGATGCAACAAATCAGCCAGGTTGCAAAGAGCAGGTAAGAACCTTGTCCCCTGCTTCAAGCTGTGCCCCACTGGACACTGAGAAAACCCCCCCATCATCACTTGATTATGAATGTTGACCAGCAGCTTGCTGCTTCTGAGGAGCAGGTTGGGGGTTGTGCACTGTTCAGCAGATGCACAGTTAAAATTAAAACTTATTTGTTTAACATAGACAGAAGGCTGATGCACGCCCTCCTTCTCAGGCCCATCGGCTATCTGTGTAACAGTCCTGTAACATCAGAATCACCTGCTGACTCCACAGCCAGTTTTAAGGCTAACCTATAGCACTTCAGTCTATAGATAAACATGGTAAGCTGGTGGAAGTTGGTCAGGAGATACAGCTGGGGCTATTTTTAACTAGTTTCCCACCTTGTGTATGTACACAGCAGAAACAATGTCCTCTGATCTCATCCACTCCTCCATGCCTGTCCCAACACAGAAGAATGTCTGCTGCACCAGCGATCACTGAAAATAAAAAGATGTCCATTTTTACTATTCTTTTCTACAGATAAAGAGGGAATCCGGAGGTGTTTGGCTGGTATCTGCTCAGATGCCTTTATGCTGTAAAGATCCTGACAATATAGAAATAGTAATCTAGAGTTAACAATTCCTGATATTCAGAATAAAAGGTTTCAGACTGCCTCTCAAGGAGACTCATCATTTCAGACACAACTGTACCCTTGCACAGTTAACGCTGCTCCCAGACCACAGCTGATTCTTCTTTCCAGCCTCCTCAGAGCCTGGCCATTTCCACATAGGTCATGCACTTAGGTGCATGGTCATCCATCATGTAGGTCCACATAGTCACACACCATGAGCTCCAAGAAATATCAGTACCTTGCTGTAGCCCCTTATAGGCAGCACTGAATCATTTTTTTACTGCAAAGAATTACAAGGTACAGATGGGAACACAGAACACGCTGGCAAAGCCAACAAGTAGTAAATGAACAATGTCTGTGAGGCAAGACCCCATCCTCAGACTGCATAACTGCTCCACATCCCCTCTGGCTGCTCTGAACAGCTAACAGGACACTACATGTGACTACTTAACACATCCCTTCTCCCATGTTAACTCCCTGATGTACCATTTGTTGGGTGTTTAGCAGAATCAAAAACTTAGCAGGTCTCTCCTCAGTCTCTAGAGTATGTGAGGCCTGGAGCTCTGCCCGCTGTCTGCCAGGTGGGAGGCTCTGCCTGCCTGGGGTGCAAACCTCCTTCGTGACATCTCAGCTTTGACTGGGGCCCACAAACCACCTCAGAGCCATATTTTGGCCTCTCTGCAGCCTTCAGTGCTTTCTCCAAGCCTTGCCTCGGTGCCACCTCCAGGCTGTGGCGGGCTGCTGCACTAGCTCGATTCCGTACGCCACAGCCACCTCCACACATTTTCATGCTCTCCCGACCATAATACCTTAAAACCTCTCAGCATAAAGGTGTCTCCTGACATCCCACTCTGGGCTGCCCACAGCCCCTTTTGCCCGCTTCGTGTCTTCAACCTGCCTCACTGCCTTGTCTGTGCTGGCTCCTGCTTCCAGGCTGCCTCAGGAGCATGTCATCCCTCTGGGCTGCACCTGTTTCTTTTTTGTCATCTCCCTTAAAACTTCTGCTGGACCATCAGTCATAATTCATCTAAAAGCCTCACAGGAGGATGGCTTCAGCATAGCCCTAACAAACGGGTTGCCCCGAGTCAGTCCCCTCGCTGAAGTGTATGGTTTGTCTGGAGCCTGACATACCTGCCATAAAGGAAAGGGAATATTAACAAAAAATCAAAAATCCATGACATTTTTAATTTAAGTTTTTCTTATTACAAACGTGATCGTTAAAGAACTCAGAGTGCTATTTCCATTTTCATAAAATGGAAATATTTCAATATTAAAAAATGTGAAAGAAAACTTCCAACAGCTTTAATTTTAGTCTATACAGGTTTGTACGGCATAAGAGCTGAAAACCTAGGGACAGAAATCTAGTATTACTTCTTTTGGCATGGGAATTATAAAGAAATCTGAGGGTGATATTCATTATTTTTATTTCTACAGGGCTTAGAAAGCCTACTCAGGAACAAGGCTTTCTTTGTACCAAACAGTACAAGAACAGAACAGAAAAGACAGTCTTAGACCATACCTATTCAATCCAATCATGCCTGTCACAGGCAGCCATGAAGTAGTACTGACCCAGACTTGTACATCTATAAAAGGCATTGAAGGTTTGTCTAGAAATATTTACCAAAGTCCTGGAGACATTAAATATTTCATTAGTATAGTCCTATGCTTGAGCTAATAAACCCTATGTTTCAGTATTTGGGAGCCAGATATCACCTTTACATTAATTCTAATTCATACATATAATTTAAAATATGGCTATATTAGAAGGCTCCACTAAAACCAAAAGTAGTTTATTTCCAAATTTTACCTTTATCCTGGTGGCATCTCTGCCAGTTAAAAAGGTGCTCTTGCTGCCACCTTCAGATAAGCCTCCTGCTACTGTGGTTTATCAGTGGCCAAATGTCTACATGAGTCTGATGAGAGAATGGTGAAACGAGCTGTAGATGAGGACTGGGCAGTATTGGAGCAAAATATATAAAGCAAAATATTTAATCTTGCTTTCATGGGATATTTTTAGCACGTGGTCTGTGCGACACAGGCTGTGCATGCAGACTAGACTGGGACAGATAAAAAAAAAACTTCTTTTCAGAATATGTGGGAAGTTCATGCTCACAGGAAGTCAGAAAATGAAATACTTGTGGACAGATTTTAAAGGATCATAAAGTTTTATGAGTTATAAAAGCTAAACCTGGGCCTGAGCTATTTAGTTCTGCTCAAAAATAAAATCAAAAGAAGAATTTGGCTCGGGTTATATTAGAAGTTAGAACTGATAGTGGAGTTACATTGTGGACCTGGGTACCCAGAATTCAATGAACAGACTTGCATTAAACAACATGTTTGATAATAATTTAAGCTATGTGTGTCTCAAAATAATTAAGTAAATAGTCATTCTCCAAAGCTTAAAAAATTCACATCACACAAGAAAGGATTATTACCTTCTAACACCATCTATAAAGAATTACCAACGTAGCAGTGAATGTTACATGTCATATTGAATTCAAACCAAGAGAAATAGATCACTGAATAGATCCAGTGTGGAAAAATACTTTTTTCCATTGTCCTAGCATTTTAAGTTGTGCACGTTGGGAAAATAATTTATTTTACATTTACATTGTGAAGCTGGGTTTTTTTTCTATGTGGTAGTGATAAAGCACATGAGGACAAATTATATATCTGAACTTGAGGAATAAACTGAGCTATGTAGTGCTGTCATGTCTAATCACAATCCTGCATATATTTCTTAAAATCTTTGCCTTATAAAAACCTCAGCTATAGTTTCCAGCCCTTCTGATATGAAAATCTTTAGACTGTGATAAAATGCACGATGAATGTTAGAAAAACAGAGAAAAGTTTCTTTTTTCTTATGATTTTACAACAGACAGGAAAGTGCTGTTTTGTGATTTTAACCTCTAGATAAGGCCTCACTGGAGAAGAATATTGTGAATCTGTGGAAATGCTTCCCTAAATGCTAGGAAATAATTGTCATATAAAAAGTTTAGCAGTGGATATATAGGTCCCATTTAAATATGGAAAGTAATTATTTGGCACATACCCTGATTAAAAATGCTCAGTTGCTGTCTGTTCCTGTCTCCTTTCTGACTATGATCTTCACTCTCTGTTACATTCAGAGTAAGAGGAGGTGACTGTTAACACCTTATATATAACATCTGTAACACCCTATTCACACCCTATTCACACCCTATTCACCTCTTTGCACAGGAAGCTAAAAGTGAGGTAATTTGAGTAATGCTTTGTTATTTCAAGTTACATTAAATTCTATTCTAAAATCAAAAAGTGGCAGAGAATACAGTGAAAAAGAAGGCACTTTAAAAAAATAAAGATTTTTTTTCAGATTTGCTGTGATTTAAACAGCAAAATTAAATTGCTTCCAAGAAATCTAGAAAATATTCATTTCTCTAATTTTTATGGTAAATAATTTAACCTTATTTCCACCATTATCCTGTATTTGCTAAATAGCTTCATATAAATATGGGTCCATTATTTACTGTGTACTGGAGGATTGAAAAGGAAAGTACTATCGTCCATGAACGTGCAATGTCATTCTTTTTTCTGGGACAGAAAGCTGCATGCTTAAAGCTACTGTACAGACAGACATAAATAGAAATCCATCCTGACATGCTCTTAGGGATATGGATTATTGTACTTTTTTTCCCAATTCCTGTCACAATGGGTCCACTTTGTAATCCTGTTTCTTGGCTTCTGGGCATGCCCTCCTCCAGCACCCAGCAGGAGTAAAAGGAAGAGAGAAATAAGAAACAAAGAAGGGGACCCATCAAACAACCCAATACCCCAGCCCAGCAGGCGAAATATCTAACCACTCCACGTGTATACATTTTTATTTCATTGGTTTAGATCCTACATATGTTTTCCTTACTGTTTTTCTTTGTTTCTATCATAACAAAATTAGTTAATCTATATCTTCACTTTCAAATTAATTGAAAGGGGTTGGAACACACAAAAAATTGCAAGTAATATGAAAATGTTAAGCACTCCAAAGTGGCAAATGTCAGAATTATGATTATATAGGTACCACCCCCCTCTTGCTGATATGCTTAGTTACACAATCACAGCTCATAATGTATTTACTTCAGAATGGTTTTATTTTCTCCTGCTTTGGTCAGTGTGCAGAGGACCAGGTGCTTAAGAATTCAGTTGTGCATTTATTAAATACAAGATCTTTTTTATTTAATTGATTGTCTTAATGTACACTACAGTGTGTGCCATTATTCCTGTGGTAATAGCACTTAGAGACACTATCAGAGGTTGGAAATAAAGGTAGGATATGTGGTAGACATTAACATAGCAAAAGAGACCCCTTGCCCCAAAAACTTTCCAAGCTAGACAAACAGAGGAGCCATGGGTTAGAAAAGCAGTAGAAATCAATTTGCCTGGGGTCCTGTCCACTTATCAGTCACGCAGGAGTTAATGCAGCTTTGGCAATAAATCTGTAGCTCAAAAGGCAGTTTCTGGACACAATGTGGTTATACTGGAGAGTTTTTGTCCAGCTACCTTTACCCTGTAGTGCTGGATTATTCTTTGCCTGAAGAAAGCAAGAAGAGCAATTCAAACTGGTGATAATGCCCTGGAATTCAGACTGTAATGAATGTCACACATTGTACAATATAGATACCCTCTGAAATTAAGAGGATACAACAGACATGAATCTCACTGCTTCTTTACCAGTGAGGCACAGGGAATGTTGCTGTGGCATACTTGGAGCTTAAGGACTTATTTATACATTATCAGCAACAGTTTAAACTATATCCTAGGCCTCTCCTTTGACAAGGGAAGTGGCAAGATTTTTTAAACTAGAGATTTTTACAGATGATAGCACAGACTGGTTGACAGAGATAACTGGGACTGCAACATCAAGTTTTATATTGTTTGCCATAGAGCAGTCCTTTCTCTAATGGACTCTTAGAACAATTTAATTGCTCTCTTTGATGGATTTACGTTCGTACATTTACATACACACAGATTCAAATCAACCATGGGATGGAACAGTACCTGCATGTAAACATGAGACTATTCCTATATAGACACATTAAACAAGGAAACTTCACAGAACTCCCTTACTATTACAACTGAATGACCCAGAAAGAGGATTGTGCTAAACTTTGTTCATGAGTGTCAGGCTTCATTCAAGACACATGTGACAGCAACAGAGTGCACCTAGCCAGGGTTAGACCATCTTTAGACTCTTCCCTCCACATGTAACAACATTTTGACAGCAGTACAAAATGTGCTCTTCCCAGATTCCCGAGCCTATTATTGTCACTACCTCCAGCAAACAGAATGGCTGGGGTAGCAACTCATTTCAGACTTAAAGCCAGGAATCTGTTCTTGCATGTCTTGGGCATGTCATGTTGAAGTTCAGGATGAGTACAGCCTGCAGCCGCATCCCCCATATTCTGATCCTCTTTCAAACTCTTAATACAATAGGGTCTCAAATACATTGTGAGCAGAAGCAAACAACCCCCCCACATTCTATTTTGGTATGTTGAGCCTAAAGTCTATTGGCTGGGAGCTGTCATCAGACATGACCATATGTTACCCAACAGTATTACAAGTAAATCCTAATTGAGTGCAAATTGTGAAGATTAAAGTCACCTCAGATTTAGCTGTATTATGTTGAGGCAAATGTGTTTCAAAGTCCTGTTTAAAATGTTGGCAATTCTCAGCACAGAAATTAACAGGCTGTCATTACCTTGGATTTTATGAGCTGTGCTAAATGTCTGGAGTTCCTTGTTTGGAGCCCTTAGTCAGAGAATGTAAGAACAGTCCTTTGCATCTCAGGCTACAAAACACCAAAGACAATGTATTATCAACAATTTTGAAAAAGATATTAAATATTGATACAACTAAGTCACTGAAAAATTTCTTGATATAAGCTTTTCATAAATAAACGTAAAAGGTTAGATTGCTGTTCTAACTGTAGTTAAAATTAGTTTTGCATTTAAGCAATTCACTTGCAGGATAAGCCAGGACCAGTTTGTAACAGGCAATGCATTACCTTTTGGAAACAATTAACTGCTAGAAAGATCTTCCTTAATGATTGAAGTTTATTACTGTTTCATAAGAGGTCTGTGAAGTAGTAAGGAGCTGAACTCCGTCTATTGGTGCACTTTGGATGATGTACTCCATTTTAATGAGATTAAAGGTTTAATGCAGTTAAAAGATCTATTCAGTGCACCTGGATTCAACACAAGGGTTTCAGTGTGATTCACAGAGAGTCATTGCAGAGCTATGTTCATCTTGATCAATAAGAGCTTCTGACTTTTTTTCTATTCCATACAAAGACAAAATGATCAGGACACATTTCTTGCTGTTTTCAGCACTGATCATGTGCAGCATACCTGCTGAGGAAATCTTTCAGCCAACTCTAGTGCTGGACATGGCTAAAGTTCTTCTGGACAATTACTGCTATCCTGAAAACCTGGTGGGAATGAAAGAAGCCATTGAACAAGCAATCAAAAGTGGGGAGATCCTGGACATCTCAGATCCAAAATTGCTGGCCAGTGTCTTGACAGCTGGAGTGCAGGGCGCTCTGAATGACCCAAGACTGGTGATTTCCTATGAGCCATTACCACATGCAGCTCCCAAACAAGAAGCTGAGGTTTCGCCTACTCGTGAACAACTTCTGAATCTTATTGAGCATGTGATCGTGTATGACAAGCTGGATGGCAATGTTGGCTACCTGAGGATTGATTATATCATAGGACAGGAAGTTGTGCAGAAAGTTGGACCTTACCTGGTGGACAAGGTATGGAAGACACTGATAGACACCTCTGCCCTGGTGATAGATCTTCGTCACAGCACTGGGGGACAGATTTCTGGCCTCCCCTTCGTAATCTCATACTTGCATGAAGACAAGGTGCTGCATGTTGAGACTGTATACAATCGGCCCTCCAACACCACCACAGAGATATGGACACTGCCAAAGGTGTTGGGAGAGAGGTACGGCAAAGACAAGGATGTCATTGTTTTGATCAGCCGCCACACCACAGGAGTGGCTGAAGATGTGGCTTACATCCTCAAGCACATGAATAGGGCTATAACTGTTGGAGAGAAGACAGCTGGGGGCTCACTGGACATCCAGAAGCTGCGTATTGGCCCCTCCAATTTCTATATGATGGTTCCCGTGTCACGATCTGTGAGCCCTTTGAGTGGGGGTGGACAGAGCTGGGAGGTGAGTGGGGTGATGCCATGTGTGGCTACTGAAGCAGGGCAAGCCTTGCAGAAATCCTTGGACATCCTGGCAGTGCGCAGAGCAGTGCCTGGCACCCTAAGCCACCTCACAAACATATTAAAGGACTATTACAGCTTAGTGGAGCGAGTGCCACCACTGGTGCGGCACCTCATCACCTCTGACTTCTCTTCTGTGCAGTCATCAGAGGACCTGGCCACCAAACTCAACAGTGAGTTGCAGACCTTATCTGAAGACCCCCGCCTGTTAGTCCGAGTCATGATGCCAGGTGAAACTGCTGCTCCCCCAGCTGAGCAGCCAATTGCAATGGCAGCCAACTTACCTGACAATGAGCAATTGCTGCATGCCTTGGTGGATACTGTCTTCAAGGTGTCAGTGTTGCCAGGCAATGTTGGCTACATGCGCTTTGATGAATTTGCAGATGCCTCTGTGCTTGCTAAGCTGGGACCTTACATTGTCCACAAAGTGTGGGAGCCCCTTCAAAATACAGAGAACTTGATCATAGACCTACGTTACAACCCTGGAGGCCCGTCCTCCTCTGCTGTGCCTGTGCTACTCTCCTATTTCCAAGACCCTGCTGCTGGTCCTGTCCATCTCTTCACAACCTATCACAGATGCACCAACCACACACAGGAGCACAACAGCCAGGCAGAACTGCTGGGTCAATCCTATGGAGCTCAACGTGGCATCTACCTGCTCACCAGCCACCACACTGCCACAGCTGCTGAGGAGTTTGCTTACCTCATGCAGTCCCTGGGCCGTGCCACACTGATTGGTGAGATCACGGCAGGAAGCCTCTTGCACACCCGTACCTTCCCTCTGCTGCAGCCTGAGCTGGGAATAACCCGTGGCCTAACTATCACAGTTCCTGTTATCACCTTCATTGACAACCATGGGGAAAGCTGGATGGGTGGAGGAGTTGTTCCTGATGCCATAGTGTTGGCTGAGGATGCACTGGAGAAGGCTGGAGAAGTGCTAGCCTTCCACAAGAACATGGGAGTACTTTTGGAGGGTACCGGGCAACTCCTAGAGGCTCACTATGCCATCCCAGAAGTGGCTGGTAAGGCCAGTGCTATGCTCAATGCCAAACGGGCCCAAGGAGGTTATCGGTCAGCGATAGACCCTGAGACTTTGGCTTCCCAGCTTACCAGTGACTTGCAGGAGGCCTCTGGGGACCATCGGCTTCACGTCTTCCACAGCCATGTGGAACCAACACCAGAAGAACAGCTTCCCAACGTGATTCCCAGCCCTGAAGAGCTGAGCTACATCATTGAGGCACTCTTCAAAATTGAGGTATTGCCAGGAAACCTGGGTTACCTTCGCTTTGATATGATGGCTGAGGCAGAAACAGTGAAGGCCATTGGGCCCCAGCTGTTGCAGATGGTATGGAACAAGTTAGTGGACACAGATGCCATGATTATTGACATGAGGTACAACACAGGGGGCTACTCCACTGCTATCCCAATACTTTGTTCCTACTTCTTTGAGCCTGAGCCTCGGCAACACCTCTACACTATCTTTGATCGCAGCACCTCCCGCAGCACAGAGGTGTGGACTCTCCCCCAGCTCACTGGCAAGAGATATGGCTCCCTCAAGGACATCTACATCCTAACAAGCCATATGAGTGGCTCAGCAGCTGAAGCTTTCACTCGCTCTATGAAGGACCTGCACCGGGCCACAGTTATTGGTGAGCCCACAGTCGGTGGATCTCTCTCAGTGGGCATTTATCGTGTTGGTAACAGTTCCCTGTATGCCTCTATTCCCAGCCAAGTGGTGCTCAGCCCAGTCACAGGTAAAGTATGGAGTGTCTCTGGGGTGGAGCCACACATCACCATCCAGGCCAGTGAAGCCATGGCTGTAGCTCAGCACATTGCCAACCTCCGTGCCCAGGTGCCACAGACACTGCAAACTGTAGGCAAGCTTGTGGCAGATAATTATGCCTTTCTGGACATTGGGACTGTTATAGCATCTAACCTCACCAAGAATATCAACAAACACAATTATAAAAGGATTAATACAGAAGAAGAGCTGGCCAGGAAGGTGACTACCATCTTACAAGTTCTTTCTGATGATGAACACCTGAAATTACTTTACATCCCTGAACATGCCAAGGACAGCATCCCCGGAATCATGCCAAAACAGGTACAGTTTTCTTGTACCCAAGTATAGTGATGCCACCTAGAATGGGAGCACGGAGACAGATACTCTGTCTTGTTTCTATCCCATATCATAAACCCACCATGATTTACCTGTACCCAGAGGAGAAGCCAACAGCTGAGTAGGTTTCGTATGCTGAGCTGTCTCTGACACTAAGGCAAGTCAGGGTAGTAGCTTGTGATAGTAGATGATAGTTCTGAATGCATGCATTTTGGGAACAACCTTCAGGCTGTGAATCTCTTTCAACTGCTGTGTGCCACAAGCAACTATACAGGGTTTCACAGTAAGAGGGAAGATATCTCATTGTCTCTGTGATCCCTGCCCTTTCAGTGCTACCGCTTTTCAAGCTGTAATAAATGAATGCAGAAATCCACCAGTTACAAACCCAGGTTGTAATTAAGGGGAATTTGGTTGGACCAGAGTAAATGCATACACAGACTAAACATGTAGCCACATACTCTCTGACAGATTTTTCTATATAAAACTCTAGTAGCTGACATCAAGCTATACCAGAACAATTAGCAACTCCTTTGGTAGTGACAGTGGAAAGTTGTTCTGATTGTATCTCATGCTCAGTGACAGACAGTTTTCCAGTGACCTAGAAATACTTTGGAAAAAGTATCTGGGTGGAAGTTAGGTGACCTCAGGGAAAAATTGATTTTTAATAATCTACTTTTGCCCTTGCTGTGTGGTTTGCGTAACAGTCCATGCTTTGTTCTGAGCCTGAGTGTTTATACATTGGTCTGCCTTGGCAATCTTTCTTGTTCATTGTTGTGCTGAAGGGAGCTCCCAGGAGCACTTGTTAAAATTCCATCTTCAAATTAAATAGAGGGTTAGGATAACCTGATCCCTTTCTTGGATGGAGTTAGCTCCTTTCTGGCTACTGTGCTAGAATTGCTACCAGAGATGTATGTTCTCCAGGGACTCATAAAATTACTTTTTGAAGAGAATGCATTTGCCTTTGCAATGAACCTGAGTAGACCAAGTGTTAGGCAACTATTAAGTGTTTCCTGGGGGAGAAAATATGTGGACGTCCACCCTCTGAAGTTTTTGGCATGTGTGATTTAAAGTGGCCATGACCTTTGTGGTATTATCACAAACACTAAGGTCAAGGACAAAGTCTAAGCATTGAGAGGGGAGGGCACTCTTTTCAGGTTTGTTACCCAAGAGATGCTGGCTCATTCTTGCCTCTAAGCTTAAATGGAAATAATTAATTAAAGGATTTTTCCATTCCATCATTCTCTTTCTTTGCTAACTTGCTTGGGTATAGAAAACTTCACTCTAAAGGTGTTTCGAAGTTTTTGACAGAACTCCCTGCTAAATTATTATCGATGCATCAGTAGTGATACATCATAATTTCTTCCCATTCCACAACATTGGCTCATCTTTCAAATTAGTCACTGTTTTCACAGTGAAGGCTGTTAATGAATATTGTTGGCTGTTTTTACTTGTTCGGATCTTACTTACTTTATTCAGAGCTTGAACGTTGAGAATAAGATGTAGAGGACAAATATATTATTTATCACATGATGTGAAATTCTCATCCTGATAGAGCTAGTGAAGAAATGCCATTATACTATTTAATGCCTTTCTTTACCATTGTTCTTTGTCAAGAAAAATTATTGGAAGAGGGATACATCCATAAAAAGGAAATCACATAAGTGTGGATGAAAATCAGGACAAATGTGAGATTTCTTCAAGCCAAAATAATGTATAAAATCATATGTCTCTTATAGTTTCCAGATGCATAAGTATTCCCTCACAGTGCTGGAGGAAATTGAGAGGCAGAGAGACAAGAGAGCAGTGTTAAGATGTGTACAGACATTAAAGTCATTGAAGTAAAGGATTTTCCTTGAGATGGAGGTAAAAGAAAGAGCCTTGTACAGCAGGAGTACCTTAATCTCTTGTTTTGCTTTGTAAAGCTAAGATGGATGCTTTCTGTGGAGCATTTCAGGGATACCTCCGAGAGCAAATGTCTTTAGATTACAGTAAAGTTTACATGATGGCACTAATTAAATTTTTTAATTTAAAAAAAAAAAATTTGGCAGTCCTATGCACCCTCATAGTGGCTTTCTTAATCTGTGTCAGATTGATTCCTCAGAAACCTAAGAGTCAGTTTCTCTCTTGTGCTACCTATCTTCCAAACCACCCTCTCCTTGACAGGGGGATGTTACTGTTAATGACCTTGACAGTGAAGCAGATCCAACACAATTAACTGAAAGTGATGATGAATAACTGCGGGAAGGATGGGTTGGGACATAGGAGACAGACAAGTGAAATGCGTGTAGACCTTTGCATCTGCTGCACTAGAATAGCTGCTGAAGCATGATACAGGGTAGTGAATATGTCTCCTCTATGCAGCAGCAAGGTCAATGTTAGCCAGAGTTGTCAGCTGCATAAATGCCAATTTCTGAAGTCAGGCTTCCTAGAAGCAAATTTTGTATATAGTGTTTGTGGTTAAGAAAATAACATTTTGCTTTTAAGACAGAGCTCTGTAAACTTGCTGACATGCAGTTCAATTCTTATCCTACTTCTTATTCTCCTGTTTTTCTCGCTCTCCCCCCCTCCAGTCATGCCTTCCTTTCCATACTGAAAAATTTCTGTTCATGACTGTCTATCTATGGAATAATTGCTGCCTGATTTTGGCAAATGCATTATGTCAGTTTTAAGTGACAAGTCTCCCTGAGTGACTTTTGGCCCCTTCATAATGCTCAAATACTTTTAATGCAGTGTTTACATCTAATAGAATTTACATATTAATGTTTTAGATAAGCAGCTGAAAATGATGATCAGAGTAAAGGTAAAAAAGGAACTCTTTATAAAGATAAATCATTTCTGCATTTGAAGCCCTCTTTTTCCCAGATAAATAATATGTATCTATAGCAGAATATTGTAATTGCTGAAGGAAGCAATAATTACAGATGTTTCACCAGAAAGGAGTGCAGTTTGCTTATGTCTCTTCATTAATGAATGAAATCAAAATCCTCAGCCTCGAAGTGTCAAGATAGATAATTATATTGCTACATCTATTGCTGACAGGTGGGAAAAAAAAATGTTGTAGGCCCATATTACACTGATTTATATCAACATAACCACAGTAAAGTCAGTGGAACTATGCAAGTTTATGCAAGCCAGAAAAGTGTCTTAGGCTAATTCTCACTGACTCTTCACCTTTTGCAATTCTTGCTTGCTTTTTGTATTTGGTGCAGAAAAGCATATGACACTTTGTCATTCACTTTGTTCTTTTCCTGGTATCTTTCGTCTTCTGATCCTGATACTCAGTGTCAATGCAGCTTCAGTTGCAGTTACAATCCCACCACAGAGATCCGCTTGTGCTCACTTTTCTCCATTGCCATTAACATTACAGTAGATTTGGCCATTCGCTTTAAGGATTTTCAACGGATTTTGCATGAAAATCAAAATTTAACCGTGAATTGTGTTTTAAAGTTTTGCCTTCAAATGTAATCTTTCAGGGCATCGACAGGAAAATAACTGCTCACTGGCTTGCAATGAGTGTGTTACAAGCCGTGTATTGTCAGAACAGGCTTACACACTGCTGTGCAGTGCCGCCCTTTGTGGGCTGAAAGTGCAGCTTCTCACTCTGCCCTGCACTCCCTCAAGGGGGACTGATAGCCTTAAATAACTCCTTTTAATCCTTTTGCAGAGCACCATTCCAGAGGGTATCAGTTTTTGCTTGCAATAACCCACTCGTCCTAGCTGTCTTGGTGCAATGGAGGGCAGGATTAGAATTCAAAGCTACAGTTCTGGGGAAAAAATGGAGAAATGATCTCTGAAAAGAAGAATGAGGTTAAATACGAACACTTACAGGGTTATTACACAGTTTCTAGGGCTATAGTAATTGACTGCACAATTCTGGGAGGAAAACAGCTTGTTTAGAGGGAGTCCTGTAAAAATGTATATGGATCTTCAGAGTTCATAAGCTGAGCACAAGTCAAGAGCGTCAAGTTTTTGTAGTAAATAATAAACATCAAACTGGAATGAAAAAGAAGAATATAATCAGTAAGACATGAAGTCTTCTGCTACATTTAGCTCTAGAGAAAATTCATCTAGAGTATAATAAGCACAGTCTTGGGCAATGGTTTTCTGGAAAGATGTGGCTCAAATAGGGAGATACCAGAAAAGAGGAACAGGGATAAAGAGAAGACTGAATAAAAGCAATCTTGAGAAAGTTTAAAATATTTGAGTTGTTTATTCCAGAGAGAAGAAAACCGAGAGGAGACATGAAAACAGTCTTCAGATACGTAAGAGGCTGTTTTAAATATGAACAGAATAATCTGTTCCCTTGTCCATAGTAAATAGGCCAAGAAGTATTGAATTTAAACTGTAGGAAGTAGTGAACTTAGACTGTTTACACTAGATCTTAAAAACATCTTTGTAATAGTAAGGCTAGTGACGTACTAGACTGGATTGCCTGGAAATCACCCAGTAATAGGGGTGTTTTTAAGAGCAATTGAGAATCAGCTGTCAGGGATATATCTCTTCTTGCTCAGTCCTTGAGCTGGGAACCCTACTAGGAGGGATGGTTCCATTCCAGCCTGTGAGGGTACACAAGGAAACCAAATGTTATCCTAAGAAAGGCACAACCCTGCCACTCAGCCCCCACAATCTCATGGTTCTTAAACTAATCTCAGTATTAGCAATGGCACAAGGGTGTTGGCTGATAATATTTAAACATCTAACAGTTGACAGCACTAGCAACCTTAATGGAAATCAGTTACCTTACAATTGTCAGCACAAAAATAGCTATGAAAATACAGTTTCCATCTAAATAGAAAAGAGGAAAGAGAGGCATAGCTGGAAAAGTAGTTTGCCAATTGTTGGGATATGTGTCAGTCACAGAACTAGGGATGCAAATCCATACACAAGTCCAAGGGCAGCATTCTGGATCCTGAATACATGTCACATCATGTATTCCAGTAAAGCCTCTCACCTGTGGAAGGGAGTCTGCAGAATAGGACTAGAGACCCTATATAGTTAATGAAAAAACATTTTTCCTTGGGTTAAAGTGGAGTTAGCTTGGAGGTCCTTCAGTTTACAGTGTGCACCTGAGGGTTTATATGTAACATCAAGTTATTTGTATGTAAACACTGTCTGACTGAACAGCAGGATCTTACTTTCAGCTGCATCCTGTCCCAGCTTGTCCTTGTTAATCAAGGACAAACAGAGCCCTTCCTTCCAAAGAAGAGCGTGTGGTTGCTCCCGTGGTAAGCTAGACTTATCTCCTTAGGTACCAGCAGCACATGGGCCATGTACCAGTGTCATGAACCTGCAGTTTTCCAGGACAATTACTCTCTAATGGCAATTCCAGCCTCCTCACCTCTTTTGCTAAAAAATTTAGAGGCTTTCCCTGGCACCCCAAAATTACATTCTAAGTGCTTTTCAGTCTTATAGCCTTTAGAATAGATATATTTTCATACATTTTCATGCAGCCATGAAGATGAAGACCTTTCATTTAGATCCTTGCACATTTATTTAACCCCATGAGACCTGATGCTTTAAGAGCAACCTGCCCACTTTGAAATCTGTAATGAATTTTCAAGAGTTAGCAGTGCTGAAGTTCTCAGTGAACAAAGATGTGACACATTGCAATAAAAGAACAAGTAGAGAAAAAGTTTACCGGACAGAGAGGTTATTCTTAATGAACATGTTTATGGGTATGCATCTAGCAATTATTGGAGACAGAGATAAGACAACCGTGGGTTCAGTTAAAATATCATTAGGAAGTGGCTGGGAGTAACACATCAATTTTATTTGTGGATGTTACCAATGAGTGATGATTTTTTTCCTCCTGGGGGCACCAGTATCGCTGAACTAGATAGAAGCTCTGTCAGAACAATCAATGCATGCTGGATATATTTTTCAAAACTGTGATTTGTTAATCAAAGTACAGTGGGCAGGTCACGTAGCGTTGCTGTCACTGGGAAGTGGATTGGAAATGACAAACTCAGTAGTGCTGGACTAATATGTTTACAGTCCAGATACAATGGTTATTTTCACAAGGTATAGCAAGAAAGAAGAGTACAGAAAGGAGTTTGCTCTTATCATCAGATCAACAACTACTAGCCAACAGGGCTTTTAAATTAATGATTGATATTTTGGAAATTCTGGCATACAGAAGGGACTGAGTGATGAAGTGTAATATGGTGGGTAATTTCCTCCTAGGTAAAGTCTTGCACTGTTTCAAATACAGCTGCATTCACACATCTTGGAAAAACCTCCTTCTGCTGTGGCAGACCTGCTTTTGGCAGGAGCACAACTGCAGGCCAGAGCACTATATGGAGGACAGGAGATTACCTGACTCCTCTACAGTCACAGAAAGCCCAAATGCCTTCCACATTCTGTGGCATATCACAGGCTGGAAGAGCACCTTTTAGCACATGGCTCACTTCTGACTCCTTTTTCTTCTCAGTGTAAAAGTATGGATTGTCTGGGGCTGAGCTATAGCAAAGGGCAGTGGATTTAAAAGAAGGTATAAAATCATTTTCATGGCAACCCTGAGGAGAAAAGGCAAAATGGTTGAATGAAGGTCACATAAGTCATATGTATCCTAAAGTCTTATCTCCTTAAGCTGAAGGAGACAATTCCATTTTCAGATGCTGCATGCAAAACAGAAGTTTGGCAATAGTTATGTCTCAGTGCATATAGGGGTTACTAGGATAACTATTATTTGGCTACACATTGATACTAAAAAGGTGTCTGCTGTTTAAAGCAGACATTTTGTTTAGCACAAGCTAAACAAAATGAAATAAGTCACGGCCTAACACGTGAGACTCCAGGCACATGGCCACCATATAAGAGATTTAGCACATCTACTTCACGAGTATCCCAGCACATGCCCAACACATCAGGTTCCTCACTGTCACAGGAACTGGGTCATTATGAGGGGCTGGGGCCAACCTCATCTGCAGCCAGCAGCTGTTTATTAGATGAGGCTAATCAAGATTATAAAAGTCCCAGGTGACGAGTTTAGAAAGAACTCATAAAGTCAAGTGGGCTTGAGTGGCAGGCCTGGGACAGTGGCTTATGCTGAAGGCTTGTTTGATTTGAATCTTTTGAATCTTAGCAAGATTGTTCTTGTAGCCTTCTCAGCCTATCCAGTCCAAGAAAATTCCTGTATTTTTGAAAAATACACTGAGCCCTGGCATCTAGGTGCCTGATCCAGATTCTGGGCATGTTATTGGTGCACAAAAATGCATCAGCCAATGCTAACCTATGTTTATTATGAAAAAATATTATATAATCTATTATGTTTCTCAAACTTGGTCACATTCCTCACAGATGTCCCACCTGGATTAAACTTGACCCACATCATTCTTTTTATATTTTGTGCCAAGCTATCAGTGCCAGCAAATGATTTGTTTTGTTTTTCCAAACTCTTTCAGATCCCTTCTCCAGAAGTATTTGAAGATCTGATTAAAGTTTCATTCCACACGAATGTATTTGAAAACAACATCGGCTATGTGAGATTCGATATGTTTGGAGACGCTGAACTTCTAACCCAGGTGTCCGACCTACTGATAGAGCATGTTTGGAAGAAAATTGTTCACACAGATGCATTGATCATAGACATGAGGTAACTTTGAATGGCAAATAACCAAAGCTCTTTCAGAACAGCATTTTATTTGTAACAGTGAATTAGCTTTACATGGCTTACTGTCCTGTTCACAGGCTAACATTGCTGGGATTAAATGAGAAAAGGAAAACAGCCAAGGAAAACAATAACAGTCTGGAAGTATTCTAAAGATAAATTGTACCATCACTTGAGATGTTCAGAACTAAATAGGCAAACCCAGGGAATAGGTTGTAGAATGCAATCCTGGGTGTCACATGTGTTTTATTTCTCTAATTTCTTTCTAATCTAACTGTGTATGTGCCTTGTATTTTATATATATATATATATATGGCTTAAATAAATATTTTACTTCATGCAGTGGTCAAGTGATTCAACAGTTAAAAAGGCAGGCCATGTGTAAGGCTGTGTTACAACATCTAGTTTGCCTTATCTGCAGTGCTAAGTAATCCTGGGCAATCAGCTCTGTACAAAATGGCCCTTGTACACAGAGCACAAAGGTGGCTTAGAGGTGCTGTAGCACTCCTAGACCCTGCTGCACCAAGCTGCAGCCTCACAGGCCTGCTCTCATCTTAGGATTCTGTTGGACACTCCAGTGTATCAACAATGCTCCAAATCTTACAAGCCAGAAGATGGCACCCATTTGTTGCCAGCTATCAAATGAGATTAATATAAAAAATATATGTTTCCCATACAATATTTAGGTAAGTAATGCCCTTGTTTTGATCCAGAGATAATGTCTGTGAGTCCAGAATATTACAAACATCAACAAAAGAAAAGAAGGCCTTTGTAAGAACTTGGTTTTAATGGCAGAACCACTTGTGTCCATTGTCATCATGGGGCTCTTAGTATTTGATAATCTTAATACTCTTGTGGGATTTACAGAATAGGCAGGAAAAGATGAGCATAGTGATGAGAGCAGAGAGAAAGATCTCACTATGTGAGCACAGAGGAGGCAAGGCAGCAACAAACATAACACACCCACGACTGAATTTGAATTCACCAAAGGCACCACCATCTTCCAACAGACTCAAGACATGACTCAGAATTTCCTCTTTCTTTCCCCAGTTTTCTCCTATGCTAAAAATTTCAGGGCTGGGGGCAATAAAACAGCAAAGATGAAATCCTCTCAGGTACCAAAATGCGTAATTATAGCTCTTTTCTTGGGTTGCTTTGGTTTGTTTGGGATTTTTTTATATTTAATGTATTTCCAGTCCTTTAAGTGCACACAAAAGATCCAGTCCCTGAAGGCATATAAAAGAGAATCCCAAATACCTTTTAAAATTCTCCCTAAACCAATCTTATCATTTTAAGGCAAGGCTGATGATTTAAATTTTGCATGGGATTAACTGGAATGAATAATGTTTCTCATTTTACAGGTTTGCCTCCCTGGAACAGCTGGGCCAATCATGAACTTCATATTTTGAGAATTTTGATTTTGCATGGGATTAACCATAATGAATAATGTCTCTCATCTTAATAGTTCCTCTTCATGGAACAGCTGTTCCACTCATGAACTTCCTATTTTTAACCCTCACAGCCTTGACAAGAGACACTGATAAACTGAACAGCTTCCCTATTGTCACACAAGAAGTCTGTAAGAAGGAGTACTTGCACCCAAAAGTTAAGCTAAAATTCTAGCAACTGCTCAGGCATTATTACTAACTAAAGCTACTGCAGTTTCACTGTGTGCAAGGGAGTCCCAGGAAGGGCATTCTAGCACTGCTCTGCCTGCCAGTAACTCCAGCAGCTGTGGGAAACCGGACTCTGCTGTGCCGAGCTGTCTCGTTGGCTGTGCAGCAGCAGCAGAATAAAGATGTAACTTCACTCTTTGGAACAGAGGCCTTCTGGATGGTCTGTTCCTTCTCTGGAGGTGAAAAATCTTAGCTATGGACTGGACTGAACAAACTTATTTTCTAGCAGGTTTTGGCTGGAATGTCTGTGCTAGGAACTCCTAACATCACCTACAGGAAAGCACTGTATCCACCTCCTATTAGTGGGAAAAGTTCAAACATTTCTAGTGCTGTATGTGCTCTAGTATTAGTGAAAAATGACAGGCAAAAACTAATTTGATAGTCCATTGTGTGTATTCATAGCAGGGGTTCTCCAAGGACAGACTTTTCAATTAATTTAATCTTCAGAGACCGGTATGGAATTAAACTGCAACCAAAATTTTCAAATACAACTGTGCTAAATGAAGCAGCTAACAAAATCTTTGGCACAAAAAAAATGGCCTGATCTAAAACACTAGGTTTTCTCATTGTGTGTAGCAAAAAAATAAGAACACAACAGTTCCACAAACGTATATTGCTTTAATTAGTATCTACTTCTATGTATTAGGTTTTAGACATTTACTCCGTGCTGCCTATATCAGGAACAGCACAGGTTATTCATAGTAGAATAACAAGAATCTGATGTTTCTCTGCAGATTAAGAGTCTTTGCTTACTTTCTGATTTTTTCTAGGTTAAATTTAGAAAAAAATAGACCTTTAAGTTTTGTGTTTGTTTTTGAAGTCCAAGTCTCTTAGACAGGATTTTGTTTATCTGATAAATGTGCAAATGCTGATAGGGGAGAATGAATGTAAATGTGTCAAAATGTAGCCATAAGCCCTTTCAGTACTGATGTTAAGAAACAATACCTGAAAGGAGATTTACTGCCTTCCACAAATTTTCAATTGCTTCTTTAATATTTTTTTGAAAAGGTACAATATTGGAGGCTCCACTACACCCATAGCAATCCTATGCTCATATTTCTTTGATGAAGGACACCCAGTTCTCTTGGACAAAGTTTATGACAGACCCAGTGACTCAGTAAAAGAAATATGGACCCAGCCACAGCTCAAAGGTAAAATGATGATTTCTTTTTAGAGTAGCTTTTCATTTCAGATGTCTATCCTCGTGTATTTTGAAGTGAGCCATTAGACACCAAAACTCATTTGGTGAAAGGACCTGCCACAATTAGCTCAAGCCGTGCAGATAATGTAAAAAAACAAAAAATGTGCATTTTGGCCATGTCCCTCAATGCCATCTGCAAATAACAGTTTATCATTCCTAGGAAAGGTGTTATGTTACGCACAGAGGTTCGTAAACTGGTCCCCAGAAGTTTAGCCAAATACTGTGTACAGCAGTTTTGACTTGTTGCTTTTAAAAGTTGCCAAAATTAAAAATAAATCCTGTGTTGCCTAGACCTCTAGTAATGTCTCTTCCAACACTCACATAAAGTTTTGTATGTAGCTCCTCACTACTTACCTGTGTAATCCACTGTTTCAGTAGATGAAAACATCATAATATCCCAGTTTGTCCAGAGGATGCAAGAAACAAAAATACTAAATTTTGCACCTTTGAGTGAGTTTGGAGCATTTGGCAATGTGTCACACACCCCACACACACCCTGCCTCACTGTTTATAGAAGTTGAAAAATGTTGCAACATGCAGAAACAGAGCTCTGCAGTGCCCATAAACTGCAGTGCTAAGAAGCCTTAAATATAGATTTTAATTCTTTTCCCCTTTTAAGATAAGACAGTAGCAAAAAAGTCATGATGGTGTCTGCAGTTACTGGCTTGGAGCATGCTGAAATGGTTAAACTCTCACACTCTGCAAGGTCCATCTATTTTCCCAGGCAGTCAGAGGTGGGCTGTGCTAAGGATTTGATTTCTATGGACACATTCCAGTTCCCATCAAAGAGAAGAGGCAGACTCACACTAACTTCAAAGGAGCTGGATCTGGTCTAGTATTATATATATCTACTGTGAAAAGGGTCTTCTAATGGTTATTATGTCTATAGTGAAATGAAAAGACCAAAGATGGTGTGAAAACTAATTACCATGCTATTGGCCCCTCTCTTAGAGTTTAGTATGAGAATTATATCTCATACTGTAACTTATAGAACATTTTTAGACCAGTTTAGAGTAGTTTTCAAGTTATTGGGTCCCAGTCACAACACATCGGCCACTTTTTCAAAGAAACTAAACTCTGAAAAAGTATCTAGCATGTTCAGATATATTGAAAATAAGGTGCAAAAACCTTCCTGTTCCTGTCAGCTCGTTTATGTAAGAAAATGAGATAACTTGGCTTAGATCCTAATAATAAAGGGCTATTTGTTGAAGGGTTTGGGACAAAGGCCATGCAACAGCTTCTACTTACAGACTATAAAAAACCTGTGGGAAACCACTGTAATTATCATTTCATAAAATAATGGATACATAGTTGCAGGCCGAGCTCTATGAGAGCCATGTTCCTAGAGCAGGGGTGAGAGTGAAACTGAAGATGCTTCTGGATGAGCTTTGAGTATTCCTGCTGTTAGAGTGGAAAATGTCATTTTCCTCACTGGTCTATTCCACTGCTCTGATGGGATCTAGAACTCCTGTAAAAGTCAAAGCCACAGAAGAGTGGTATCTATCAGTTACTACTGTCAGTAGTATCTATCCTGGTTACTACTATCAGTAGTAACTATGAGCTGGCCTCCCAGCTGCTGGAGCTTATAGCCAGAAACTGATGGCAGAAGAGCACCACATAGGGAGACAGCCTTTTTTACAGTATAGAGGCTGGGCTAGTGTTTAAAATGTTTTAATAGTATCATATCTGCAAAGTAAATTTCCAAACTTCTTGAGTTGTTAATAGCATATAGGGAATGAAGCCTCTACATTGGCTTCTCTTTGCTCTATTTATACAAATAAATCTCTGAAAATGGATGCATTTCTGATGTTTTTTGTCCTATCTGACAGGGGAGAGGTACGGCTCTCAGAAGGGGCTAATAATCCTCACTAGTGCTGTGACGGCTGGGGCTGCTGAAGAGTTTGTGTACATAATGAAGAGACTGGGCAGAGCTCTCATCATTGGGGAACAAACCAGTGGTGACTGCCATTCCCCACAGACATATCAAGTAGATAATACCAACTTCTACATCTTCATCCCCACCTCCAGATCAGTCATCTCTGCAGACAGCACTTCTTGGGAAGGGAAAGGAGTGCCTCCTCACATAGAAACACCAGCTGAAACAGCACTCATCAAAGCAAAGGAGATGCTCAGTGCTCACCTACACAGCTCTAGATAGTCCAGTGGAGGAACATGCCCCTGGTTCTTAGGAAAAGAGAGCTATCTTCCCAAATGTAAACCCTAGAAAGAAGTGGGAACTTCATTTGAATCCCTGTGGTCAGTGATTGGGTCCCTGTACGTAGCTCAAAGTGACTCGTTTTCAACATGCTGACATTTTTCCCCGTTCTGTGGAACCCAGCTCTTTCTGTGTGTGGTGGAGATACTTGGATAATTCACTGGGATTTCTGGATTCCCCTCCTGTAGCCAAACATAAATGGTCGGTGTGTCTGGTTTTGAAGATTTAGCTAAAAATCACAGATTTTCTTTGGTACCTTAGAAAAATCCCAGCCGTCACTATGATGGCATGTGAACAACCTCAAAGGCAGAAAAGGCACCTCTTCTCCTTTGGAAATTGTGTACATTCCTATTTGTATGTCTTTAAGAATTAACATAGTTGGAAGACTGTTTTCCAAACTGCAAGAGCTAAATCAAGTCTCTTGTCTGTTTAGATGTACCAAAAATAACCATTCCCAGACTGTCAGGGTTGCCCAGACTCCCGGTATTTCAAAGGTACACGCCTGCTTCTCTCTTAGTATCTGTCAAAGGGAGGGGAGAATGAGCAAGGGAAGGGCAGTACATTGACTCTTTCACTCAGTGCTCAGATCAACCGTCTCAAGGAAAAGAATCATATGTTTTTACTTAGGCCTAAAAATAGATTGCTACATGTCCTGCCCTAAAGACAGGGGGGGAAAAAATTGAAAAAAAAAAGCTGAGAAATATTCTTTGCACCCTGCTAACAAACTACATTTTAAGTAATGGTGTATTCCAGGGCAAGTAACAGAGATAATGACATGAGCTTAAGCAATGCACAACATTCCTTGTCTTTCTTACAATTCTTAGTTGAACATCTTCTTTGTAATTCTTAGTAGTACATGTAACTCTAATCTAGATCTCAAAATTTCTCATCTCTACAGAATGCCAGCTCTAAGGTAATTAAGTCAGGGAAATGGTCCCTCAAAATTCAATTAGAGTCTATAGCAGTTACACATTGGTGTTCGCTTGCTCATTTGTAAATTCCTGCCATTTTTTTAAAAATTGTGTTAAACATCTGACTTTCAGTTTTTACAGGAAAATAATTTTAAGAACCAAGTAGACTTTCCATCTTTTTTACTACTTATTTGTCTTACCAGCTACACTCAGTGTGATCACTAACCTGGACTCTTTTGACTCATTTTCATGTTCTGATTTTTATGCACTAGCTTGTTGTTGAACTTCTCAGTGTTGTGGAAAATATTTTAATGAATTAAAACTCATACAGAATTTGGTGTAAAGTGATACATGTATGAAGAATATTAAATATTCTTAATATGGAAAAAACTGGCGTAGTCAATGAGTAAAGAATACAAATGTGTTTCTTCTAATGTCTTTTAAGCCTCTTTAATGTCTAAATGATCCAGATATACTGCTTTGTTTTCCTAAAAACAATCAGTTGCGCTGTCATGTACAAACAATATTAATTGTGAAACCAAATACTTAAAGACTTTATCCATCCATTCAAGGGCAAAAAGTTATACCAGATGGGCACAAATAGCAAAACTTTCTTCCTGTAGTAATATGATACGTACTTATGAATAATAAATACTCCTAGAAATTGGAATCCAGTTGGGAAAACAAACAATGAAGATGCGTTTGCTGGTGAGTTCATTTCAAATCAATAGTGCTGGTAGCTCACTGAAGTGATTGATTTCACTGGAAGATTAATGTGCAACCTTGAGAAATTTTATTACTTGACAAAATATTATTTATTATTTCATAGGTTATATACTGGCTAATTAATATTGAAACTGCCAGGCTTAACAAAGGTCAGTGTGTAAAAAAAACATTTTTTCCTGTCTTCACAAAGTGCTATATCATAGTTATTCCCATCTTGATGAACTTAGACCTCACAAAACTACAGACAGTAATTGTGTAGAAAATTACACCGCATTGAAAGATTTGAGTATCACAAAACTACAAGTGAAAATTAGTATGGAAAATCCATCATTTGTGGCTTAAATGAGAAAGTTAGATGGAAGGTTTTTAGGGAGGGACAAGGAATTTGGTAAGTGCCCTTCCACAACAGAACAGGAAACATGCTGAACCTGCCACTTTTCTCTCATCTGGTTCAAGAGCTGACATGGGCATTCAACAGTTTATAGCACCATTTCCTTACCATCTGACCTAGAATAACTTCCTGAATTTTAATCCTAATCATGTTCCTTTTAAAGGTAGGAAGAAAGGAGCTGGTGTATCAGACCACCTAGCAGTATCATCTTTCTCCTTTTAGCATTCATAGAACTTTAACCAAAGAATGACAGCCAGCTTTTCCCTTTTTTTTTTTTGTGTTGCCTTAGTCCAGTGATTTCCGAACTATGCTCTGTAGACCAAAGGGAGCCCACAGACTGCACTGATTAGTGAAAAATTACTCCCTAAAAAGCAAGTAAATATGTATTTTTCAAAGGCGTATCTGAGTGCCATTTTGATGGAGAAACACATCTTCATTGGAAGAAGTTTGAGGATCAGTGATCGATAAGTGAGCAAATATCCTAATCTGGCATTTCCTATTGGCAAATTCACTACCCACTGCAGAAAAACACCCTGCACAGCTAAGCTTGACAACACTGTGTTGTGTCCTTTTTCACTGATCCAGAAAACAGATGTCATGAGAAACAGTGGTTTGATCAAAATGAACAGGCAGTTGCTAGCAAAGACAGGAAAAGAAACAGTCAGCTTGTCTCCTCCTATTTTAAAAACAAAATCCTTTTTTTTTTCCTAGCATTTCTACTTGTAGAAAAGACAGAGATCTCTGCTGTAAAATCACAGTATTTCACTGGGATAGAATGCAGCCCTTCATGAATTCCTTAAGTCCCTTCATTTCTTCACAAACCGCCTGCTCTAGTGGAGTCCTTTCCTTCCAGCAGGATTTCATCTGCACCAATTTAAATTTTCAGACTTCTAGACATAAGGGGAAATAAGCTTCCAGCATGACTCAATTATAGGAAGTTTGTTTTTCTTTGTCTCGTTAGGCTTCCCTCTGCCTGTGCAATACTTGGTTCACTCAGCTTTAATAAGAATATTTTCATTTAAAGACATAAAATCTGCAAAAATTTTGGACAAGCCCCCTGGTTTATGTAACCCAGCTTAGATGAGACACTCAGTTAAACTTGAGACACATAAAAGACATTCACCATGCCTGCACAGGGAGCTTTACACACGAGCTCATTTAACACATTGCAGGTTCTGCTTCTGTTGGCATCTATGTGGGTTTGCCCTGATATTAGCACAGATGCAGCAGGCAACAAGATGTCATATTGGTTGGTTGTGTGTTTAAATAAGTCTTAGTCCACAAAGCACTTCCGCCCAGAACAAGAAGCAATCTGTTCACTCAATTTTTATGCCAATGGCCACCTCCAAAGGAACAAGGGTAATATTGCACACAGTTGCCTACAGTGTGATTCCCATGTTACAAGAGGAAAATCCTCAATCTTTACATGCCAGGACCAAACTGCACTGCTGCTGCCACTGGAGGAGGTGAGCAAAGTACCAGAAATAAAGCTGATTAAAAACCTCTCCTCTTCATTTTTACCTTTTGAATCAGCTCTGCCACTTTTCATAACTGGTTCCCTTGCCTTTCTGTGCACAGAAGACATTCATAGATTGTTTGTCATCACAGTATGTAAGTTGCTGTGGCTGAGATATGCCCACAAGGACACTGGAAAGAGTTCTTACACTTTTTTTTTCCTAGAGAAAACAAATCAGTGACATAAAGGAAAGCTACACCTCTCCCCGTAACCTTGCTGCTTGCTTAAGCCTCATACCATAAGCAGAGTGAAGAAGTTTGATTACTGGTGAGCACTCTAAGGAGGTAGGTCTAACACACCATCAGAAGGTTTTGAGATTTAGCAGCTGTTTGTCAGTGGTTGATTTTCCACACTTTCTCCAGATCAGCTGTACCAACACAAAATCAGTGAAACCATGTAACCAGTTAGATTTGGTAGTGCTTCATTCTGATGTAAATAATATGCCAGGTGTAATACAGGTCCTGGAGAAACAGGGCCTGGAAAAACAGGCCCTTGGAGCAGGGTAATATTGAAGTGATGCGCCAAAATAATACTGAGGAGCACTATACAGCTGGACCCATCTTTTTCCAGAAGAAATCTGAAGCTAGGTTTCTAACCATTAAACTGTTAAGAAAACATGGCATCTTTCAGTAAGTACAGAGGAGAACATTTTGCAGCAATGGTACCAAAAAATCTTTAGTCTTATTTATACTGGACCGGTCTGATCTTAAATAATTAATGTAAATCAGAAGTAGCAACATGGACTTATTCTGGATTTACACTGGAATAAATGAGATCACAATCTGGCCTAAACTACTAATGGGAAATATAACCCTGACCACAGATGAATGCAGTTACACCATGGAGTCCTTCATTACACTTTATGGACACTGACTTCACAGTAAAGTGGCTGGCACTCAGGTAAAACCAGATGGAGTGAAATTTGGTCCATTAAACCTTGCCATAAATACATTCCTTACATAGTAAATGTTATTGGACACAAAGTAGAGATGGAAAGATTAAGAGGAAACCACATCATCCCCCCCTACTCAATGCAAGGTTGTTCCCTGTGCTCCATGTTTCAAAGTCTTTGTTTGTTTTGGTTTTTAATGACTCCAGTGAAAGAGATTCCACCACTGACCTTGGAAAGCTGTGTTATAATCCAACTCAAAGGCATAATGTAACACTTTTATCTCTTTATGTTGCAAAAATGTTGGCCTGCAATAAGTCAAAGGTTTACATCAACAGGAAACAACCATGTATTAATGTTCAACAGCAATGCATTGGGAAGAATACAATCTCATGACTTACAGAAATCTCCCAAGAGGTGACAATGAGTGTAATATGTTGGTTCCAACTGACAGCCTAAGACTCTCAGGCTCTCTTTTATTGCTCAGATGTGTTTATGTGCTGATACTTGCATTATCAGACTAGGCATTGTCATGGCAACTCAAAATTCTGTCCAGTGTGCAGCAGACAAACACTGGAGTACATCATCAGTATGATAGAACATAAAGAGAATATTGCAATGTCCTTTAGTCTTAGCTGGAAAATGAGTGGTTTCTGATCACTGTCTGGAAGCGAGTAATAGCCCTTGATGAACCAGATGAGGCTCAGAGACAGGCCACAAAAACACCAGACAACCTGAAAAAATGCTATGCAAGAGAGAGAGAAATTATTGCTTCAGGAACACATTGTCATAAGCTATCAAGAGCAAGCCCCTAAATGGATTTAAAAAGTAATGAAAGGCTAATTAGCTGGGCTGCAGTAACAATAGACAATGCTTCTTCCCACCCAGGGCAGTATAAACTCATCTGCTTCTGAAACTCAGCAAAGCTCAAATCTCATGGAGAGGCAATAGAAAGAATTTGGCACTTTCTTTTTAAAAAAGCTGGAGTTGGCCCACCAGAGGATAGACAAGCTCATCTAATGCAATAAAATTCATGTATGCCTGTGTCATTTTGTGAAGGCCATTCATATTCTACCTGTTAGCAAAACAGAGCCTATCATCCACCATTAGTGTGCAGATTCTATCTATCAGTAGCTAATTGTAACTCAAATACCCTAGTTGCTTCCTTTGGTATATCCAAAACCTGAAAACCACAGGCTAAACTCTACCCCCATCAGATCTGTATGCCTGCTAAAGTCACACAGACCTTGCAAGCACATCTCAGGGTAGAATTTTTGCTTCCTGTCTACACAATAATGTTGACAACAGGTCACATTATAATACAGATCCAGGCTGATTTGACTTTGTAAAAGATATTTCAAAAGGAGCAGAGCCTAGAACAGAACTCAGATATGCTGCTTTATAAGTCACATCCTCTTTGGCAGTCTGCTGGTCAGTTGTCGACGATCACAGATTTCAGATAGTCTTACTTCAGGTTCCTTTCAAAGCCAAGGAGATAGTGAGATATAAGTTTTTAGCTCACAAATCTGGTAAGAGGGCTGATTCAGCTAACATAAAGGAGTAAGAGTCCACCAACACTGCTAGAAATAGTAATTTCTTTTTTCTTAGCATATAAGCTCTGATTTTTTTAGTGCCCAAAGGCTCCTCATTCAATTAGGTGGTTGTTACTTCTGTATTTACATTGTACTACACAGACACCAGCAAATCAAATATAAGCAAAGAAAACTGTGTCTGCAAAACTATAATTTTGTTCCCTACTCTGCAAAGTAACACTGCATGCACATTCATTTCACTATTTTATTTCCTCAAAAATAAGTTGACAAGGGCTAGGTTGAGTTTTCAAAACTTACAAGCCACTCATATTCTTGTAAACATTTTATAATTTTTTTGCAAAGCATCTATTATAAATTATTGTAAACAGTGATTTCCTTTAAGAAATTAATGTAAACCCAAAAAGTATATAAGTGAACAATGATTCCCTTCTTTATACAACCTGCCCAGTCCCTTGGTGACATCTGTCTGCACAGCTCTAATTATGAGAAGTCATGTGTCGGGATAAATGATGGCGTTCTCGGAAGTACTCATGACAAATGGGACATGTTAGCTTCTCCTCTCGTCTCCTCTTGCACTGGGATTCAGTTGAGGAGTATTCTTTTTTGTGATGTGACCGCATGTGGAAGACTAAATCGGATGTCATGCGAAAGGACAGGTTGCATTTGGCACACCAGTTCTGGGCAGCCACTCCAAAGGATGTGAAGGTGGGGGGAAGAAGAGTCAAGGAAGAGGAGGAGGAGGAAGAAGAAGTGGTGGTTGTGTTTTGTAACTGTCCTCCTGCTTGTTTGGGCCACGGTTCTGAGGTATATGGGAAAACATTGCTCCGAGTGATGCTTGTCTGCAGCATCTGAGCATTACACAAATCACTGACAAAGAACTTGGAATTGAGAAGAGTGCTGCAGCACATGATGTCTGTGGTGGCAATGAAGCCAGACAGCTCCCCCAGGCTCTTTGCTGACTCACTCATGGGATGAGAAGAATTTATTGCAGCTCTTTCTGTTAGACGCTTACTGGGTTTGCTGAAAGCACTTTTCTGTTCTCCTCGAGCTCTGGTGGGCCAAACGAAGGAGAATGCACTACCAGAGGAGTTCACCAACACTTCCTTTGATACCTGCTCTTTACCACCTGGGACTGTGCCATCCTCCTGCTCTGGCTCCTTCAGTTTCTCATTCCTCAGCTTCTCCTTCATCCTCCTGACCTCTGTGAAAGCACTCTGCTTCTGCTCTAAAACATCCTTCCTAGCTGACTGCCTCCCTGAACTAAGCTTCCAGAAAGAACCAGCCAATGCATGCTCTCCTCCAACCTCTTCCTTGCCCCCACAGTTACGTTCCTCAGTCAAATTATTGGTTTTCTCCAACAACACTGTTTTCCTGCTCCTGTTGTTCTCAGCCTCTTCAGATTTTGCTCTCCTTTCTCCAACAAGACCATGTGCATCATCTTTACAAGCTGCCATTTTGACTTCTAGATCCCTTGCCAGACTGTGGAAATTTGTGGTCTGCTCAGCTAAGTTGCTCTTTTCAGTCTTAGGGTTCTGGAAGTTCCTCCACAGCAGGGCACTCTTCTCTGGGACACAGAGGAAACGGACATGGGATAGGTAGGAATGCTCACATTTAAAGACTCGGTCGCATTCTTGGCATCTCAACTCTGCAGAAACAGACAACAAATGATGAGTTTTGCAAAGGCAGAATCATGGATGGATGCAGATACTGACCCTGTCATTGACACAAACAAAAAAATCAGAAACACCTCTTGTGTCATACAAGATAACACATGGTAAAGCTAATGCCAGTGCAGAATCAGGTCCCTTCCTGCTATACAAAATGGTTCCCTCTTATTTGCCTCCATGTGCTACTTGCAGAAATGCTTTCATTTAGACTCTCAAGCCAAGACTGTATTATATAAAATGTAATTATATTACATAAAATTAAATAAAATGGCCAGAACACAGTGACCTGGATAAAATCATATAGACTTTATGACGATTTGAAGTCTGAACCCAGATTTGGGTCTACATTTCTAAACTAAGTCATTGGCTTTAATACAGGACAAATGTTAAACTCTATATATCCAAGCAATAACGTGTTTTAGACCTGGATTCAAAGATTTTGACACAAGCCTCTATTTTTAGGATATTCTGGAAGTTTAATACCATTCACAAATCATCTGACCTTAGCCTGAAGCCTTTACTCATGCTCATTTGGCAAGCTGTTATATGCCTTAAGGCACAGCCATCTGTGGCACAGAAAATAATGTTCAAAGTGAAACAGTGCCAGTGATGTGCAGGAGGAATGGGGAACACTGTTTCCTTCTGGCCTTCAGATCTACTGCATCTCGGGTTCACTGGGAGGATTGATTGCCATGAACAGATGATACATAATTCAGCAACCAAGACACATACAGTACATCTTAACCTTTGCAAACTATATCCATGCTACGTTATTTCACAACACACAGCAATTTTTAAATGCAAATAATGCCAGACAGCACCTGAGGCCTCAGCTACATAAGAAAGTTCATAGATTGGTTAGGTAGTACCACAAATTCCTAATTTTGGGCTCAGCATAGCTCAGATCACTTTTCAAATTACAGAAACTGAACTTTCTGTAAGAAAATAAGGCTGCTGTATTGGGTGGAACATTACATCTGCTAGTTTAAAGTTTCTTGTGCAGATAACACTTTTCCCTGGTGAATCCAAAGGGCTGACAGGTTTTATTTCACTTATTACAAAATAACCGCATACTAAAGAAGTTGTAGATTCACTTTCTGCCCTCAGTGACCCCTGCAGTCAGCAACTTGGTACTTACCATTCTGGGGACTCTGAGGTTTTATCTCATTGAAACCCAAGAGGCTGGAAAGCTCCTCATCATACCAGACAAGCAACTCCTCGTTTTTATTGATTTTCCTGGTGGAGCGATAATATAACTGGCTGTTTTCTAAGTAAGCTTCCAAGTTCTGCTCCTTGCTATTGGCAGCTGCTTGTACAAGTCTCATCCAAGGCAGTCCTGTGGGACTGTGCACAGACGTAACGTCTACCTGTGAGACAGGACACATAAAAGGGAAGTTACAGGTCTTGAGAGCCAGAGTAAGATTTCCATCACATTCAAGAACAAAGCCTGTTTTCTGCCTTATATTGAGCAAATATGACAAAGCTGTGAGCCCGATACACACACCCATGTCAGCAAATCCAAAGTCATCATAGGTAAAAGGCTTCCCCTATGTGAATGCTAAGTACTCTGGGAATACAGCTGCATGGGAAAGAGAAGGAGACACCAGTGTTCATGTGTAACATCTCATGGCAATGCCATGGTATGTTGGTCAGTCTCTGGCCCACTCATGGCAAGGATGATGTTCTCTGTCCTTTGCAGGTTATCTCATGAGACAGTGCCAGGTGTGGATCATAGAGGTACAGAAGGTGTGATCCTCTGTAAGAAGGGGTCTCAGTCTCATGGGAAAATGGGATATGAGTCAGGGTGCTGTGGCCTGGGGGGATGAGAGGTGTGCAGACCCCTGGATCAATGCAGTGAGAGACTGGAAATGAACACACTCTCTTGGCAGATGCATGTGGAGATTTTCACTGACATAAGAGGATATGGATCAGGAGGTATAAGAATAACCCTCGGTTATTTGATTCAACATCCCAAGTAGATAACATCTGCATATCTGTTTGGCTAGATTACATAAAACATAGATTTTATTAAATATAACTAAGAAGCACTTATATGATCTCTTTCCTTTTTAAGAAACAAAATTAGATATTCCTATTCTTACCTTTGATAAATAATTAAATTCATTTCAAGGTATCTAAATAGATAAAACCTCATCAGATCAGTATTCTTCATTAAATAATTTCTTAGGTTGTAAGGTCAGGCACTAAAAAGTTTAAAAAATAATTTTAAGTCTGCTATTTAAAGTTCTCTTCTGTGTGTATATTAAAGTGTAGTCCTCAGTCACATATAAACTTTTATCCACAGGACTCCTGAGTCATTAGTCACAGGCTGACTATGCTCTGGACATAATATAACTACAAAACATTTGGCTTGGTCTTCCTCTTTCAGTGTGACTCCCATCTTAGTTTATTACACTGAATAGAGACTGATTTATTTCTTTATAGGTTTTTCCTTGCTGTTTACCACAGCAGATCTATGCCCTCTGCAGTATTTGAAAGATGGGGAAGATTTTCATAGCTTGAAGGCTGAAACAGGGCGATCAAGGGCAGCATTTACATGCATAAAAAGCCTCAACTAATTTTTGAAGCATTAAGTCATTGTTTAGAAAGGAAAAAGTTTGAAAATGAAAAATGTCTAATGACAAGTATGATCTAAATTTCACCCCAAGCAATGTATAGCTCTTTGTTTTCCACTAATTGCAGGGCAGCCATTCAGTGGTGTTTGGTATCAAAAACAGTATTTTGGCTAATTATTTCTCTAGTTTTAACTGACTATTCCCTACCGTGAAAAGTATGATCACATTAGTAGCTTGGATACAAGAATGAAACATTAAGGGACCATTAGGATGAGAGTTAATCAGTATAAGGGAGAAAATAAATTAGAATGGCCTGTAACTGGTTCTCTCTAAATGCCACAGTAATTAACAATGATTGAGAAATACAAGTGTCTGACAGCGACACAAGAACACCCACACACAGTGGTTGTAACTAATAGCTATGACAGAGGCTGTCATATTTTAGTTGCTGTGTTTCAGAAATACTGAGCAGCCACCCAGCGCTCTAAGCAAAGTCAAAGGGAGCACAGCTTCTCCAGGAACCAGGAGTCCAGGGAAAGAGCTGAGTGAGCCTAAAGAAGGTGTGGAGGAGTACCAGACATAAGATCTGGGTGCTGCCAAATAGAAGCACACACCAGCATTAGTTTTTCCGTGTGTTTAGAGTCACTGTAAACCCAACAAGTCCACCCTGTTCTGGAGATGGCAATCCCTCAGATGAATCCTTTGCACCCATATAGGAGGAAAGGGCTTCACAGCCCAACAGGCTCAATCATAGCTGGGCTATGGAAGCAACGTGGCTTCCTTGGGAGAGACTGGAGGAGAAGGGAGAGAATATGACTCTTCCTTGAAACCCACAAGAAGCTGTAAGGGGTAGAGGAATTCAGCTGGAAAGAACTACCTGTGCCAAGGGTTGCCAAGGCATTTGCTTTGCCCAAGTGCATAAACTGGGCCAAGGAGTTCAAATTAAGGTCTCCAAGTGGATGAGAGAAAAATTATGGAGTTCCCTTTTGGTCTAAACAAAAAGCTGAAGATGAGGAACCATTGTTAGAAATAATATTCCCAAATTCTTGCCAAATTATTCCTGTGTGTATTCTGTTTGTACTATAGCCAGCAGAGCAAAACCCATTTCTTGTTCTGCATTTCAGTGCCATGATAACAACAAAGTATCATGATTGAATTGTTAATTAATTGACTACACAGAGTTAGGAGCTTAACAGTAGTTCCTGATTTCTGGAAGGTTTACTTTTAATTATGAGTAGTTAACAGGATATGGGACTACCGATTGCATCTAAAACAGCTACTTGCACAGAATTCCATGTATTTACTGCCAAAAGACAGAGATCTGAGCCAACTCAGGCATCCAATTTCATTGCTGCATAGCAATTACTTAGCTCAAGTGTAGAAAAACACTAAAGCCATCTCTCCAGAGGGCTCTTCCAATGTAGAAACCCTTTGAGGCTCTTTCTTGAGTCTACAGTAATTCAAAACTCCCAGGAGAAATACTGACATATTCCATAAATAAAGCCTCATTTCAGGACAGGTTTCTCTCCAAAGAGTTTGTCGATCTCCTGGAGTGCTAATAACACTGTCCAAGAAAGCAAACTTGTGCAAACAGTCAGATAAACCCTGAAGCCTTTTACTCTCTTTCTTACTCTGTTTAAAGCAGAACTGTAAAACAGGTATATCCCAACAACTGTATCTTCCATATTACAGACACACACTGGGATTTCTCTCCTCCAGAGCAGAGAACTCTTAAGTGAACCTGGATCTCTCCCAGATCCATCCATGCCATGGAATGTGGCTTTCCTCACACCGTAAAACACTACCTCTCCATCTTAATCTAGACCAATGGTGACTGAAAGGCACTCCAAGACCCAGAAAGCCAGGGTAACAGGCCAGCACGAAATATGCATTGTTCAAATGAAAAATGTTATGATAAACAGTGGCTATGGAACAAAGAAATTTTGGTAATTAAAGTTAGAAAGTTAACGCTCCATCACAATCCTGGGGTTTCTGCCTTCTCTACAGTGATTGAGAAGTGTAGCTCTAAAACAGACATACATATCTAAGGTAACTTTAGGAGGTCCATGTACTAACAGCAGTGAGTTGTGGCTGCCTGGAGATTGTGTGGACTAGTTGCTCAACTGTCCTGGTGATTTCACTTTTATGGATAACTGAGCAAACTGTGTTAGCACTTGCTTGGATCTGTCAATAAATGCTGTGAATCCACCACCTGCATGAATCAGTGCAATGCCACAGTTTTCCCTCTCTGTTCTCACAGGGTTGTCACACTTGATAAATATGCTTTGTCCTGTGTAAGGATGAAACCTGAGCGTGAGGTTTCTAAACTATTTGTCCCTCTCCCCTCCTAGTCCACACCAGTGCTGAAGCAGATCATCAATCGTCAGCCTAGAAGTGGAACTTTGTATTCTTCCTGCAAAGGAAACAGTTTTCACTGAGGTCCCTCTAATCTACAGCTCATAAATCAGAAATGCATTGACTACTTCTCTCCTCTGAAGGAGCTGTTACTCATACTGAACAAAACAAAAAACCTACCCCTTGCAAAGTTACCTTCTCAGAGATGGTGTAGCTCTTTTTGATATGACTGACATTAAACACTGTTTTCTCATACCTTAAATACATAGTGGATGTTCCGTCTATCAGAACACTTGAGAGCAATAAAAGCTACAGTGTCCAGCAGGGTGTTCTGGAGCATGCATGGTCCAAAAACAACTTCTTCAGGAATGTCTTGTGTGGTATGAACAGTAGCCAATATGTCCGGAAAATGGTGATGCAGAAGCTTGTTGTCACTTGTCCAAAGGAATTTAGGCAAAGATGTAAGTTCCATTATAAACCTATAAAATATACAAAAAAATCACATTTGGAATAGAGATGGAAGTGGAAGGGGGCATCACTACTTACAATACAGAGACTTCGAGGACTATAGGTGAATCGTAAGAGCATGCCAGGACATTGTTGGTTACAGAGTTTAAGCATTACAACATCCAGTTTAGAAAGAGAAAGATTACTTTGCACTAAACCAAAATCTTAGGTTTGTAAACAAGTGAGTTACTCTTCCTGGAATAGGCAGACACTCCAAGAGTTCAACTGTTACTCTCTACAGTCAGAAATAAGATGCTTTGGGAACAGTAAGGAGAATTTTCAGTGAGTAGAACTCGGCATATTCTTGTTCAGCACATTCTCAGATATCCTTCTTAATTATTAATAGTTTGTAGAGGTGTGAAGAAAGGTAGAGAAGGAGAAAGGCAATAAAAAAAGTGAGCACTTTTTGAAATACATTTTTAAAAAGCTGTGCTTTTTTATTTGAGTGCAACATCAGTCTAGTTTCTGGTTAAGTTGACACAAAACTAGAAATAAATCCCAAGTCTATCCAACCTGAATGCACAAAATCTGTGGAGATGGATGAAAAATATTTTTATATCTCAAAATATGTTATCAGCTGTTGTTGAGAAAATCAAATCAGATTATGACTATTTGCATAGCAATACTTTTAGCACAATGCTAGTAGAAGATGAATTTTCCTGCCCTGAATGTAGAATATTTTTCAGTGCAGAGGCAAGTTCTGCAATACGAGCCACAATCTGTGAAATCAATATGAAGTGAGGAGGCAGGTTTGAGTTATCTGTCATTCTAAGCTTCTTTAGGTTTTTAATAAAGATATTGCCATCTCCAGCTCCCAGCTGGAGGTCATGGAAACCCCCTCATTTATGCCATCAAGAGCTGGATCAGGTCCATTAGGCAGAGAAAATTAAAGAGAACAGCAACAAGCCCTGAAGACGCCTTAGCCTAATAAATACTGAGATAGAAGGGCTGAAAATCTAGTCTAATCTTTCTCACTCTCTGACATCAGAATTGATTTGTTACTCACCGACTCACTACTTAAACTGAAGTGGTATAATGTGCTCAGGAGAGTTCCACTGATTTAACTAAATCAATTTCTAATTCAGTATAGTTAATTCATTATAATTTTTTCCTTGTAGGCAAAGTTTAAGATCTTACCCTAAAAATATTAGAATACATGGTCACATATTCAGTATGTAGTAAACATCTGATGGATGAAGTTCTAAACCAGATGACCAAGGCAAAGAGTGGGATATAGCAGGTAAAAAAAAAAAGACTGGATGGCTTGCCAGGGATTAGTCACTAAGAGAAGGATAGACTGGGTTTCTGCTTTCTTTTAATGGTAAGTTTCACTTCCTGGTTTCCCAATCATTTCCTAAAGTTACTACTGGTGTGAAAACAAAATGACGGGATATATGTGTACATTTGTAGAATATATGGAATCTACCTAAATCAATACAATGTATTCATATGTATGTGGTTGTTTCAATTTAAAATATATCAATGAATAAATGGAAACAGTCAAGGCATATTTATTTAAAATAATACCAAAAATAAAAGTTTCAAACCAATCAGAAATTAAATTTGATATCTAAAATGCTTAAAAGTCTCTCTAAATAAGTTTAGAAACAAATTGTAACCTGAGCCAGTTTATTTTCTAAAGAATTCACATTCAGGAAATTCCTAATCTCTTCTGACATTATTTTACTTATCCACTTATGACCCTAGAAGGCAACACCTCTTACTAAGATTTCCGTTTCCATGAAATTCATCTGAATTTTTTCATGTAAACTAAGATAGTGCTGTACCTTGACATACTGTTGTCAATCCAGGGGAAGCAGAAAACCGGGGCCCTCAAAATGAAGCTTTCAATGAGGAAGGACACTGGATTTGAGCACACACACTTCTCATTGGAAGAGGATGCATGCTACCCGTGTGCAGTCAGTTTTTTCCTCCAGAAAACTCAGCCCAAGCACATATACGAGGGTTTAAGGAAGCTACACTCCCTCCCAGCCAGCTACTGCTGCTTCCTCCCTTTCTCTATTTCAGCAGCTTTTCAGAGAGTTACCGTAAACCCAACCGTAACAAGAACCATTTCTCCAAAGGCTGAAAATGTGCGGATACCAAAGGAAGCTGTGAGAATGATGTGTAACAGCACCACCTAGTGATCCCTAACGCAATCCGCACCCCAAAGAAAGATTCACCAAGGAGTACGACACGCTCTAGCACTGTTTCCTGCCAGATAGGTCCATCAGCTCGAAAAGCACACCCACAGCCCACACCTCCAACCCTGACATTTCTTCTGAGTTCCTTGGCGAAGGTGTCAAAAGTTCCCAACAAGGCGTGTGCTGCTTGCTGCGCTGCCCACTGCCCTGCCCCAAATCCTGAATACAGATGGGTTTCCACACACCCGAAGGGATGGGCACGCACTAATGCCCTGGACACAGGAGTCTCTTCCTGTCTCATAGAGGAGGGGAAGGAAAGCTTCATTAGGAGCACTGCCCTATGGCAAAGGTAAATGGCCATGGGACAATAAATCAATATTTATTCTCCAGCAAATAAACCAATATGTGCATGTCTTCGGTTCCATTTAATTACCTAGATTGATGGGATATGGGAAATGCAGGTTAATATGGATTATCAGATACTTCCTAACATACCTCCTCTATGCACCCCTCAAACTCAGCATGACATTAAAGTTTGCTTTTTTCTAAGTGACTTGTTAACTTAATCTGTGTTCAGGAAAAAAAAAAAAAAAAAAATCCCCCAAATCTACAGGCATAAATGCCAAAGACTCAAAGTGCCACTTTAGCAGCTGTGGAAGCACGGAACTCAACTCCTGCACAGAAGGGTCAACTTTGTGAAAAGTTATGAAAAGGATTACACAGCAAATGGAATTGTTAAGGTCAGCCTTGGGCCAAAAGCTTTCCGCATGGGAAGATCAACCTTTCCAATCATTTGTCGAAGGCACCATCTAGTGACAGATCTCAGTATAACACAGTGTCGCAAGACAAAGCAACACAGGACATCCCATAGTCCCTGGTGCTGTTGGTGTGTGGTATTGCCGCAGCTGCTGAGCACTCCGTCAGGCATGACTCGTTTCTCTCGTGAGTGGATCATTCTCTCTGCCATCCTCCGCTCAAACAGGAGGTTAGGTGTCTCCACGGGTACTGGGTTTTATAGGGTCTGGTCACCGTTATGTCAGGTAGGGAGAGTAATTTAAATTTACAGTGCTGACTTTTTGAAAAAGCGAAGGGAGGCTGAAGACGTGCTGCTCATACTCAGAGTGGAGAGTGTGGATACTCAGCAATATTACTAAGAAAAAGGGTGAATCTTTTTTTCTGCAGTCTTCAAAGAGCATTAAGAAAGCTCTTCCCTCTGTACCAAGTAGATTTCAGCTTCTGCTAGAGAGGCAAGTCCATCAGCTGAGGGACAAGAGCGAGCACACATGACTGTACTACTTTCAAAAATGAGCTGCTACCTCTGCAAAGGATTGTGCTGCGTCCTGTGGGCTTTCTGACCTGTCCTCAGAGGTCTCCATTCCAAAGTGGAGATTCATCCACAGGACAATACTGGAACAAGTCTTGCCTCCTGTAAAGGTGAGCAGTGGTAGGGAGTTCTCAGGTAGCTGCAGCCCTTATCCTGGAGAACTGAAATACTGACTTCCTTAAAAGTAGACTGAGTTTTGAAACATGATTTCAGAGGAGAGAAACAAATTTAATTGATTTACTTTCTGAACTCTGAGGGAGCCAAGGAAACCAGAACAGAAGAGCTGAAGGGAGGTAAAAGGACCATGGACAACAGGAGTAAGAGGTATAAAACTATAAAAGCTTTACTGGCATCACAGCAATACTGTGGCTGGAGTGTGGAACTCAGCAGCTCCAGCATAAAAGAGGGTACCCGCAGACAACCTAGGTAATGCATTTCTACACTGCAGACTTTTTAAAATTACATTTCAAGATGACTTTTTAATGGCTGTTGCTGTTAAAGAAACTTATCAGTCTGTGTGACACTTTTAAAGAAAGTTTACTAACACAGATTTTACCTTTGTCCCATGAGTTTGAGGATGGTGGTGTCTGGAAAATGCACACAGAGGTGCCTTTTCAGCAAAGCTCAGGAAAGTTTAGCAGTATCCCAAGTCTAAATCCACATAGTGTTCTTCCCCCAGTAATTCCAGTCAAATACTCATTGACACTTTACAGAAATAAATCTCAACAGAGTATGGGCATGAAGTTGCCCAGGGCCCTAATCAGTTCTGCTCTTTTCAGTCCTGCCACCATTTACTGCAAACCCAGAGACAGCTGTGTGCAAAATCAGATCCTACTGCTGCCAGAGGGCATCTGCTGGATTCTCAGAGAGGGTCAGCAGGTGTATGACTACACTATGGCACTTGCCAGTGCAGAAGGCAGCTGCATAACAGTCAATGCAACCTCATACCTTGAAAGCATCAACAGGTATCTTAGAAGAGCAGCAAAGCATGCAGCACTCAAAACAGATGACAGAAATGAGCTAGAACAAAGAAAGATCATGTGTAAGTAGGCCAGAATATAAATCTCAAATACCTCTCAATTTGGATGGAAGTACATGCTTTTCATTTGGTTATAATCTAAAGCAAAAACTTCAGCCACAGCCAAGATGCTTGGGAGGTTTTTTTGCAACTTTCCTTAGTTTTCAGGAACCTCATATTTGAATCTGAATGAGCATTCTACACCAAACCATGAACCCAGTACTTGAGCTCTTGTTTAATTACAAATCTGGTCTCAATACAAATCTCACATCTTTGCCAACAGTCTTCATAGTCTAAGGAAAGTCATTAAGAATCTACAAATGGAGTCATAATGAGAAATTGAAAAGGTATAATAGAATGCCTGGCATTTTTCTTTGACAGGCTTTAGTAGGTGAATTGCTCATATTCTTTCCAGGGAGCAAAGAACAGAGAAATTATCATAACAGAGAATCTTCAAGACTTCAGTCAACTGATTACTCTTGTCTTATGTTATTGATTTCTGTAGTTTGGCTACCTCCTCTAAGGAGCAGTAATTCTGCTGTGCTTTCACCTCTTACAGATTCACTAGCTGTTTACATATGACTAATTCACTCTTCTTCTACTATGTAGCAAACTTCACAGGACTCTGTTATAAGCTTCATGGTGAAGGTCATATCTTCAACTCTGTATCATGCAGGCAATGACGTGCTTGCCTCAAAGTGCCAATGCTGGGAATGCCATCGCTTCCCAGAGACATGATCCCACCCCTACAACATAATCCTGCAATTCTCACTCATGTTCTGCATAAGCAGTTCCTGTCCCTCTGGGCTCACCCACACATGTCTCTGAGAGGGTGTAATAAAATTAATATTTATAGTGCTTTACTAGCACATTAGACTCAGATCACCTTTGGACAATGAGTACTCTCCATATTCTATGTGTCACAGATGTGAATTCTTCATATGGATGAGTTTAGGGACTTGCTGTTTAATGGACTCTTCATCCCCCAGAGATTATTTGATACACATATACCATGTCCCTGAGTGATGGATTTTGCATCTTGATTTCTGAGAAGTGTGACAGATCTGTCAAAGAACAAGCACCTATAGGCAGGCAACTCCTTATGGATTATGCAACTGTGGATGTT
Source organism: Lepidothrix coronata (assembly GCF_001604755.1). Classification (NCBI taxonomy): domain Eukaryota; kingdom Metazoa; phylum Chordata; class Aves; order Passeriformes; family Pipridae; genus Lepidothrix; species Lepidothrix coronata. Next base: position 11,326,628 of record NW_016690188.1, read on the forward strand.
CCATCAAAAAGCACATGAAATAGATGGTGCTCCCAGCAAGTGCTCCCAGCCTGCTTGCTTCCAGAGTAGCACATAAATTGTCAGTCATCTTTTGGTTTCCTAAGTGTTCTTCCAAGCTGGAGCTCTGCAGATAGCCGCCTCCTCCTCCCTCCCTATTTCCTAGCACTTGTATATTATACCATTAACTAAATAAGATTACCACTCCTGCCTTCCTGAAAAATGTTTATGTAGCTCCCACACCTCACGAGAAAAACATGTTTCTAGAGAGGAAAAGAGAGAAAGGAATTTTCAGATCCCTGACTTTCTACTGTATGGCCTTCAGATGTCACTGCAAGCTCTTCTGAAAAATGTCTGGAAATTCCCAAATGTAGAAAGACCAATTTCAGCAAGGACTCACCTACATCCTATTTTCAGAGGATCTGACCTGATTCTCCTTGCCACAGTGATAATGTTGAACTGTGGCATCATTTGGAGCTTCTTGGTGACCATAAAGACACTGGTAGCCTTGCTTAATATTATGATCAACTATGCAAGTGTGAAAGAAAGAAGGTAGTTCAGCTCTTCACAATCATACATGGAAGAAAATAATAAAAACTGTTTCTCTTAAATTGATTTTAAAAAATGTCAGTAGCTTTTTCTATTTTGCCAATACATTCCATTCTAACTGTAGATTAATTTCCATATAGTTATATCACTTTCAAAGCAATTACTGCAGGTGGAAAAGAAAATGGCACAGAAGTTACTAAAAAAAAAAAAAAAATTAAAGTATTTAATCCTGGAAAGCATCATCCCAGAGTCTCAGACTTTTTCCAGAGCACAGATTAATGTAAAGGGTATACCTCTGCACTTGCAATGTCAACAAAACTGAAAGAAAAAAAAAAAAGGTGAAATATTAAATACTGGAACCATCATTTCCTTCACCTTTTAACTTACTCCTTTCTGCTCAGAAGTGTGACGGTATTTTCCCTGAAGTGCATAACCTGTGACTTTGTGCCAATGCACTCCTGTGGCCGCTGCCAAAGCTGCCTTTGATTTCAATAGGTCTGTCGGTCTGAGGAATCCACGATCAGACATGCAGTGTCATGCACAATAAACTACAGATAATAAAGGAATTGAGCTGATGCAGACAGAGTGGTTCTGTCTGCAGCATTTATTATTCTCTGTTGTTATAAGGAACTGAGGATTCTTAACGTATGAAGGAAATTTCAAAGGAATCAGAGATGGAAAAGTGAGAAAATCCATCTGTGGGTTTTATCCAATCGCTTTTCTTCTGAAGGTTTTCTTCACTTTTTAATTTAAGCTGTGAACTGCAAAGGAGAAGAATCAAAACTAAAACTGAAGGATACTGGTGGGAAATCAAAATTTTTGTTTTAAAAGGTAGAATAAGTAATTCCAGAACCCACACAATAAATCCTAAAAGAAATCACAACCTGTTTCCTAAATTAAATTATAAGCTGAGAAGTCCTTTAAAAGCAAGAAAAGTCCAAACAAGTAATTTCTTTTAGCTCACTGCCATGGCAAGACAGAGGTTATGTGCTTCAGCCTGGGTGCAGCACTGGGAGCTGTTTCCTTTTGAGCATGAAGTGGTTTCTTTGTACCTTTAGTGCTGAAAATCCTGCACGCATTAAGAAAATTTTACAAACATTCATGGAGAGGACAGGCAGATACATCTATGTGCTGCCATTCCCAGCCTGTTTGGGATGAACAAAGCCATCTGGGGGTTTGCTACCCATCAGACAGACATTATATCCCAAGCAGAGTATGTAAAGATCTTGGATTATGTTAGAAAGAATTGCTCTTGATTTTAAGAAAGAAAACTAGTCATATGTCACTCATTTCTTAGTCTCAAGTTTAGCAACCCGTCCATCTTTGAGAAAGATAATATACCTTGAATTTCTAAGCATTGAGTATGCTCTGTCATCCTCACCTTTTTATTGGTCACAAATTTGGATGCCAGCAGCGATCCCGCATAAAAGAAAGAGGGCAGCTGATCCAAAGAGGATCCTTGCCTGCCAGTCAGCCATGTCCCATCTATGCATTAAGAACAGCCCAATTAGCATGGATTAAGTAAATGAGATAATGATAATAAAACCTGTGGAAACTTGGTGGTGTGTTTTTTGTTGTGTTGATTTTGTTTGTCTGTTGGTTTGTTTGTTTGTTTTGCTGTCCAGGGCTACAACTGGGGCATATTGTGAGTACCTCTCTTCTCAGTTCCTCACAGCTCTTATGTACTGCTCATCTGAACATATGGCATGATTCAGTCATGCTTGCCTGACTAGCTTGCCTGAGCTAGGCATCTGGGAAGAAGCAGAAGAAAATACAACAATAAGCATCAAGCAGGAATTTGTTGACTGAAATGAACTGAATCTAAAGACAAAAAAATAAAATTGGGACTGAACTAGCCTGATGCATGAAAATGATTTTTCCTTGGCATTCCAGGCTTCCCCAGCTTTCTTTCATCATACTTTTCTGTACAGCAGCTGCACAACTCTAATCTGGCGAGCCTCTAAAAATAATGAGTAGAAACAGGGAAACTCACTGCCTGGCGTCCTCTGAAATGATCACGAGGCAGCTCAAGGTGAAAAGCTTGGTGTCTACTTTGAGCTTCTTGAGACTGGGCCCTTTTTGAGGTTTTATTGTGAATCAGAGGCCTCCAGTCTTATGGGTGCTCACCATTTTGTTGTTGTATCGTCATGATGTCTTCAGGGAGTAGTTCTCCAGTTCTTACTATTTTAAGACTCTATGGTCTTCAGATTGTCTTCTATCATCTGAAATCCCCAGTACATGCAATGTAAGCTGACAGCTCTTGATGAACCATCATTATATCTTGGCTGGATACCCAACCTAGTGAATCATGAAACTGCCAAAGCCTTTTATTATGAACAATCTCTCAAACTTCAGTGGGAATAATGAAGAAGACAGAGCTAAACTCCCTGCTTCAAAATGAGTAAACACCTCTAACTTCACATGTGCTTTAAGCAAGTCTTGTGACATACAGGAGCCATTAGGAAGTGCAGATTAAAATAAAAGCCTCCAAGTTTCTTCTTATTTTCTCTGAGGACAGGGAAAGTTGAAGTGGGCTCTCTCCTGATGGATGGTAGCTGCCCCACAGACACGCAGAGCTGCCTCTCCAAGGTAGATGTGCTTTAAGTCCAAGACCACCACAAGGATGCAATTTCCAGTCCCTACCTGAAGTCCAGGAACAAAATCCCTGAGCCTGAGCATCACAACTAGCCTGATGACAAAACAGATGAGATTTGATGAAGTCCCAGTAGAGTCACGTACCGTAGCCCCACTGAGTTTCAAATGGCAGCTCAGCACCAAACTTCCTTACGTTTTTAGGACTTTCCACATCGAACCCCTATTTCTACTGCCACTGTCTTCCATGGTAGGAAATGTGGTAGGTAGGAAAGGAATGCAATATCCCACATAGCTAGAAGGCCTGGTTAATACTGATTTGTTGGGATGTGTGATGCAACAATATCTGCATAGTTCTATGTGAAGGTTTCTTTGATTTAGCTGGAGGTTTTCAGTCTAGTGGAACACAAACAACAGGTTCATTCAGGGCTCTGTTCCACCTTTCACAGAGCTTAAATACAAGAAATGCAGTGCAGACACTGGGAGGACTTTTGATGTTTCAAATTGGACAATGAGCAACAGTAATACCAAGCTGCATCAATTAGAAAGAATAAAATAAGTTTATTTTCTGCAATACCTGTGGTTCAGACAGACTGGGTACATGTTTAAAAAAATGTCAGTGTTTCTTTCCAGTTGGGTTGGTCCCAGGGGCAGAATTAGTTCTTCTGTCTGGCACTGTAACTGATCTAATGAACCCTGTTGGATGGTACTGGGTTGTACAAATCATTCATAAATCAGGCAATCCACCTGTGGATAAAAAAATGACTACAGCTCTGTAGTCTGCTGGCTTTCAAAGACTTTATTTTTGTGTGAAGGGCTGACTCTTCCCTGGACTACAGCTATTCTGTCTAATGGAAGAACAGTACCTTTATCCACCACTTTGCTCTTGTGGTTTCAAGGCCCAAGACCTAAAAAAGAGGGTTTCTGTAGGATAAAGGGAGCGTGTTTTAACTCTTCATCCAGTATTAAGGATTATCAGACTGTAAATGTTATGAATTAACATAATTTCAGCTCCTTATACACCTGTGTATGCAGTACACTGTATGGATATATTTCAGTTCAGAGCACAAGGTATTTCATATTCCAGGCCTGAACTGTGCTGGTGGTCAACTCGGATATTTGGTCTGGTTTCTGCTCCTGCTGCTCTGGCATTGTTCACTATTCAGCAATGGACATAATGCCCCAAAACATCACAGGAAGTTTGAATTTTACAGGGAACAACCAGGAAAGAACAGAAAGCAAATGTACAAATGCCTCTACTTTTCTCACACACAAAAAAAAGCATACAAACCCCCCACATTTTCAAGCAACAAAGTTATTCCATGAGGGGGGAACAAAGAAGGCAATTATTCATCTGTCACATAGTGTAAGAAAGTTACTTGTCTCACAGATGTGTGTACCTACCCACTTTCAGCAAAATCCTTGTTTGATTCACATAAATACAGCCCTGACCATAGCAGTTTGTGCTAACACATTTGTTCTCACACAGATCTGTGCATTTGGTCCTTTATCCAGGCATCCATGCAGACAAAACCACCATTCCCTATGTGTAGCCACAGAAAATGAAGGAACAACCAACCAACATGATCTAAACACAAACAGACTGAACCAAAACCAAACAGACTGAAACAAAATGTGTGACTTGTGAAAACAGTCATAAACATTTTTCTTCTCTCTTCATACAATTCCCATTTATGCCTCCTTTTCACAAATCTAAAGAAATTGCGTTATCTGGTTGATGTAAAAGATATATTAAGGTATGTCCCTGTTACTATTTTTGGCAGCTCTAGATTTATAAAGAAGTTATATCTGTTCAAATGTTTCTTTCTGACAGGAAAGCATATACTTATGGTGTGTAAGCACAGACATATATATACGTAAACACATATATACACGTACATACATTCACGACTACACATACAGCTACAGCTCTTTATTTTTTTGTGATTTTGTATTTAAAGAGAAGGCTTTTAAAACAAAGAGCAGTTACTTTCACATGGTTAATACTGGAAATTTCTTCAACGGTGCTAAGTAACATTAACTTACATTAATCTTATTTACATTAATGCTAAACTAAATACACAATGTCAACTCCAATAACAGCAAGTGATGGAGCTGAAGAACACCATGTAAGCTGAAATTGTGGGAAGCAACACAAACACTACAGTAAAGCCAAGAAACCTTTTAATTTAAAGTGATTTTCTAAACTAAAATAGGTCTGACTTAAAATAATTTGTTTTCCAACAAAATACTCTGTTCTTTGACTTGGTGTTTATTATTAGCAATTGCATGTAATGTAAGACTGTGCTGTAGGAAAATTATATTAAATAAAGCATAGCACTACAGACATGGAAATATCCATCTATATCATACTAGGATTTAGCAAAGTAATTTCTTATGCAAAATCTTTGGTACAATCTGTAATTCTTACACATAATTTATTTCTGTACTTTGTCATCTGGTTATATTACGTTCAGATAACAGAATCTAAAGTAGTATTTTGATGTTACATTAATATTTCTATGGCTCCAAAGCTATTTTTTTTCTATAAGATAACACCTCTACAGAGTTTGATAAGGCACTTCTACTTAGCTTTGAAATACTGGAAAATGCTTAAAATACAAAAAAAAAATGGCTTTCTCAAAGAACAACTTATGCTTTGGTGTATTTTTACACATTAAAATATAAATTTAATCACTCTATTGCCTAAAGAAATCCCTCTTTCTAATTCCAATCATATTTAATAAATGGTAACAAAAGCTGTCAAGTGCTATATTTTGCATTTTTAAAAGCCAAATATAAGGGATAACTCCTGAGTCACAATTTATTATTAAATTCTGAATTTCATACGTGAGCGCAACTGCTTTTTATTTAAAAGCAAGCATATAAAAATATATAAAACTATTTAAAAATTATATCTTCCAGCAAGTTTCTATTGACATTTCTTCCAACTAGTAGCTGTCGGATCACAGAATAAAATCATTAAAATGCTTCAAACATTTCCAGTGGACTGAATTTCTACAGAAACCTTTTCATGTACGGATTTGCAAATTTAAAGATCAATGTGACATTTTAAAGTGACAGCAATAACAGCTCCTAACTTACTTAACCACTAAAAAATTCTATTACATGAATATCCATGATATAAGGCTATCCATGGGACATGGATAGCCTTATATTAGATACGAATAGAGAATAACAATGTAAACTATTCCAAAGAAGTTCATCAATTTCTTAAAAGCAATTAGATCCTAAGCAAATACCTAAAACAGCCACGATGCTCTGATGACCTGTCGAAGTTGGAAGGCTGAGGAGAGCTGTAACCAATAAAAAGAGCAACTGATGCTCGAGAGGTCTCGGCGAGAGAAGAGGAGCCGGGAGGGAGAAAAAGGGCTACTGCCGGCGGGTTTGCCAGGGCGGATCCGCCTTATCCCCCCCGCCTCCGCATCGCCCCCCGGCAGCCCGGGGACGGTACCCGCCGCTCGGGGGACTCTCCTCGGGGCCCCTCGCTGCCGCACTGAAGCGGGCGGTGACAAGGTCGGGGTTAGGCACAAGTCACCAAGGGACACCCCCGTGCCCTCGCCTGCTCCCCGGCAAGCCCCCTCCCCAGGGCAACCACCCTCCCCGGGGCAGCCCGGCCCTGGGCACGGCAGGTCCCGGCGGTGCGGCAGCGCCCGGGCTGCTGGGGGACCCCCGGAGCGCTCCGACCGCTCCGGCCCCGACCCACCGCCCGCCCCCGCTCCGGGAGCGCAGCGCTCCGGCCCCGGGGCTGCGCAGCCCGGGCGGGCGGGACGGTACCCGAGCTCTGCCCGCGCTCTGCCGGCGGCAGGGGCCGCCCCGAGCCCCCCGCCCGGACCCTCTGTCCCCGCTCACCTGGGGGTCCCGCTACAGGCTGCCCGCGGACAGGGGCTCTGCGGCGCTGGGGTCCCCGCCGTACCCCTTCCCCTCTCCCAGGATCCCGCTACGGCCAAGTCCCCGCGGAGCCCTCACCTCACCCCACCGGCGGGGCCGCCCGGCCCCCCAAGAGCTGCGCCGGCAGCCCCCCGCCGCCGCACCGCCCAGCACGGCGGCACCCTCCTCCCCCGCCACGGCTCCCCGCCCAGAGCAGACCCCGGGAAACGCCTACCGCAGCGCCTGCCCCCGACCCCCGCCGGCAGCCAGGCGTCCCCCTCCCCCGGGACCCGCTGCCACTCCCGCCCGGGGGGTCCCGCAGCCCTTGCCGACGCAGAAGCCATCCCCGAGCGGCTGCAGACTGCAGCGAGGGAGAGTCTGAAAGTGGACGGGATGTCCCCTTGTAACGGTACCATAAAACGAGGAGTTTCTTTTAAACTTGGGGGGAAAAAACACACACACACACACACTCCTCAAATAAACAAACCAAAGTCATCTTCAAAGCCTCCTTCCCAGTTGTCCTTTAGAGCATCTTACAACACTTATCAACACAATGCTCTCTTGGGAGCTGCAGGTATTGACAAGAACGGCTTAACATGAAAATTACTGTTTCATAGAAAGTACTCGCAGGACAAAAATTAGGACTTTGAGGTATGAAACGATTTGTGGCACAGCTGGTATGTAAAATAAAACCATCAAACGTCTTGTCATAATCAAATATTCCCTATATCTGGACTAGCCACATTGCTTTTGAAAGATGTCGTTCCATATAAATGCCTTTAACGCCTGGTAGAAAATTTTTATGAACATGTTGACAAATGAAATAACTCGGGTTATTTGATTAGTGTCCATGTAATCTGAATATGGGATTGTATCGGGAAAAGAAACGTCAACAATTTAATGCTTTTGAAAGGATGGATTTTCGCTGCAATTAAAGAGTAATCTTATACCAATAAAAAGAGCGAATCACTCTCGCCGTGTTCTGTGATACAGGCATTAAAGAGGATGGAGTCAAGAGTTTGTGTTCTCTTTTAAAATCTTTTAAAATTGAACACTGGCCGAACGAACGACACTATTAAGGATAGTGGGGGTTTGGTAGCTGCCCCACCGAACTGGGAGGTTCCGCGTCCTACCGCCCTCCCAGGAACGGGGAGGTGTGCCGGTGGCGTCTCCTAATAATTCGTGGGAAACACTTGCTGATTTGGGGTGCAGGCGACAGGAAACCAGGATGGACAATTCCCACTGAACTTCATATCACAAGAGGTTATATTTTTGCAGACTTTATGCAAATAGCGACAGAAGGAGTAAGAAGGGACAATTAGACATTGCCACCTGCCTTATGGAGCTTGAACCTGTGTGAGACAGTGAGGTAACCTGTGCCCCAGGCAGGGTAACATCCGCACCTTACGGTCAGCTTTGCAGGTGCTTGGTCTGATCTTCCGTCGAGCAAGACCCCAGCAGACGAGCCCGGGTGACCGGCAGTCCCAGGGCTGCGCCCCCGGCCTGGCCCGCCCTGCCTCCCCGCTCCCTGCCTTTGGGCAGAAGCGCTGACCCCACACAAACCTCGCTTCGGCTTCGGACCTGGCAGGCTTGCCCGGCGAGTGTGACAGCCACAGCCACCGGAGGGGCTCACGCAGATCGGAAAACCAGTTTTGTCTAAAACAGGAGGCTGCGGTGCCGGGAGGCGGCTCTGCAAAGGCAGCCCGCAAGCCCCCGCTGCGCCCGGCCCTCCTCGCAGGGGCTGGAGGAGCAGGGAAGGGGCGCTAGCAGAGCCATAGCCCTCCATTCCACAGGGTGTTTCTGCCCAACACGAACCGTGGCAGGACCCAGCCGTATCCTTGTTTTGTGTATGCTCACCTAGCCTTAAAACGTCCCTCTCGCCAGGCCCTTTGGAGAAGGCAGGTGAGCCATCCATCTCTCTTTGCAGAGTTAGAGAATATATTAGAGATCAGAAAACGGCAGTGCACGTTCTGCACATTATCGAAAAATAGTTACCGCGGATTTTTTCTTGTTAGCGCCTTACTCGGCTTTGGAGACTCTCTTGAAGTCTGCCGCGTTATTTTACGAAACAGTCCTATATTCACAGGACACTGGGGGAAACTGGAGCCATCAGCATTTTTATTTCGTTTCGAAAGGCCACGGTGTGTGCGGGGAAGGACGGCTGCCTCTGACAGGGGGTGGCGAGGGCGGCCGGGACGCAGTGCCGGGGCTGCTGCTCTCGGGGACCGCACAGGCTGCGGACACTAGTGGGCACCGTCGAGGCCGACGGCCGGCGGAGCGGGAGGAAGGGGGATTCCTGCTGCCCAGCAGCCGCTTGCTCATTTTTTGTGAATGTCGCCAGAGAGGATGTGGGTTTCTTGTATTTCTCCGTGATCTAAGTAATCGCTGGGTCTCAACTGGCCACTGCTCAAAAACCTTTAAAGTGGTGAGCTCAAGCAGTGCCTTCAGCTGTTAGCTGGGCATAGTTAAATCGGACGAAAGGCTGAAAACCGGTGGACGCTCTAATCTTTTCTTGATAAGTCCCCGACCGCCGCCGCGGTTGGATGTGTCTGAACTTGGTCCAGCACAGAAACAGGGAACTGAAACCGAGATGCTTTCCCCGAAGTGCAAATTTTATTTCAGACTTGCAGGCAGCAGCTGATACCGCACAAAACACGGCAAGGGCTGCTGTAAGGGGCGCTGGATGCGACGGGGAAGGGGCTTTGCGCGGAGGCGGCAGGAGCGCCGTGTCCACGCGTGTCCTCGTCGGGCGCAGAGAGAAAGGGCCCGCCGCCTGCGCGACATCCCACCGTTGCCCGATGGAGGCGGGTAGGGCTCAGGGCAGAGCTGCCGTGTGCTGTGGGGAAACAATCCAGATGCCCACGCCCATACCCCCGCACCGTGGCCCCTTCAGCGCCTCCCCGCAGGGCAGCGAACTCAGCCCGCCCGGGCCGGCCGTACGCCCCTGCGGGTACCGGCATGGTCGCGGGAAGGAGGTATCACTTTTTACTGCTGGCACGTGGAAGCGGCTCCCGGCCGCAGCCTTACGGCTCAGCTTCCCGAGTGAAGAGGTCTCAGCGATGCAGTGGGTGTTTGGGGGACTGATGCCTGATCGGGCAGCGCGCCAGCGCCCCACGGGGGATGGATTCCTTCCACCTTGACTCGCGTTCCGAAGCCTCCCCCCAAGAAAGAAAGAGAAATGTCTAGTCCCAACTCCGTCATGCAAAGTGACTCTGCTCGCATCCCCCCCCGTGGCTCTTTTCATTAATTAGGGGCTGCAGAGGGTGTGGGGGAGGGGGAAGCGGCTGGAAGCCACTAATTATTCAAACTTTGGAGACAGCATCCAGATGAGCTGGGCCAACTCTTAAGGGCAGTGCTTTGTAACCTTTGTGTAACAGGCGGGGAGTGATTTTGCTACTGTGCAAAGCCTCCATTAAGAGATTGCGTTTCATCGTTGCTCATTGCCTGCAGGATGTGTGCAGACTCCAGGGCGAGTAGACTAAGTTTTCCACGGAAGAGAAACAATTTGCTGTGGCACAAGAGGGCTGTGAAAACCTGCCCCTTACCCCCGCCCCCAGGCAATAACCTTTTTAATTGCACTCATCTGCGACTAGATTTTTCACAACTGCCCCCTCGCGCCATCCCCCCACCTCCGGTTTGTCACAGGTTTTTGCAATGACGCCCGTCTCCTACAGCAACTTCTTTCCGCCTCGGCCACTACCGCCCCTTAGCCCTCGCCACCTCAAGGCTCCTTCCCCTCCCGAGCCTGGGAGAGACGGGCTTAGCGGGACGCACAGCGATGCCTCGGAATGTGGCTGGGCTGCCCCTGTCCCTGCCTGGGCTCCCCTCCCGCCGCCGGCGGAGTCTCCTGCCCCGTTCCCCGCCGTCCTGCCCCGAGGGCAGTGCGAGAGAGAAGGAAAGAGGAACGCCCGAGCTGTGCCCCCGGGACGATGGAGAGGCGCCGGGGTAGTGATCCCTAACCTCGGTCCCTCGCTCGCAGCAGCTTTTCCCACCTCAGTATCCCGGAACAGGAAAGTCCCAGTTCAGCTTGCCCCCATAAGATCCTGTCTCCCTCCTCCCGCTCCCCTCCCTCTGCCCCTTCCTGCCTCTAGCCTTTGCGGGAGGAACCTCTTCTCTCCTTGTGGGACGGGGCTGACTGCTCGGGGCAGCTGCCGAGGCGGCGGGTTATGGGGTCTGGGCTCCGGGAATCATCTGCCTGGGCTCTGCCCCCAGTCCTGAGTCAGCGGTCCGGTGTCCGGCGGGCAGGGCTGCCTTGAGCTCTCAGGGTTGAGCTGAGATCCTGAAGTTAGTGATTTTTTTGTTTATTTGCTTGTTTTGATTTTTTTTTCTCTGCCCTCGGTGCTTCCGAAGTGCCTGTAAGATTTGCAGAGAGCGAGGGGGAGAGAGAGACTGGGGGAGGAGGAAGAATTAAGGAAGGGAAAAGATGGCGAGTTGCTGGAGGAGCGTGGAGAAAGCGGCATTTTTGTGCTGCTTCTTGCTGGCAATGGGGAGCCTAATCTCCTGCGCCCGCCCGGAGGAGGAGGAAGAGCAAGAAGAGCAGCGCTCCTGTCACGGTGCCTTTGATCTCTACTTTGTCCTGGATAAGTAAGTGACAGTCGCATTTAAAAACGTTTATTCACCCTTGAGTGACTCCTTGCAGCGTCAGGGACGTTGCTTCCCCCATCTCCCCGCGTGGCTTTCCCTGATGCCAAACATGATGTGTGGGGCTGGTTGAGTATTTTTGCTTCCCAAAACTTGAACGTTTTCAAGAGGAGCATTTAGGGTAGCATTGTGCTTTATTAGTTTCCCATGCAAACCTGGGAGATCGTGTCGCTTTAAAGTTGTAGTGCTTGGTATGCGGGCTTTGAGCATTGCATTTGAGGGGATGTTGGTCAGTGCCCCCGGAACTCCTGGGGGTTTGTGTCAAGACTCGGGGTATGTGCTGAGATGTCACCTGTGGGACTTAGTGGTGCCAGGGCTGTGCAGACCTGCCTAAAGTTAAGACCAGACTGCTTGTATGTAGTGGTTGCTTTTTTAATGACTCGCTTATAATAACAAGGTTTTATAAAACTTATTTTTGCTGAACTTCTTTGGAATTGTCTAAACTTGTGTTTGAGTAACATCTATTAAAATAGCTTGTCAAATACTTTTCTTTAATACTATGTCAGCTGAATTCAGGTATGGCCAGGAGGTATGATTAAGCTCACAGGTATAGGCGTGTTACAGCAAGCACTAGCAAGGCAAGTGGTAAACTGGTGCACCCACAAGTGTTTTCAGAAGGCATGAATTTCTGTTTCCCCTGGTGTACTGCTGGCTTGACAAGGGTTTAACTCAAGGAGTAAATTGTTAGTCTCCCACATATACTCATTGTGATGGCTGTGTTATCTAATACATCCTGGATTGTCTGTATGACATGGTATTATGAAAGATGGAAGACTTTTCTTCATGATTCTTGCCCACAAGCCAGGTATAACTCTTCACTGTGCTATTTCCCAGTTGGGAGAGCTATTCAGTCCATAAGGCCTTCTGCACAGCCTGCAGGAGGCAAAAAGCCACCATCACTCAGGATGTGCATTCCTGTATTCAAAAGGAAAAAAATAAGTATCAGTAAGTAGTGATTCTGATTTTAGAGCAAAAGAAGCTGAAGATTAAAGGCCTTCTGTCTTTCTATAAGATGCACTAATAGAAGTGGTCATTGTTTTGTTTTCCTTTTGCTAAGAACTTGTCCCTGAAGTAACTTATGTGTCTAGAAAGAGCTCTGTGGAGGGCTATTGTTAGTTCTCAAATTTATTGCTGCCAGGCTTTCTAGGAGTGACTGGTACTGTTGTTATGCCCAGTTCCTGTATTGAATTCCCTGTAACAACGAATGTTGGTGATTGCAATATGGGTTCTCTGTCTTCTGTAGTGCAATTTCCTTGTTTACAATGACATTGAGTACTCCCAGCAATCCCCATACTGTGCTTCTATGCTACTTTTCATCTGTAGATCAGGAAGCACTTTATTGGCTGTTACTACTCATGTTGTATTTGGGGAAATAAAGGCAGAGAAGAGAGCAATTTGCTCAGAGTTACTGATCTGTCAAGCAATAGGAAGTTGATCATGTAAGCAAGTTTCTCTCCAGTACTATATACCTGAAATAATGTGTTTTCTTTTAGCAAGCTACAGGTCTTTTATTTTGTTTCAGGTGCTATCCTCTCACTACAGTGGTCCACTGGAAACTGGACCTGATTATGGTTGAAGTAAAAAATCATGTGCTTGGGTTCCAGCGGGAAAATTCTCCTTGGCTTCAGCTGCAAATTGAGTCTTTATGAGCTGTAAGAGTTACATCGAAGAGTCCCTCTTTGGTAAAAAGCTGTAATGAGTTACTTAGGCTCCTGAGCAGTTTCAGAATCTATGCCTGCTCCTACCAAGTCTGTGACAATGTGGTGGCAAAGCTGCTTTTTGTCTCAATGAGATTGCATTACAATCCATATGGGTAATATTAGAGTACTGGATCTTGGGAGCCATAGGTCCCATGCTGGCTGAGGGTGTATTTAGTCCCTACTGTATTCTGTGAGATCTGGCACAACACGAGGAGCTTTATGGAGGCAGGTAGAGACTAAGTGAATAGACTTTGGATCTTGGGACAGTTCATGAGGAAGGATCGAGGTAACTCTTTAGTGTTGAGAAGGGTCAGGGTATTCCGTAGGGGTAAGGCAGGAAGCCAGTCAGAAGCAGCTGGTAAATCTGTAAATGCAGTGGACACCTTTTTTATAATTGGTTCCATGCTGATACATATCTGGTAAGAATTCTGGCTCTGATTTCTAATGGGAGAAACCCCCCCAAAACCCAGCCATATACACCACAGAGTATCCTCATATGGCTTGGGTATTGCCTCCCTTTGTTGGTGCCTTGCTAGTCTGAAGTTAGATGCATTCAGTCTTAATTAGCTGTCTAACAGTGGGACTGAAGTAGTGGCTTTGTGAAAACTCCAGGCTTTAATCCTGTGACCCTCTAGTGAGCTCTCTTGCTGAATGACAGGCCCTGTCTCTAAAGTCAGCCTGAGTGAACCAAAATGACTTTAAGTCTGCTTGGCTTTGCTTCCCCATAGAAAGATGTAATCACACATCAGTAGGAGGCAATTTGGAAGAAGTCAACAAACCTTTCTCCTTATGCAGTGTGTGTTACTGCAATGTCTATACTGGGGAGTGATTTTTGCTTTTTATTCTGCCAGGCAAAGTCTGTGGGGATTTAATCCTGAGGGCAACAACCATCAGATGGAAAAGATCATCTTCTGGTGAAGTTATTGGTATAATATATATGCTGCCAATTAGAAGAAACTCACTGTTTTCTTACAGTTCTTCCTCTGCCTGAAGTTGATTGCAGTCCTCTATGTTAACTCCATAGGATAGGCAAGATCACAGCAGTGCCACTAAGCCTTAGATGCCCAAGAAGCTGGCATGGTGAAAGGGAAAAGCAGCATGTGTAGGAGGGAGACCAGCCATCATCCTCCTTAGGATTGACCGTGCCAGAGCCACATTAAGATTGCCTCAAGGAGCAGATCTCTTGAAGCTAGGAGAAGTGGACATTCACTGGCTGCAGAGACGGCTGCCTCGAGTGCAATCTTTTGCTGTTTGTGTGTCATTCTTTATAAGTTATGCAGGCTTGAGCTTATTTGGAGGTGTAGTGAAAGACTTTAAATTTTCGTACCGAAGCAGCAAAAATTTTTCTGTTTGCAGCTAAGTCACTTTCTCTGCATGAGGTAAGGCAATGTACCTTTCAGTTGGCATACCCATCTCTCCTCTGGCATGTAGTAAGATCAAGTCACCTGTGATAGCAAAGATCTCGTTTTTACCTTTAAACAGTTGTAACTCTTAAACTCAACATAATGGATCGTTGAGTAGTTCTCACTTGCTGTGGTTGCTTCATTTGCTTAGGTTGTCTAGATGCACAAGGAACTTGTTTCAGTCCCATCCCAAACTGTGGAGGACAGATCCTGTTAGAGATTTGATTGCTTGACCATAAGGTATTGTAGTGACGTACTTGAATATAGAAATAACTCCTTTCATCTTGCCTTGCTGTTAACATCCAGCTGTTGTTTGTAATCATATTGAATTGCACTTGCAGAGCAGAAAGGATGACTGGCCTCTTGTGTTTTCTAATTTTTTCAGTGCCTAGTAGCATCATTATAATTGTTTATTAGTGCAACAAATAGATACTCTTTTAAAGTAAGGACTTATAACTGCTATAAATGTCTTCTTCTGGTGATGCTTGACATGACAGATCTGAGCTGCAGAGCTGTCTATGTTTTATATTTATCAAGTATGGAGAGATTTCCTGATTATTTTTGACTGTGAAATAGACAAAAGTATTTTCTTACTTTTTCTGCTGGGATGCTTGCTAAAAGTTGTTTGGATTTTGAGGAAAAATGAGCTGCACAGCCTTGGGAAAATTTTTCCTTTTTCCACAGCCCAGATGATGGCACTGGAAATGTATTGATAAGGCCTTGGCTGGTTTTGTTTAGTTATAACTGATTTTTGGGTAGTCTGGCCTAACTACCCTCTCTCCACTCCTCATGTTCCCCCTGAGCTTCTGGGTAGTATCTCTTTGAGGCTCTCTTGTGTTTTTGGGCCTATTGTCTTTGTTTTACTTTGTCTCCTGTGCTCCAAGAGCATCTCTGTCAACAGCAACTTTGGTAAAGACATCAGTATGATGTGCCCAGCCTCTCACTTGTAATCCATTTTGCAGCTGCCTCTCTTTAAACTTGGTAAGCCTTGCTCCAGCGGTGAACGGTCACTGGTAGGGAGCTGGTGGGGAAGAACACAACCTCTGATTAGATGTGAATTAGCTACCCTGTCCAACCTCCTTCCTGATTTTGTGGTTTGGGTCTGTGTCCCTTTCCTCAATTTGCCCTTGAAAAGGCAGTTTTGTGGGGATGGGAAGTGTCAGGAGGGAAACAGGTTGATACTTCCTAATTTGCTTCAGGCAAACCAAAAAGCTTTCAGAGCAAAAGGCATTTCAGGAGCTGCTTTTCAATATCAGCTTTTATAATTAAAAATGTATGGGAAGAGGAAGAGTGGCTAACAACACTTTTGTGGTTGGAAGTCAGACTGCTGGCAAAAACAGGTGCCTGAACACATCACCTAACTTAATTACATTTGAAAGTTTTGTATTGACTGACTTAAACCAGTGCTGAACTACCTTTTCTCTAAGCAAGAATACCTACCTACTGCAGCCAGGCTTCAGTTCATTGTAGGATGTAGAACCTGATGCAGGTCAGCTGAGAGGAGCTGCTGTCTGAACAGAAGCATCACCTTTGTTTCTTAGATAACATTGATTTCTATTTAAAAGTGGTTGTGACTATCTCTCTTCCTCCTGTGCTGCCTGACTTCCCCCTTTACAATTTGACCACATCATCTACATGATACCTCTCATAATCTCCAACTGCCTGTAAGCAATATGTTTTATTGTTTTAAAAACATAATCTGTTGATATTTTGCCTTTGCATCTTTCTTTGTTGTGGTTTTATTGCAGCCAGTGCTGTGATTTGCCTACACCCAGGTATATTGCTCGGAATGTTTCAAAGCAAATTTTTATTCCACTTCAGACATACCTATGTTATTTGAACCAGGTTTTATTTGTTTGTATTTTGTCTGATATTATTCTGCCAGCTTTTACTTTTGTCAGGAAAAAAAATATTCAGAAAAATCGATTATCCTTCCTTCTGCTCCAAGAAAAAAATTCTTTATAAAATACAAGGTAAAGCTAATGGGTAATGGTTATTTGACATAAAACATGTACAGTTAACAGGAAGAAAAAGCCATGGCAGCTTGTCATTTGCAGTCTATTTATGCATGTAACTAAATCTGATTTATTTGGGGCTTGAGCCAAGGAAATAAACCGTAAGATTCCCACTGACCTGGGATTTTTGTTTGTGTGTGTTCAGTGATTGAGAATTTCATCACTTTAGTCTGGGCTTGCAGGCCAAATGCTGGTGCAAATTGTGAGTTTGTATGAGGTGTGGTAGGACTGAACCTTTTGATCTCATGCAGAGATGAATTGACTTCTGTGAGGTATTCACAGCGTAGGAGTTGTATATCCCTGCTCCTGGCTATCATTTGTAAGAATGTTGCAGCATGACTGGGATTGTGTGCCCTGCTTTTTTCCCCGTGTTTTGCTGGAGAGTACCAGGATGCTAAGAGTGGGTCTTCCTGCCCTGATGCTGCTTAGAGCATCTCTGGAGCTTCACAGAGAGATATGAAGTGGTTGGATGCAGTGGGAGCATGGCTTCTGAATTTCACTTTGTGCCCTTTTGTTGGCTAGGGACTTAGCAAGAGGTATAATGTAGCATCAGGTGGACAGAATTTGTGAACCAGATGGATGACTGTAGGATTAAAGGGCAATGTTTTGAGGCATGATTTCATAGAAATCTCTAATATTGCTGCAGACTTTATCAGTAGTTTTATAGGAGAAAAGCTAGGTATGAAATTAGTGGGTTTGATCATGAAACCTTTTGGATTCAAGTACTTTGGATCCTGTGCTCAGATGCTGGCCTAGGATTAAAATCCATTTTGCAGTCACCTCCCTGCATCTTCCCCTCCCCACTCCAGCCCTTGTTTTGTCCATTAATGTTACAAGTACTCTGAAGCAAGGACTGTCTCAGAATGGCTGTCTCTGCCAGTGTTTCTAATTGCCTCTGGAGCAGATAATAGAAACTAGTCCTTCCTTGCCTGGATGAATCACCCAGTCAAGGTCCCTTCCATGCTTGCAAGAAACATTGCTTGGGAAAGGAGGATTCTTGTCACTTCGAATGCTCTGCTGGCTCAGAAGGGAGCAGAAGGGTGGATGAACATTTGAGCATGCGTGTCTGAAACCACAACAAACTAAATGCCCCAGGGTTTGCTTTTATTGCAGAGCCATTATTAGCCATGTGCAAGAATTTTGTTGTCTACAATGTGGTTGTGACCACAAAGAGCCCTCGAAATAACAGTGTTGGATTTCTGAGCAATGGGCCATGTGCAGTGCCACCATTAGCTCAAGGAAGTAGAGATTTACTGGGACCTACAAACTCAATAGGAGGTATACTCCCTTGACACCGTACTCAGACTAAACCCATCAGTAATAATGTTTCTTTTTCTTGCTTCAGAATCTCCAGAAATGCTGCCTTGAGCTAAATCTGTAATGGAGGCAAATGTGCATGTGGTGTGTGTGTATGTGTGGGATAGGACAAGGGAAAGTGCTGTGCTCTCAAGGGATTTCACTTTGTCTCTTTCAGCAGGGATGAAAGGCTTTGGGTCCTGTTGCCTTCTCTCTGTGTATGGTAATAAAAATATTTACTGTTTGGGTAGGGCTGGAGTTTTAACTTTTACTGCAAAGCTGCATGAGTGCTGTATATTGCACTGGGTTGATCTGTATGTGCTCCTGACTGTGAATTTAGTGGTAACTGTGCATCACGTACTCTAGGACAGACAGAACTGGCCCTCCTGGTTTTTGCTTGCTGAAGTGACTGAGCTGAGAGCAGCATCCCATATACCAGGGTTGTGCTGCTTCATTTCTCTGGGCTCCAGCTTCCTCTGCCTCTGGGAGCCTGTTAGGAAAGAAGAGAATGTTTCCAATCCATCTTGCTCTTTGTTGTCTGAACAAACAGCAGTGAAATACTTTAGGTTGGGTAGGCACAACTCTTAACATGCTCACTGTTTTTATACTGACGCGGAACTCTGCTAAACTAGAAGGAATCTCTCCAAAGTCAGTAGGAGCAGAATCAAGCCTTGGAATCACATCACTTCCTTCCACCCCCAGAAATACTCGCTGACCTCCTCTTTTCCCCTCCCATCAAGTGGTAGCAATGTGAAATTAAGGAAAACGGCAGCAGCAGGAGCTGCGGCAGCAGCTGCTCCTCCGAGCCCAGTCCTGATGAGGCCGGGAGGACATTCTTTCCTGTGTTGTGGTTTGCTGACTTTTCTCTTTGTCTCGTGTAATGGGAACAGAGCTTGTGGAGAAGGGAGCATGCTCAAGACAAATGACTCCTGTGGTTTTTTTCTTAACTTCACTTGGGCCGAATTCTGGTCCCAATTGCATAGGCATAAACCAGGGCTTCTCTGGTCCCACTCTGGGTTCACCCCAGTGGAACAGGCAGCAGAAGCAGGCCCTGAGATGCTTTCTGGGGCATTCTGGCTGCCCACAGCAGCTCTGTATTGCTTTGCCCTTTCCTTCACCATGAGAATTATGCAACCTCCGAGGCCTGAAGCCTCACCATCCTGCTTGACTCCAAAAGGCATACAACCTGCTTGTCACCCGTTTGTCACCATCTGCAGAAGTCTTTGGCTTGTGGTGCTCGATACTTTACAGAAAATGTTAGGCTCACTGGGCTTCCTCAGCAGGGAGAGCACAGGGAGGAAGGCCAGGGCTTGGCTGAGTGATGGCAGCTTTTGATTGATGTGAGGAGCTGAACCAGGTAGCTGATGGCTGAAAGCAGGAAACCCACGAGACCTGCAAGACAGTTATGGCTTTCTTTATTTTACAGACAGCCACAGTGTGCTGTCTTGGTGGACCTGCTGGTATAGAACTCCACAACAGGATACATAGGATTCCCTGGCTCTGTCACTTCCATGGCTTCTCCTAGTTGCTGATGGGGGGGGTGAGCGTGTGTCCCACCCCAGTGTTTTTTCTGCACAGTGCTGATCTTCTCTGTGCTTCATTTATTCTTTTCTCATTATTCTGAAGTCTTCACAGTTCCTCAGGAATCTTACAGGAGAGTATCATTTGGTGGCCAAACAGGCCAGACAAGGAATCTGTTTGTGTTCATTTACTGATGGTATGTTGGGAATCACATGCCAACTCTATCTCAGGCTCCTATTAGCACAGGTACACCGATTAAGAGGAGCTTGTTTTTACTTACTGTAAAGTTTGAAGGGAAACAAGAAAAGCACCAAAATGGCTGTAAAAATTATGCTGTGTGGATGTCCAAGAGTAACCTGTATTGCAGAGCATCACTGAAAGATCCTGTTCTTTCTCTGGGCTTGGTAACTGTGGAGTTAAATATAAGTACGGCTTTCAGGCATTGGTCGTGGTCAGAAAGGAGCTTAGAGTATGTTTGGAGCTTCCCACATGCCATGGGAAACCAAGGCAAAAGCCTCTGAGTCTGATTCGGCCATGAAGGGCAGCAAGTTAGTTTATGCTGACAGCAACAGTGACTCTGCAGTGTGAAAGATAAGATCCCAAAGGCAGTGAAATAGGTCAGGGTTTTCAGTAGTGTTGGGCAGTTCTGTTTGTCAGTGTTGGGGCTCATATTTGACAGCATTTGGCAACTTACTATATAATTTAGCAAACATTTTGTTGTTAAAGTTTTTTTTTTAATCTGCCATTAAAACTGCTGTTGCTGGTAGTATGGAGTCAGGCCTCTGGGCAACATATGAAACTATCAGGACAAACCCAAGAAGCCTCCAAAACATGTATTTATGAAATGGCAAATAAAAGTACATTACAAACAGGGATATTTAGAGGTGAGGTTTGGTGGGAGGGATGGGAAATCAGGTTCTTCTATAAGCCAGGCCACTTCCACTGGTGTTCATAATGGGTTAGACATGACTGGCATTTGTGTTATTTGGGCACCATTTGCAGTGGGAGATGACACACCATGGCTTGAAGGAGTGTGATGGGGAAAGTGATTAAGAGCTGACCACTTCACTGGTACTCTCTCCATGGGATTTAAAAACATTTATATTTTCTTGCTAGTATTTTTATTTGGCTTTGACATTTCCCCATTGATAGATGGGACACTTTGATACTTCCCAGCTGATAAGCAAGATGTGAGTGCAGCATTCTTCTTAGGGGAGAAGGGTGTTTCATTATAGTCAGGGTACGTGGAAGTGCATAGTATTACCTGTGCATTTTCACTTTAAAAGTCTTCATGTTTTTCCACTGTTACTGACTTATGATCTTCTTGAATTTTCAGTGTCTAGGCTGTTTTACCAAGATGTTCTTTGCCTGAGGAGTAGATTAAAAAAAGAGAAGGGAGAGGGGAAAAAAAGGATTCTGGCAGTCCCAAGAAGATACTGGAAATGGTTTGTTGCTGTTCTAAAGAAAATTCACTGCTACTTTCTTTTCTGGATTGCATCAGTGCCTCTGCAGCTGGCAGTAGAAATTTGATACCTTGTCCAAAATAGGTCAGTCTTTTCCAAGTGAGAAACTATGGGTATTCTGTGTAGGGAATTGACTTCATTGAAAATTTCAGGAATTGAATTTAAGTCAGATGGCAAGCTCAGAATGAAATTGAGTGTGTCGGCTCCTGGGGGGAAAGAATACAAAAAGATTGGGAGCTGTAAATGCATCTTGGAGAGATTCAAGGAAAATCTCTCTGACTTTATGTTTAGAGATTTAGCCTGGGACTTTCAGAAAAATCCTGGAGAACTATAGGTGTTGAACTGTCTTGGATCTCTTTTGGAAAAGCAGTCTTTAAACTATATACCTTGCATGAGTTATGGATTATTGTTTTAATGATGAGGAAAGGGTTAATTTGGTAATAGTGCCAGCACCTTTCATTGGTGCTGTTCACAAATACACTGACATGTTGTGTAGCACATATAAATGAGAGACTGTAGAGGATCCAGACCCTTGGTTTGAGCAGTCTAGTGTTCTGTTGCCCTGTCTGAGTGCCTGGCAATTTCTTCATTCTCTGATAACCAGTTTGTTCTGTGAATGAATCACCAGTTCTCTAGAAGAGCAGCATAAAAAGCACAGGGTTACACAAGACAGCTTATTCTAGCTTTTGTACTTCAGGAGACTCCTTTTGGTCCTTGTCCCTTTATCTTTGCTCTTCTCCACTCTACTGGCACTGCTGCAGGGCAGGCAGTGCCCTACTACATTGCACATGTGGGCTTCTGTGTGCTGCTCTGTACCTGACATACCGAGAGCAGGAGTGACTGGCACAGGGTCACTTGGAAAGCCCATAGCAGAGCTGAGAATTGTAATATGAAATTCTTTTCTCATGTTTACACAGAAAAATGCCTAGCAGCAGTTAAGAGGAACCCTACTGCTTTATAGTAGTTAAATTTCAGAACTTTTTTAGTTCTGCATCTAAGCCCTTGTGATTCTTCTGTATGTGCTATTGTTTCATTTATCGTTCTGCCTAAGACACCTGAGAGATGAGTTTGGCAAGCAAGGAAAGCAAATGGGTCATTCTTTCATAAATGTCACAGTCCTAGGGAGGGCTTTTAAAACCATTGACTTTTCATGCTTTGTTGCTTTTTTAATGTCTTGAAAGTGTATGGTATAGAACAACACAGTAGAAATTGCCTATAATTTACTGTAGAGTTGCTGTGTGCAAGGCTCTGTTTGCGGTCTGAGTCCCATCAGACTGTGGAGGTCCCTAATAAGACTTGGCAAAAAAAAAAAACCAGGGAGTGCCAGTAATACAGTTGTATATAATGGGAATGGCAACATGAATGTGTAAGTCCTCTGCATGTAACTAAGTTACCCAAGTTTTCACAAGAAATCTATAATGGAGCCAGAGATTGACTGTCCAGAACACTAGTCCAGCAAATTAGCCAAGAGTACTGCCTTTCCTTTCTGAATTATTTCAAAAGCTTTCTCTTTTGAAACAAACAGTAATTCATGGAAACATTCTCCCACGCATTCTGGGAGAATAGAAGATTAGTCAAGACTCTGTGGCTTCAAGGGCAGAACTGTGCTCTAGGGAAGTAAATAACCTGCTAGCAGATGATTTAATGAAGTCAAATAAAATTAATTAAACTAGAAGAAGATATTTATATTTTATGCTATAAAAGGAATAAAAGCAGATGGAAGGGTTACTGAACTTGTTTCAATATTGTATGGTAAACTGTTTCAGACCTATTTTACTTGTCTTTGAGTCAGTCAATTTTGTCTTCATGGTTCCTGTTACAGCTTGCAGCACAACTATATATAATTTATGTCCCTCCCTACCTTTGGAGTAGGCCAGGTTTAAAATTCAAAGTGGAACAAGGAATTTAATTGCAAAGAAAGATTAATATAATGAATTATGTTTTGTATGCAGATCTGGAAGTGTCAGAAATCACTGGACTGAGATTTACTCTTTTGTGGAAAGCCTAGCGGAGAAGTTCATAAGGTAAAGTTTTCTTAAGATGATATTTTAATTTCCTATATTTATACAACTTATTTTTTTGTTCAGTGCTTCTTAGCAAATGAAAATTTGCTGAAGTATTGTATGTGACATGGCTCTGGCTTGTTCTTCTGTTTCAGTCCAATGTTGCGGATGTCTTTCATTGTGTTTTCTTCACGAGGCACTACAATCATGAAACTAACAGAGAACAGGCAAGTACTCCCCACAGCTTTCAGCCAGAAGTACCCTCCATCCCTCCTCTCAAACAGTGAGTCTCCTCAGAATTTGGAGGTCTGTCTTGATCCTTGGTGTGGCAGCAACTGGAATCCTCTCCACCATTCCCAGCTGGAGGAGGGCTTAGAAAGCCTTTAGGTCTCCCATTACAATTTTCTTTTTAACTTTATAAGAGAAAGGCATCACTAGGCTGTCTGTTCTTTACTGCAGTATTTCAGGGAGAAACTGCATTTCCAGTTGAGGGTCCAGGTACATCCTTGCTATCCCCAACTACCCAAATAAGGGCTGTTTTTGTGGAAGAGATCTCAGAGCATGAACTGATGAGCAAAAGACTGTATGAAAATCCCCCAGTGCCCTTGGAAGAGACTCAAAGCCCTGAACTTCACACCAGCAGGTGGTCGTACCCAGTGCTGGAGCAGTCCCTTACCAAGCTATCACACCCCTCTCCTGGGCTGTCTGCAGACAGCACCCATTCCAGAGGTGGTTTGCAAAGCCAAGTGACAGGCTTTGTAAGAAAAGTCTGAAGCTGGAGCAAAATTCTTGTCGCGACCTTCACAAATTATCTTTTTTAAACAAACAAAAACCCACAAACAAAACTCAAAACCACCACCCGCCAAAAAAGCCCCAATCCAACCCCTGTCTCAAAAAGAAAAATAATTTAATTTGCCTTACATGTACAAATCCCTGTTGGGGGTGTTTCTTTCATTTCAGCCTAAAGTCCTCACTTTTGCTGTTGCTGCTGTCTGTGTGAGAAGACCTCAATAGTACAGGGCACCCTATAAATAACGGGGACTCTGCAGCAGTCTTGAAAGAACAACCACTTCCTCTGCTTTGTACTCTAGGGCCTTATCCAAAGCCAGAAACCCTGCAGGGGTCTTGCATTTCTGCTGGCTCCCCTGAGTTTTTGCTCAGGTCTCCATCATGTACCATGGTGACAGAGCTCAAACTTGCTTACTTTTCCCAGGAGGATTTACTCTTTGCAAGGTGGAAAGTAGACAGGAACCTTGTGGCAATATGTTGAACATGGTATTAGAGTGTTCCTTCTCCTAAACTTCTGTTCTCTCTATGTGGGCCTTTTCAGCTCATTTTGTACTTCGAAAGGGTAAAAATGTGCTTTTTGCCCTAAGGACATCCCCAGTCCCAGCTGCTGATTTTTACCTTCATCCTACATAGACTCCTGTATTCTCTGTAATTGTGGTTGTGTCATGTAAAATACCCAGTTGCAAAATGGAGTTCAGATAGGTTCTCACTATTCTTTTAAATAAAGGATTCCCCATGGCATCCTAAGGTGATTTTTGAACTACCTACATCTTTATCTGTTGAATATTTTTGCCTTACATGTGTTCCATAAATATAATGAAAACTTTGCCAAGGATCAGGGTCTTTTAGTGATCTGTGATAATTAAATTATTAATTTCACTGAGGTTGTTCTAGGTATTTGTGGTGTATGAAGCTATGCACCAGGGGTCATGGTATCCAAGGGCCTCAGGTTCCAGGGAGAAAGCTCTGCCCCAGGAAAGTTGATCAATGCCTGGTCGAGGATAGGAAATTCTCATCATTCCCATTGTCTTCTATCATCTTTTGGCCTCTGTCTTTATATTCAACTGTCCTCAGGACTGATTGGATATGGAGTTTTAATTTTTCCCATTTTCGTGACAGGGTCATAAGCTTTTAAATTCTCTTTTGGTCTGCAGTTTGTCAAAGTTTAATATCTGGCATATTCCTTAATTCAATCCTATCCTGGCTGACAGTATACCAGAATGAGGGAGCAGGGACAGAATTGCATCCGTTAAATATGTTACCCTAACACTGTACTATGTATCTGATTTTGTGCCCCTATGAGTGCTTGGCTGAGAAATTGTGGATTTTGAAAAAAAGCTCGATTTAACCAGTGTTTTGGCTGATGATATTTTACTCTGTGCAGTGTATTGACAGGGTGGATAATCTAGCTGTGGTACAGGAATATCTCAACAAAAGAAAAGAAGAACTTTTAATAAAATGTTCTCCTGGTTTGTTTTTTTTTTCTTTGTTTGTTTATATTTGGTTTTTTTTTCAATCCAAAGGGAAGCCATAAGACGAGGGCTCGACATTCTTCGGGATGAAGTGCCTGGAGGAGACACGTTCATGCATGAAGGATTTAAAAGGGTACGCATCACAGTACCTACTTTCTTTGTTTTATACATATAAACTTTGCTTACTTGATGCTGGTATACTTCAGGGCTAACAATGTTCTGCACTTCCTTGCAGGCAAATGAGCAAATTTACCACGAAACCTATGGAGGTACGTGTTGTGTATTGTTCATGTTATATATCTGCATTGAAAAGACAGGGATTAGAATTCTTTTTATGACCTGCAGTAAACCCGCTGAAAGCAGTATTGGAGAAGGAATTGGTGTTATGCAATACTACATTCCATTTTGACTACAATCCTACTTTTTAATGCATGATTCATGGTTTATTAAGACCAGAGAAGACCAGTATGATCCCAGATCTGACCATTGCAGAATGCAGACCAAACCATTTACAGCTACCCGTCCTGCACGCAGGAGACAGGAATACCCAGGTTTTCCTGTGCCCTTCTGTCCTGATGCCTTCAACCCTGTCTCCTTTGTGTTCCCAAGTCCTCGTTCTCATTATTGTAGGTACGAATACAATTAGCTGAAGTTTTTACATCAGTGTGAATGATTCCAAGTTCCTAAAATGTACATTTTCACTAAATTTTGAGAGAAAAGCGTATTTGTGGGTTTTGTCTGTGTCAAAAGAAGGCCTAATTAGTTAACAAGTCTTGCCTGGTTCATACCCTTGTGTGAGGTTGTTCTTGTGAGCTGATGGTCTTTTTGGAAGATGGTTAAACAGGCCAGTGCCTTTTTATTAAAATAGGCTATGAGAGTAGAGTCTACAACAGCAACTCTGCACAGCATTGCAGGCATTTCTGCCAGTAAAATCAGGAGTCCTGAAGTGTCCAGCTGAAAACAATTTTACCTCATTATACCATATAGCTAAGAACTAATCAAGTATTCTGTAGATTTATTAGGGAGGAAAACGGAGTAGATGAGATCTGGATTCATAAACTAAATCATCAGGGAAGAAACAAGTGTAGAGAAGAAAACAAAATAAGATCTCCATTTTTTCAGCCTTTTTAAAGCATGCTGGGCAGAAAAAAAAAGAGGAATATGGAAATCCAAGCTATTTTTTTTCCTCCCAAGTTGCAGGTCGTTTTTTTAAGATTTATGTCTGTGTCTGACATGACATGGGAAGGACTGCGTGGCATAAGAAACCTGTCAGAACTAATCAGTCTTTAATTTCAGACAATATGGGGGAAGACACTTGAAATTGTAACAGATTATTTTGAAAAAATAACAAACACTTCCCTGAAAGTAACATGTGTGTATATTATTTAGTTGGCTTAAGAACTATGGACTCAGAGTGTTTGGTTGAAGGATAGTTTGCATGTTAATTTGGTTTAATTTTGTGAACTTGTTGCATTTTAGGCAGCATTGTATTCTATACTACATTGCATATATAGGTATCTGCAGCCTATGCAAACCTTTTCACTTAAGCTTATATGGGATATGCACCTTGCAAGACATGAATTTTTTTTCCCTGATCTTAAGGTTTTCACATGCTCTGAATTCCTGTGAATTTTACTGGAAATTCTTGTTGCTTGAGAAGCGTAGGACTGACACCCTCCCCGCTCCCACAACCCCACGGAAGCACACTTCATACCATGTTCAGTGGGGTTGCTCTTTGAAAGTCTGCTGGAGAGGAAGGTAGAATGGCAGGGAAGCTCCTTTTGCAGAGGTATCTCTTACTACAATCTCTGAACAAGGTTTATCTGCAAACAAGTTTGTCAAAAGAAGAAAGGAAACCTCTCCTTCTCTGCAGATCCATTTTGTCAGTTCTCCACGTGAAAGGTGGTAAACTCAGTAGGTGCTGTATTTTATGCAGAACAGAAAAGTCCATGTGTGGACCTTGTTAGAGCAGCACTGCCCCTTCAGTGATGCTTGAGATGTGAAGGTGCACTGGTTTTTGGCTTATTGCATGCTTTGCATCTGGCCTTCAGCTGGTATATCACCAAGTCCATGCAAATTGGGCTGAGAGTCTGGCCTTATGGTTTTGTATTTATTTTTCAGCAAAAAGGATTGCCTCACTTCAAACTTGTTTTTCATTGCTGAGTCTTGTGTCATATGTATGCAATCTGTTAACTGTCCTCCATGTAGGAGTTCGGACTGCTAGTGTGATTATTGCTCTGACGGATGGAGAATTGCAAGATGCTCAGTTTTATTATGCAGAACAAGAAGTAAGTCACCTTCATGTTTATCCAAACTAGTTTATGTCAAACCTGTAGACGTTTACTGCTGGCTCCACTGATTATATGGCTTTACACTTAATGGCAATTTTTATTTTTTTTTTTTTTAGGCCAACAGAGCCAGAAGCTTTGGAGCTATTGTTTATTGTGTTGGAGTGAAAGATTTCAATGAGACTCAGGTAACTTTGCTTTCTTCTTGTTTTGTTTTTCTGTTATACTACTGCACAAGTAACAGCATCAGATGAACGCATTTATTTAATTACTTGAGGCATAAATCATTTCATGTCACTATGATGTCTTCTAGCAAGTATGAAAGGGCCCGGTTTTGTTCACTGTAATTTTGTTTTCCTCATGATTTATGATTGTCTTTCTTTGCAGCTGTCAACGATTGCTGACAGCATCGATCATGTTTTTCCAGTAAAGGGAGGCTTTTATGCCCTAAGAGGAACAATTGATTCAGTAAGTTTGATATTCTGAAACCCAGAAAAGGGCGTCCTTTCCTGCATTAATAAAGCATAGATAAAATGGTTACCAAAAATGCCATTTTCTAAATCTTTCAGATTCTCAAGAAATCTTGCATTGAGATCCTAGCGGCTGAGCCGTCCAGTGTTTGTGCAGGAGGTAAGTGTCCACAAAAACAGTGTGATAAGGTGAGTGACTGACACTGAAGAAATGTCAGTAACTACCTTACTGCCATGTTAAGTACACATGGTATTGGAGCTGAAGCTTGTGGATGTGTTAGAGCATCCTCTTGGGCCATGGCTAAAGCCCTGCATGTTCCTTCTCAGCTTCAGAAAAACATTGTGCCAATAAAGATGTAGCTGCTGTGGCTGAGTAGCAGCTCGGAGGGTTGACAGAGGTAGGACTTTGGGAATTGGGGATACCACTTTTTAAAAAATCTGAAAGAGACACAAAAGTGATGTAAAGCCAGACTGACAGAGGTGTTTTGTGGTCTAAAGGCGACATCTCACAAATTTCTGGAAAGACTGTGTTCCTGGGATCTGCTAGGACTTGTCAGCAGTTAGAAAAAGATTTTGCAAAACATTCATAGAAATTTCAGGTTTATTGAACCAAATATGATTTGCTGCATAGGCCAAGATACCTCTTGTGTTTTCTAAAATGCTAATGTTTTATTTATTTAAAAGAACCATTAGTCTGTATGGTAAACATGAGGGACACCCAGAGGAGCTGTTGATAATTTCATGCCTTTCATGTCTAGTATATTTAACTTGGGTTTGCTCTGGTTTATGTTAGCCATTCTCTTGCTGTATTTTTGTCTGCTTAAAAGACTATTGCAGCAGAGTAAGAGTGACACCATAAGTTTGCTGGAAGGTACAGTTTACAGCATGGTTATTTAGCTCTAGTGTTGCTGTCTTGTGTTCATTTCCTTGTACACTGTAAAAAGGAGAACATAAAAATAAAATATCAGTGATGCATGAAAGCTGACCTTGGAAACAGATAAAAAATATGAAACTCAGGAAAAATTTGATAAATATCACAGAGAAATTGTTCACTCTTCATTTCCACGTGTTGATCACAATATGATCCTGCCCTGAATATTTCAATTCAACATGAAACACACTTGCATCTTTTGAATTATTCCTAAGTATATAATTATGGACTAGAAGTTTGTGGTAAAATCTTGTCTGTGGAAAATTTAAAGCAATGATTATATCTTTAAAAATCTTGTGGAGTTGATTAAAAAAAAACAACCAGTTTTAAAGCTTTGGCATTTAAAGCTTTTTTTTAATTATTATTTCATAGTGATAAATTCCTTCCTATTTTTGCTTGCTTACTGTATATCTGGAAATTTTTTTTGTGCAACAACTTAGTGCAAGCTGTCCTGCTCAATAAAAATTCATTTAGCTACATGAAAACATGGTGTTCCAATACAAGGGATTTCAGTAGTATTCTTGCAATTGTTTGGAATAATATTAAGAATATTGGAAAGTTGAACTTGAAACCATTTTTTCAAATGGAAAATTGAAAATATTTTTCTGGAATATTTGAGAAAATAAATTTTCGAGAAAATACTTTCTTTTCAAAATTGAATATATTTCAGCAAAAAAAGTAATTTTTTTTTTTTTTCCAAAGGATAATGAGTTCAAACCACTTCATTTTTTGGTTAGCTTGCTAGGTGACTAGTTTATCACAAATGTGATTAAGAATACACAAGTACATTTTAAAAATAGTTTGTCCTTTAAAAAAAATATCATCGCCTTACTTGCCTCTGTAGAAGTTTTTCCTTGTCTTTGTGGCTTTCAAATAAGACCAATATAAATTCAGCAGAATCAGTTTCAGTGTGTTGCTGCTGATTCAGCAAGGTACTGCACTTGTTTCACTTAAATTCCAAGGTTTGTTCTGTCCCTGTTGACAAAGCAAGGGCTGGCACATGATGAAGCACAGTGCTCAGTCACCAGGGCGGGAAGATTCAGATCTCATGTGCTTGAAGGTTTGTCTGAAGCAGCAGAGAACTTGAAAAAAGGTGGAAGCCAAAGCTGCAGCTCCAAATGGTGTACGCTGTTTATATCATGTTGTATTTAAATGGGTTTTGGCACTAAGAATTAGACCTGTAATTGTATTTATTATGAGTCTAGTCCTGCAAGCCATAGCCGAAATATTTACATTTGTGCTTAGCTTTATTATCCTTTATTATCCCACTTGCTTCCAATATAGCTGGAGGTTCAGGTGCATAGCTGTGTGCACTACTGTCTCCTGGAAGGAATCTCCTGGGATTAAACAAGTTTTTTCATCGTAGTGTGAATCCAGATCTTGAATCCAGTTCACTGGACAGTTACAGTTCTACTCTCTATGTAATGTGATTTATTTCTATAATGTAATTCCTTTGGCTTTGCTTCATAGGCTTCAGTATTTTTTTATTAATGTTAGAACTTTTATGCATTTTAAATTTAGGTAATTAGTGATACAGTTTACTGATAATGTATACTTAAGATACATAGCTCCTGAATCATATATCAAAATATATATACACTTGCATGGTGTATGTACACAGTGGCTGAAAATTAGAACATAATATTTTCTAGAAATGCAACATTCCTCCCCCTTTTAAGTTAAAATTTTTTGTTTCTTTGTTTTTTAAGAAATAGATAGTAGAAATTTGCATTTCAAAGTGATGATTGAAAAATAGTAGACCTTTGGAAAGAGTGCAATATATTATCACATTCTCCAGCAAAGACACTTGCCTGTTTACAGCCTCGAAATGTGTCTGTCCATGCTTTTTGTATGAAACTTATCAGAGTGAGGAGGTGAGAATTGGTTTAGCTTTTACTTAGTTAGCCTTGATAATAATTTTTGCAGTCTGGTATGAGATCATGAGGGTTTTGTGTGGCTCAGTGGAAGCAAGTCACGATCAGGGCTTAAAGCAGGGCCTGACCCACTGCTTGTAAGTATTCTCATAATTACTATTGTGTTGGTGATTACTGGTGATCTTGGCTTCTTTTTTTACTTACTAGAGGTTTAGTAAAATGCTGATGGAATAATTTCCATGTGGTGACAATTCCAGTTGGGACTCTGGCTCTCTGTGATGAACGTATCTGGCAAGTCCGTTTACAAATTCATCTCGTCATATTGTGACAGTTATCTGATGCTTAATGCTTTTTGACCCTGCAAATTCATTGTCCCCAATGTGGAGCAATGTAGTCGGGTCCTTCCTGTTCCCTCTGATTTAAAATGACCAAGACATGCAGCCTGTAAACAGGCTATCAGTGCAGAATCGGAGGTGCCTCATATCCTGTTTGACAGCATCATTGCTTTGATTATGCTCACGGTACACAGATGTGATTGAAAGGTTTTGTTGGATGTGGCATCCTACTGGCCACATCAACTACCAGGTGTGGATGCAAGCAGTCAGCTTCTCATCAGAGTCAGAGAAGCGGAGCCGACAGCGCAGCCAGCGCACACCAGCTTCAACCTACCATCTCGCTGCCAGCGCTGCCCGGTTATTTCAGTGCTGACCTTTTTCCCTTCGCTGTCTTGTCAAAAGCTGCAATCTACGATCTGACAGTAACTAAGGAAGAAAAGGACGCAGCCAGAGCCAGAGCACAAAATTAAATGGAATTAGCCATTTCAACAGACCATCATCCAGAACACATTAATGCTCCAGAGCAACAGAAGGGGCAGGCTTCTTAACAGCAGCAACCAAATCCAGTACCAACTGTTTACAT
Source organism: Lepidothrix coronata (assembly GCF_001604755.1). Classification (NCBI taxonomy): domain Eukaryota; kingdom Metazoa; phylum Chordata; class Aves; order Passeriformes; family Pipridae; genus Lepidothrix; species Lepidothrix coronata. The sequence goes on from NW_016690188.1 coordinate 11,358,441, forward strand.
TTCCCTGCAAGTCTTGTCAGCTGATATTGGCGGACAGGTTACTACCCAGTCACTGGCTCACAACTGACTGTGCAGAGTGGCAGTCACAGTGAAAAGAATGGCAGGAGAGGTAAACTGTCTTGACAAGACTAAACTTCTAGATGTAGCTTTTACCTTTGATGTCTTGTGTTGAAACTTTCTTACTTGCTGTATCTTTTTAAAGCCACTGAAACAGGTACCAATTAAACCTTTGTGGTTGCTGCCTTTTAAGACCATTAGTTCAGGACACAAGAAAAATCCGAGTGCAATTTTGTTTTAGCAAGCTTCTTTTATAATATAAAATTGAAATGAGAAAAAAATTATCATCTTAGCTGGGTGTGCAAGTCACTATGGAGTGGGCTGGCCACAAGCTAGTCTAGCAGTGTGTGGTGCCAAGCAGGTAGTTCTGGTGGGTGGGCAGAGGCCCAGTTGCCTTCAGGGTTGGTCATGACTCTCAGCTCTGCTAACAAAAAAAAAGAGATGCTCATCACAAACAACTCTTGGTATATCAGCTAGTTTAGATGTGGAACGGCTCAAGGCATGAATCTGACTAAGAGTAACTCAAGATTTTTTTCTGGAGTAAGAAGCAGATGAATGTGCCCTACAGTCCATTTTAATTTTTTTAAATAAGTGCCTTCCACCCCCAGTGAGAACAAGGAGCTATAACCATTCCCATAAAAATGAGGCTAAATTCTGATGCTGGACTTGTGCATTTGGCTCTTGGTGTGCTCAGTGAGGTCTCAAATTTTATCATCTTCAGCAAGGTGCCAAAGGATGTGTTTCATTTAAATATGCACTCCAGTAGATATTTTCTTTTTCTCCTCCCAAAATACCTTCTCAGATTCCCATGTTCCTTGCAGCCAGTGTCAAGGCCTGCTCTAAGGACAAGTTATGATGAAAACCAGAGTGTCCTTGATCATAACTTGCCAATGCCCTTGTCCAATTCACCTGGAATTGCATTAGACCTCAGTGCACTGAGAATGACCACGAATGAGAGTGGTTTTGGCAAGAACAAGCTGTTTGCATGGAAAAATTGAAGCACCCCACATCTTCATGCTACCTTGCCTTGCAGTAGCTTGATAATGAAGAAAAGGCAGATGGAGCTGAATGTGTTTCAGCTGCCTTTGGGCCTCATGTAGTGTTATCCAGTAACAATTCCTTCCTCCAAATAATATGGCAGTGCACTGTATGAAATGGTAATTAAAAGCTGAATCACTAAAAACTATGCACCTATAAACATTGTTTTGCTCTCCTTTTTAGTATGTTAATCAAAGTATAAATGATAATGCATGTGGACTTGTTCATGGTCTTACTCACTACTAATGCAGAACTATGTGGTTTATTCTTGGTTTTGTATTTGAAGCTTGAGGATTAATAGGTCCTGTATTGTACTGGTACTCCCCTTGTATTGGGCTGGCCTCAAATGCTCTTCAGAGGCTGATGTAAGAGCCCTGTGAAGGATTCAGCTAAAGTAGGAAATTTATGTGTGAAAATGCAGCTTCCTTGCTGCATTCTGGGGATGTCAGCTGGCTGCTTGGGTGTAGCATCAAAGGGAGTTTCAAAAATGCATTGGGGACAGAACAAATTTGTGAAGTGTCTCTCCACCTGCCTGCGTTAAAGATGTTATCTCTGTGGTCAGTGTAGCATCCACGGTGTATTTTTGTGTCCTAGAGGGAAGTCTCCCTTGCCACTTCACTTCCTAGTGCATCTTGTGCATAGTTTGGCAACACATGCTCACCCCAAGAGGAAGGGGACTATGGCAGTAAAAGGGAGGGAAGAACAGCAAACAGTTTTGTTATTGTTAATGCTCTGAGGAGAAGTGTTAACGATATAGGTTACTAAGGAATAACCTTAAAAGCTTGCTGTGGAAAAGCTGAGAAAACAAAGCCAGGTTTCTTGATAATTTTCTTTCTCAAGTTATTCAGTACAGTTAGGGACCGGAAAGATATGGTGACACTAAGTGCTTTCATGATAGACATAAACTCATTTGGTGCTACCACTGCTTGTCGCTCTCCCTTACCTTCTCCTGTATGCTGCTTTTTCCAGCTGATGCTCAGCTAGGCAAGTCACTTTACTGGTGTCTCTGGCAATAAAGTTATTTTCCAGGAGTATGAGCAAGTCAGTGCACTGCAACATGATCAGTGGTGCCAACACTGGAGGGCGTGTGCAGTTGGGATCTCCCTTTTGACAGTACCCTTCCTATACTGGTTTTGTTCAAATGCAAAACTGCTCTGTCAGTAAAAAGACTATTGGAACATTAGCCAAAAAAACCCCAAAACCCCGATGATGCTTCTCCTGCTTGAATGAACAAATCACAGTTGCTTATCACAGTAATGACAAATCACAGGTGCCTCCCCTATCAGGAATAAAGCAACAGAAGTTGTGGAAGGTCTCTTCTTGTGCCACTGGTGGTTTCAGCTGCTGGGACAAGGTTGTGGGGGAAGAGCACAAAGAAAATGATGGCACCTTAGGTATTCCCATGCAGAGCAGATGCTGAGTGGGGCTGTGCACAGACTCAATTATTGTACGGGCAGGAGGACTGTTGTTTTGGTTTTTTTCAGGGTTTGTACCAGATGCAAAGCTTTCTCTCTAGTTCACAGGGGATTTAAGAGGGAGTCCTGTCTGTCAGCATCTGCCTAAACAGAGCTGCTGCTTACAGCCAAGTGCCATCTGCCATGAAGAGAGGAGGAAGGACTGGTGCTTGTGCAAGGTGTCTGTTCCAAAAACCATGGAGGAACCATGAGATAACATCAGTCAAGTCAGACTTAGTTTTACTGTGGCACCTTCAAGACATTGTGGATCTGTGTTACGCTTGTGGAAGCCAACTTAAGACAAAGAGAAGACTCTGTAAAGCACTAATGCCATGTAATGCTCTTGGCCATTGCTGCTGAACAGAGAGAGTGTCAGAGGAAAAGTTTTCTTTCAGGCATAGGGCAGAGAACAGTAATTGTCATGTTTTAATTCAGGTCATTCTGAACTGAAATGCTGTTATTTATTTTTCATAAATCTTCTTTCTGTATTTTCACTTGCAGAATCCTTTCAAGTTGTGGTAAGAGGCAACGGCTTTTATCATGCAAGAAATATTGACCAAGTACTCTGCAGCTTCAAGCTCAATGACAGCCTTACTATCAGTAAGTTTGCAGGCTGGTGTATTCTAGTGATGCCTGTGGCTGGGTCACCTCATGGAACACAGGCCAACACTCATCCATGTTAAGGGGAGTCCTTGCAGCAGATATGAGGGGGAGCTGGGGCAGAGATCACTTAAAGGAAGCTTGAAGTTCATTCTTATTCAATCTTGTGACCTGTGGGCATTGTGTTGAGTGCTTAAATGGGGCATGCTGCTGCACAGCATCATTGTAGTGATGCACATGGGTAATGCATATGGCAGAGAAGAGTGGGTATCAGGTTTTAAGGTGGAGAATAAAAATTGCTTCCCATTCCAAGTAAAAAGAAGTAATGTTATCTTGATCCCATGGTGGTGTTTTCAGTTTTTATTCACTAGTTCAGGAGACAATTGCCATAATAAAACCAAGCCCTCCCAGGCCTGCTCTGTTCCTCTCTGACACCAGTTGCTGGTCCCACCACAGTGACTGTGTAACATGGAAATTCCCTGTCATTGCTGCCCTGGACAGGGTCTTTTGTTTGCTGTCTCAGCAGCTAGGCAAAGGACTGAATGTCCAAAAAAGATTGAGTGTCCAGTTTCTCAGCAGTTCTCTGACTCCTGAGAAGCCGTGTATGTCTGGCAGGGTGAAGCATGGTGTGGGAAGGGGAAGCTCTGCTCCTTTTTTGTATATGCTACCCTTGTTGGCTGAGCACAGTAGAGGCTTTCACATCCTGTCGTGCCCAGACTGGTGCCTTCTCTAGCAGTGAATTCACTTACAAGAGGGAGCAAATGAATTGCTCCTTCATTTCTCGTCCAAGTTGTCTACGTGGATGCTGCATTAAATCAGCTCTGGTGGTCTTGCTCTCATTCCACTTACAGATGCCCTTTAACCAGGATTTGTTTCTTGTGGTTTATCAGTTAAACAGACTTTTTGCCTTTTTTTTTTCTTGTCCCCAATCCGCTAGCACCTTGATTGGACTTCACACAGTGAGTGCTGACCTGGGCCTGGAAATACACAGGAGGAAAACTACTCTGATTCCATTCCAGCTCCATGTTGTGTTTTCCTTGGGTTAGGTCTGCAACAGATGTTGTGATGAGATGCTGATTTAGGCTGGCCGGCTTTTTTTGCCCTCAGGCTGGCCCTAAAACACACCAGTGATTTTTATGCTGTCATCTCTGCCAAGGCAGGGAAATGAGTTCTGTCTTCAGGTGTGCTTGAAGTGGGTAAAGCATGAAGGAACAACTCTTAGATTTCTTGTTGCTTGAATTATTTTTTTTTCCCTAGGTAAAAAGAGTAAACAAATATCTGTAAATAAGATGGCAGCTTTTATCAGCCCGTTACTTGGGTTCAACTCTTGTAGACCAGTCTTTCTCCAGGCTAGCACCAGAGCTGCTTTGCTGGCCATTTAGAGCTAAGCTATAGTCACAGCAGTACTGTGTCTGCTCTTCTGCCTCAGTTTACCCACTTCTAGTGGAATGCCATTGCAGGATTACTGCTGGGCCTCCTGTCTATGTTCATGGGACTTGGCTTTCTGGATGTGACTCCTGAAAGCTAAAGGATTAACACTGCTGGCTGCTGGAGCAGTGGTGTGCAAGAAGGTGGGAAAACACCCATGGCCATACTTTTGGCTCTGCCTGTACCAAACCCTTATAAACATGGGCTATTTGCAGTTTATGTTGCCACAGAGGGGAGGTCAGGTACAGCAGAAGCAGCTAGTGCAGGGTAGGTCTCAAGGGAACACCAGTCATGGCCCCTCTCTGTTTGGCTCCTGTAAATGACCAACCCTGGCTGGTTTGGGGTTTTTTTCTCCAGTATTTGTCAGTTTTAGCTCTGCCCCATCTCTGTCCTTCCTTTCTCCTGGGCTCAAACAGTGCAACCTTGGATTCTGCTCTGTGTGTATTTGACAGTGAGTAGATAAAAATTGAACGCTAAACTTTTGACCCCTTGAGTAATTGAGGGGTCAGAGTATTCAGTATGAGTAGAGGTTGCATGCACTTTTCAGATGGGCATGATTGATACTGCTCAAAGCTGAATTCCAAATGGCTGATCACTGCTGTCAGGAACAGAGGTACACTTCCATTTCTTAGCTGTGATACCTCTAGCCTGGTAGCATCATGTTGGCATCAACATGAATGGTTATTCTATTTGGTAATCAGCACCACTGGGGAGTATTGGTACTCGCCCATATACTGAGTTGATCTCTGGCTGTCATTCATGTCAGCACTTCTCCAGGGGGTAGCCTGCTTGGAACAATTTCTTTTTTTCATCCCTGATAGTTATATTAATTTCTTTTCAGATGAAAAACCGACTCTTATTCACGATACTTACTTACTTTGTCCGGCACCAGTGATAGAAGATGTTGGACAGTAAGTATTTCTTTCCAGCACGTATCAAGAGAGAGTGGACTTCTGGATGAGGATGTCATTACTGAGCCAAAGGCTCACAATTTTGCCCAAAGTGTCTAGCTAATAAATTTATGTATATGTGTGTCAGATTGCAACCATCCCCTTTGTGCCAAATCCTTTCCTAGTATGAGTCAGCATAGCCCTATTCAATGCTGGGTCTTTAGCACAGTTTAACCAAAGGTCTTGCTGGACCATGGCCCCATTTCATAGAATGGTGATTCTTCCTTTGTTCCTATATCATGTTTTTTCAGACCAAAAGGTAATTAAATTACAGGCAAACTTTTAGGTTTTGATTTGAATTGCTTTGCTGCTGTTATAGATATTGCTTCCTGTATTTTGCCCTGCTCTGTCTAGTGTTGGTATTTTTCAGCTGTTTTAATCCTTTAGACTCCTAGGAGACATGGCATAATGCCCTACCTTTCCCCTTGGTTATCTTGTGGGTGCTTAAATACTGTACTGGGCCTCCATCCCCCTTTGTATTTGTGGGTGAAGCAAATTTGTTTGGTTGGGTTTTGTCCTTTTTTTATTACTATTATTTTTTATTTTCCCCCCCTTAGATCCTTTCTCTAATATTAGAGAATGGTTAAGGACAGAATCTTCTAAAATTTCACTGTTATTTCAGTGTTTTTACCCTTAACCTCTAGGCATGTATTCTGGATTTGCTTGAATTACAAAAGAAACATTCTCGTGCATTAAGTTGCAGAAGGGGATTAAAAAAAAATCTTAGTTTCTTGTGCTCTTTAGGGTAGTATGGCAAATGTCTGAGACATTGTTCTAATTCACTGGCCTAGTGCCCTTTGCCCCAGGTGGAGGAGTTTTTTTTATAAAAAGGATATGTCCCATCTCAATTAAGGCAACATAAAAAGGGTAGTTCCTGGGCAAGCAGAGAGGCAAATGCAGGTAAGTGCCTGGAGCCATGAAAATGCCTTGACTCAGCAGGACACACTGTCCATGTGTGTTTATGAGCCAATGGCTAAAAGAGAGCCAGAGTAAAGGTAACAGTGGGTGTAAATATGACACTAAAAGTAAGTGTATCTGTTTTGTGCTTTAGGGTGGTTTTCCTACAAGTCAGCATGAACAATGGGCTAACGTTCATCTCCAGCTCTGTCAGCATCACCAGCACACATTGTGTAAGTAATTGCAATGGGGCTTGACAGAGAAACCATGAGATCTTGGAAAGAAACTGTGGTTCTTTAGGCAAAGCTTTCTTGAGCAAGCATGGTCTCTCTACAGCTTCTGCATCACAGTTACTGACCAGATGGAAGCAGCTCTTGGAAAAATAACCAGGGCTACTTAAGATTAAATTGTTATTGATGATAAACAATCATGACAGATTACCTGAATAAAAAATTAGAACAAAAGGCATTCCTATTCCAAGAGAGAGATCCTCAAAGCTAGGATCTTACTGGCAGGTGATCTGAGAAAATGATGGAAGGAGCATCAGGAAGCAACACCCTGTTGAGCTTTGGGATACCTAATGGGATCTGGAATAAAAAGGCAACTGTTAGGACTTTGATCAGGAAGGGCCACAGAATGAAAGGTCCTCTAAATTGACATGGTTGTTTTTGGTTGGAGCTTACAGCATTTGTTCTTTGACCACCAGTTTTCCTTTACTAATTCAGGATTTGCTAAGGTGTTTTCTAAGTTTTAGTGATAGGGTCTGTTTGCTTTTTCTCTTGGTATCATGTGGGATGACCAGAAAGAAATAGAACTCTCATATCCTGATATGAGTGTCTTAATAAAATGCTACTGCTTAGCCCAACCAAGGGAGAGTGTGCTGTTATGGACAGTGATGGTTAGGATACAAGAATCTCATGGTCAAAAAGACCAGGTGAAGTGTCAGGGAAAACAGCTAGAAGTAATCCTTTATCAAAGTCTGATTTTTAGAATCAAACAATCAAAATTAAGAAACTGACTACTAGATAAGCAATTGTCTTCCTTACCTTTGGGGTAAAAATAGGCAATGCCCATAGCTGATGCAAGCGAGCACCGTAACTAAAGATGTAAGTTGGTGCTTCTGGTCTAAACCAAGTTGGCTGAAGTACCTGATAGCAAACAATTTGTATCAAACTTGAGCTTTATTGTTGTTAGTGTCAAAAGGACTTTTATAGCCTACGCCAAATGCTGTCATATTGGCTTGTAATCATTTGTTGGCCATTTTGACAGCTGCAGAGGAGAAGGGCAGGAATGCAGATAGAGGCAGTGACTGGAACTTGCAGATCTCCTTTTTTGATGTTTTCAGTGATGAAGGTGGGAAATCTCACAACAGATTGCTGGAACACTTTGGGGTGCAGGGACTCAATTTAGCAGTGATGTGTTTGCTGCTTTACCCGATTGTTTCTATTTTACAAAACTTTTCTCCAGATTTTCAACACTGAGGACTGATATTTTCACATTTTATTCCACACTTTTACCTCAAGTACAATAAAACCTTTCAAGTCTGCAGTGTAACAAAAGTGTTAAATGGTGAATTTAGTTACCTGTATGTAACCTATTTCTGATGAAGACTGAAGTCTCAGCCCTAGCTGGGGTTCCTTAATGCCAGAGCATGGATGGAGAAAGCTTTTCTTCTTGGTAGCCTTAGAATAAAAAGAGGAATCCAATCTCCAGTCCTGCCAGTCTGACAGTTTTTGACCAGCCTATTGCAGATTTAATGTGAAGGAGGCAGGAAGCCTCATTCACAGCTGGTGTAAAAATACTGTCTCACTCCAGTTACATCCCATAAGCAGGGAGGTTGGCAATTCAGTTTCCAACTTTATCTTAATTCATGCATTTCACTCTTCTCATTTTAGAGACTCCTTCTATTTCCTTTCCTCTCCTGTTTCCTTTTCTGTGGGTGGCAGTCAGCTGGCCTGCTCAGCTCTCCTCCCCAGCTGGTCCTTCTGTCCTTTCTATACAGTAAGTATCTTCACTTTACTTCTAAAGCCTCTGTGTGATTGGGATGCTTATTTCTGTTCAGCTGCATGAAGTCTGCTATTTTCTTTTCAAAGTCCAGCTTCACTGTGATGCTTTGTGTCATTAAAATCACTGAAAGAAGACTAGCTTCTTGCTGCCAGCAGCTCCTGAGCTTCTATGGCAAACAGTAATTTATATGTGCAGTTAGCATGAGAAAAGCAATGCCTGGGAACAAAGGTGACAAAACAAGGAGGTAATGTGTGTTTGGAGTAATAGTAGCAGTGGTACTGCATAGCTACTGTGCTTGGATTTGTTTTTAAGGAGTGCAACAATACTTCCTAAAGCTATACTTGATTTTTACTCACCCTTTTCTCAGCAAACTGACTTCACTGGGAATTAATACCTCTTCAAGTATTTGCTTTCCAGATGCTTCAGGGCTACACTGGGCCTTAGGAGGGCCAGAGAGGGGGGCTGTAGTGCTGAATTGCAGCTGGGTACTGTGCCCTCTAACAAGACTTCTTTGAGCAGGGAGTCTGGTACACATGTTGCAGCACTCCAACTGCTCCCTGACCAAATGAAGGTGAGCTAAATAGCTTATCCCAAACAGGTCAGTTTGTTGTATTTATAACAAAAAGCCACGGAGCAGTGGAGGGATGGTGATGCTGTGACACAGATAGAGGGTACTGGGTTACCCACCTAAAGGCATGGAGTAGGTGCTGTGTTTGTGTAAATCCCATATTGAACACGTCAGTCCTGACAGCTCTAGGATTTGGCCTGAGAAAGAACTAACTACCACTCAACTCAATCACTTGGGATCTCACCCAGATTTTGCAAGTTCTTATCAGCTAATACTTTCTTTTCCACCCTCAGCCTTTTCATTATCTGAAGGGAAAACAAATGCACTTAGAACAGCCCCTTTTGTAAGAAGGGGCTAAGGATCAGTTTCTGGTGTCATGGGAATTCAGTAAGTAGTTTCAGATTTAATAAGGTGAATCTCATGGGTTTTGTCATCTGTTAAGTCTTTTTTGGAATTTGCTTTCTTTCACTTTATCCTCTCACCTATCCTCTTTTGAAAATCTCTTACAGCTTCCTCTCTAGCCAACTCTTATTTCCTCAGCCTGATTCACCGACCTTTCTTCAAGCTCTTTTCACATCTTCCTAGACTCAGACTCTCCTCTAGTTTGCTGCCAAGTTTTGCCTGGTCTTTGTTACCCTGTTGCTGGTGAATTGAACCTCTTCTCAAGTTCTGAAAATCTACCATTGAAGAGGTTTCTTTCCCAATATATAAAAAAAAATTTAAATATAACTGGAGCTAATCTTAACATCATTCCCGAAACCAGTGCAGTCCAAGGATAGGGCACATCCCAGCAGTGCCCATCTGTGACAAGTGTTTAATTTCCAAAAGCCATGTGCTCTGTGTTCTGCAGGAACCAAGGAGCATATGAAAACTTGATTCCTGTAGTCATCAGAGCAATACACAGAGTTAATGCCTCTTCTGAATGCACTGATGTGAAATGCTACAAGTTCAAAGGATCCATCAAGATTTATCTGGAAAAATCAGAGCTGTGATTCTCTTTGGTTGCCTACCTGCTCCGGAAAGCTAATTTCAAGTGTTGAAACTTACTTTTTTTTTTCTGGTAATTTTAAAGAAAATTTAAGTTGGATTTTGAAGGTAGACCCTTAGCTATCCATCCCCAGAGTCTCACTGTTCTCTGCAGAGAGATCAATGGAATATAAGAATCAGAAGTGCTTAAGATAATGATTACAGCATCTCATAAAAATTGTCAAATCAGCCCTAAGAAGCATACCAAGAACCAACAGCATTATTGACTAGTTTGCATAATCACTCAGGCAAGGGTTGTGTGTGCAGTTTGTGTCAAGGCAATACAGGCAGGCTTGGAGCTGATGCCCTGGACAAGTAAGTTGTTCTCTGTTCTGTGATACTGACATGCAAACAGTTACCTGTAAGGTCTTGTCTCCAGTATTCCTGTTCCTTGGATATCAGCATTTGCATATTCTGCATCTCTAGTGATGAAAGTTATTCTGCACGCCTGAGAGTCTGTGGTGATGTAGTTTGGAATGCCCCTCTGACAGTATTAAGGGACCTGTCAGCACAAAATGGATTGTGTACAGGTTTAAGACTCTTGAATCTAATGGGCTATAAACGTACCAAAAATTCATACATAAATTACACATATACACACTGCAAAACAGGAGATGCTCCCCTGATTTTGTGGTTTCAAATACAGGTTTGTCACATCAAATACTGTTATGATTTTAATGAAGATTAAGATCACAATCTTCCTGAGACCTTGTAATGAGTGAAAGTTGATTCTAAATGTGTAACTTCAGGGCTCCTGCCTTCTTTGAGACATAGGAGATAACCCAGATGTAATCATCTTATTTGCAGCTGACTGGGACCATCCTTTTCATTGCTCTCCTGATTCTCTTCCTGCTGCTGGCTCTGGCTCTACTGTGGTGGTTTTGGCCCCTTTGCTGCACAGTGGTAAGTACAGTTTTTTATTCTATTGACTTAGTTTTATCTATTCTCGGCAAAAGCACACAGCTAAAGTGTTGGAGTGGGTGGTTAACTGCTTAAGAAAAATGTTGCCATATTTGTAAAGCCCTGATTCAACAAGTTGCTTAAAGTGCTTGTTGAAGTCACTCTAGTCTGGGTTTTTGATTGTTTCAAGGCATATGTGATTTTTACGCTGAATGAGAAGTTTAAGTAAGCTTGTGGGTGTTGCTGAAGTTTCTGTAGGGATTGCATGTATGAGAATGAAGCACAACAACTCATTTGTGATATGATCAAGAAAACAAAGAGAACAAAGCATTGAGATGGATGAACCCTACCATTGTCTCAGATTTCTCCCAATATTTGTATATTCCAGGTGATCAAGGAGCCGCCACCACCACCACCCCCAGAGCCTGTGAGTATGCTATTTTGGAGCTGTTGCACTTTCTGCAGCCACTGTAGTGTATTGTGTTGCCCAGGAATTTCACCCCTGTAGGTGTCTTAATGACACCTTGAAGGCTGTGAAAGGAAGTCCTCTCGGTCAGGGCAGTTATTTCTGCCTTCTGGCTTCTTTATATACATACAGCAAGGCTGCTTCCATCCAGAGAGAAAATAATTGCATAACTCAGAAGTCCACAGACCAACAGTTCCTATGGTATTTCGTTCCTTCTGCTGTGCTTCGAACAGGTGTGTAAGCAAGTCTTTGCTTCTCAGTCTGTGCTGACAGCTGTCCCTCCTCCAGTAAAGCTGACATGGTTCTCAGCAGGAGTTTAGCGCAGATTGGCAGTAAGGAACAGTCTGGCAGCTGGAAGAAAGGACAGCAAAGGCCACATTCTTGTGGCTTTGCTACAGGAGAGGGAGACAAAAGCCTGCCCTGGCAGTGGCTCTTCTGCAGAGTGACCTTTGGAAGGACATTTAGCCTTTCGTCATTTAGGTTGTGCTGTTTGAGGCAGGGTTCTATTTAGCTCTTTTGGAGACAGTAACTCACTGACCCTGACCTCAGCTTAGTTGCACTGTACCAATTTCATGAAAATAGAAGAAGTAAATAAAATTACTCCAGAGAAAACTTATGCCTGCCTTTATTTCTTTCATAGGCATAGACAGTTAAATGATGGAAAAATACTTGGTAACCCACAAGAGAGTCTTACAGTTTGCTGCTAACTTGCTGTAACTTGGCATGAATATGAGGAGGCAACGACAGCTGCTGTTTTGAGGTTACTAGAGGCCACCATTACTGTGTATGTGATCCTGTTGCTTGTCCTGAGCAGTGTAACAATTTAACTTCAGAATACACACCAAAATTCATGGTTTTAGTGTGATTAGTGTTATCACAAAGTGTGCAATTGCAGCCATGCTGTGTTTGAAGGTTGCAGAGAGCATTACACCCCTGCAGCAGAGTTTCCAGATGCTTTGCAATTATTGTCATCAGCAGAAATTTTAAATGCAAAAAAAGAGACTAAACTGATGTAAGCCTCCAGGAATAATGCAGAATACAGATGTTATCCATCTCGTTACTTGGCCTTGTCTTTATCCAGTATGGATTGTTGTTTCATTACACTTAGCACTAGCCTCTCTAGATATGGTGACTTGCCCTTTAGCTGATGCAGTTTGGTGTTGCTGCTCTTAAACTGTATATAGTTATGTGAAACTTAACCACAAGCATTAGATTTCCATGTGGTAGCTGTAAATGTTTCTTTGCTGTATGTTCAGTATTGGGGATATTTCCTATAAATCCTGTATTAGCTGGAAAAATATCAGCTGTCATTATTAACTGTCTTGCCAGTGTCAGGCTTGCCAGCAGCAAGAGCTGTTAGACATGAATGCTTGAAATCTGTGTTATATCTCATAGAAGAGGCAGAGTATTTTATATAGTACTCAGGTTCACAATTAAATATAAACATATTAAAAATGCTGATGTAGTTCACTGGGTACTGGTTTAGATGTGGCATGAAGTGGGATAAAATTTGTGCATTTGTTATACTCTTAAAAAAAAAACCAACTAAGTGAAACAGCAACAAACCCCAACACCAAACCACAATACCTTTCTTGTATATTTATTTCCCTGAATTAGGATAAAACCAAAACACAACAACAATAAATCATAAAAAAACACCAAACCGAAAAGCCAAAACAAAACAACAAAAACCCCAAACTCAAACTCCCCTTACTAGTTCATGGAAATGTCAACTCTAGCCTTTCCTGGCCATACTGAAGAATTTGTTGGAGGAATTGACCCGTTGAACCATAGCTGAGAGATCACATATCACTGAATAACTGATGGAATCCTTTCTCCAAGGCATAACCTAAGAGCTAAATACAAACAAATAAAAATTAAATCATGTTTTTAAAAAGCTATTCTTGACTTTAGGGCTGTCAATTCCTGATACATTCCAATAGAAACACAAAAGGCAATTTTGAGAAACTGTCAGCTAGTAATGTGGCAGTAATTTATGTCCATCTACAGTATTTGGATTTCACTTGATTCTTTTAATTTTATTTTTTTATTAAAAGCTAAGTCCAGGTAGTGTTTCTAGAAATATACCTGTACTGATGAAAATTAGCAGAGAGCACTGTGCATGGCCAGTCCAAGAGCAGCACATGCATCTGCATACCAGCATGAGGTACAATTATTTGTCTTTGTTAGTGTGTAAGGAATGAAAATAATATTGTAGGAGGCTTGTTGGGCCCTTTCCTCATTTATGTGTTTATTTGGAGAGTGTCATGGTGTGACTTTCAGGTACCTTAACTTAGTGTAATGATGAGGAGTCTGAGAAATCTATTCATATATCCTTGACTTCTATTGGCTCAAGATGATAGAGCTGGAGATGTGTTGCCAGGGTTGTTGAATCAGAAATATCTGCCAGTTTTTAGTTAAGCAAGAATAGAAAATGAACCTGAAGTAAGTCCCTGATTCTGACTTGCATGTTCCTTAAAAATAACCTGCAGTGTTTATAATTGTTCTGGATCTGAGCTCCCTGACAATTTGGAGATGCTCCTGTCTGATTCCTGGTTTCAAACTGTACAGTATGAGCCTGCAAAGAATCAAGTGGTGTAGAATAACTTGTTACAACTGCCATGAGAATAGGGTCTGATGAACGTGTAGAAAACTCACTGTGTTTTCCTCTGTTAGGTGACATTAATTTCTAAAAGTGCAATTAATAAATTAGTTATTTGGGCTAACTGATTGCTGCGTTTTCTGTATAGTATAGTGGCAATCCAGTATAGTGTAAGATTCATCTGCATTTTGCCATCCCTTACAAGTCAGTTGGGATTTTGGAGCTCAGTGCATATTTGACTAAATAAAAGCTGCCTGGGGAGAGGAATAGACAGTCTTCTTTGGCTTTCCTAGTTAAAATTGCAGCTGCAGAGACAAGAGACTTTTTTTTTATTTTTTGATCAGCAAATAAGCATAACACACATAGCCAGATATCCAAGGACTGGACCATAGGATATTCAGCTGTTTTCCATAGTTTTTGCTGTTTATGTGAGAACAGCTGTAATATCTCCTTGTCTTTCCCACAGGAATCAGATGATGAAGATGGATTGCCAAAGAAAAAGTGGCCAACCGTGGATGCATCTTATTATGGAGGTCGAGGTGTTGGTGGGATTAAGAGGATGGAGGTATTTGGCTTATTCCTTAGTGTTGTAAAACCCATCACATTTAGTTAAAAATTGTACCAATATGTTTTTATGTGACTTTTGAAAAGGTACCTTGATGGACTGGAGGCTGGGATTTAATTAGGGCTTGTCTACCTGATTTGCACCTGCTGTCCAAGTAACAGAGATCAAGCTGCTATCATTTACGTGAATAATTAAATGAATCTAGCATTATGAGCCAGAGAAAATTTACAGGGTAAGAAATGAGATAAACACCAAAAGAGGTTTTAATTTACCCAGTCAAACTCTTCAGTGCAGTTGTGTCCAGTTCTCTTGTCAGAAAGACTTCAGACAGGGCTACACTGATTTTAAGTATTTGAGGGTGCCATCTATGCAAAGGCTGAAGGCAGTTGGTTTGAGGAATTTAAACCAGTGATTTTTCTTTTTCTTTTGCATTTTTTCCATTTAAGCATTAACTCCTGATATACAAAAGCATGTCTGTGTTGAAATTGGCCAATGAATCAAATCCAATTCATACACAAGTCAGTCCTGAAGTGTAAGTGAGGTGTCACTGTGAAAAGAATCTGCCTTGTGGTGTCCTGTGGCATGTACATTGCAGGGAGTCAGTGATTGTCATTCACCTGTATCAGCTGAGGGCCTAAAGATGACTTCTAGCAATGTCACTTAAAGGGTAATCACGAGTTGGAACAGGCTGTCCAGGGATGAAGTGGAATTACCATCCCTGGAAGTGTTGAAAAGGTGTGTGGATGTGGCACTTGAGATATGGTTTAATGGCGTACATGGTGCTGCTGGGTTAATGATTGGACAGTTGGACTCAATCAGCTTTCCAACCTTAATGATTCTCATCTGCCCCAGATGCTGTGAATTCCCACACCACTTTAAATTACTGGAAGGTGAAAAGGCTAGTAGTTCAAGAAGCTTTCGAATGAGACTATTTTACTCTTAAATGTGTATTTCTGATTACGGTGGGAGTTCGGTGCTTTCATAAATTTGACTTCATTTCTGGTGGCACTGGGACATCCGATGGGAACTAGATTAATGTCTGTGGAATCCTCTTACCGGTGGGGACTGCTGAAGTGTCTCTACTTACAGTGTGCTCTCCTGTCTTCAGGTGCGATGGGGAGACAAGGGGTCAACGGAGGAAGGAGCAAAATTGGAGAAACCCAAAAACGCTATTATTAAGTTGCCAGAACAGGAGTATGAACCATGGGAACCTAAGCCAAAGAAGCCCCATGTGAGAAAACCACCTTCCCAGCGAAAATGGTACACTCCCATCAAGGTAATGTGTCTGACCCTCATTTTTTATCAAGTCTCTCATGTCATATATGATACTACATCCCGCTTCCTTAGCACAATCTTTCTTTCTGCAGAGCTGAGAAAGCCTACTTAGAGAAGTAGCTGTTAATCCTCAGCTTTGCTTGTTTCTTGGAACATGCATCTCACCTGGTACTGTATTGCCATAGATTTTTGAGGAAGAGTGAAGGGCATGAGCAGATATATTCCTTTCCTCAACTCACACTGTCTTTCCAGATACAGTGTGGATTGTAACAGCAGATTGCTCAACTCTTGCTGGGGGGCAGGATGCTGTTTTGTGCCATCTCAAGGCAGTCAAAAAGAGGATTGGATAAAGTGCACCATCCTTGCTTTGACTGCATCGTGGCTAAGGCCTTGGGTTGGAGTCCAGCTCTGTTTTCCTCTAGTTCAGCCACAAGACCAAGTGTTTGATTTTTGGGCAAGTCACTCGGTCTCTCCACACTTTCATCCCCATTTTTCCCCATGTAATTATAGTATCTAGTGTTTCAATGTCTTTTAATGTATGTGTCCTCACACAACCCTTGAGGCAGGGAATAGCTGTTATCTCTGCTTACAGAGAAGAAAACTGGAGGGCTGGCATGGCCGAGGGAGCAGCATACCATGCTCATCCCAGAAATCTGTGCCCATGTCCCAAAACAGTACTCTGTGGGATGAGTTCCCCCCTCCCCACCATAGTCACAGGTGAATTAAACAGTGCTTGAATTTATTGTCAGGAAAGTATCTGTGAATTTTAAAGCTTTGTGGCTGGTTATCAGTGTTCCAGCTCTCTTCACGTAAGTACAGTAGTTTTGTTTTGCCTTTTGTAACACCTCAAGTAACATTAATACCTTAATGTAACACCTGTCTGATTGTCTCTCCTAAGGGAGTTGCTCACATTAAACTGCTGTCATCCTCAGTGAGTTTTGAGCAGACAGAATTTGGCCCACTGCATATTGGGTATGTGTTACCCATAGAGGTCCTTCTGGTTGTCCAGATAAGCAGTGTACAGAGGGCGAGGGCACAGGACCAGTGTGTGCAGACAGTTTAATACAGGAAAGCTGTATTAACTCACCTGTAGTTTCATCTCATGCTATTTTCACCAAATTTCTTGGTCATATCTTGTTGGTTTTGTATTCCAGGGCAAACTTGATGCACTTTGGGCTTTGGTTCGACGGGGCTATGATCAAGTCTCTCTTATGAGACCACAGCCAGGGGATAAGGTAAGGTATCACATATGCACTGGCATGTCACTCCTATTTTAGCAGCACCAATGCTGTTCCCTCCCAACCAGCCCATCTTTTTTTTTTTTTTTTTTTTGACAAGAAACAGGTATTTCAAAACAAGCTTTTGCTGTGGCATCTGTTTAAAATTATTGTCCCAAAAGGTCAACAGCAATGTCTCCACTGTGATAATTTGAGCAGAATGAAAAAGGAGCTGGCTGGTCACAATAGTATATGAGAACTGTTTCAGTCAGATAAATTCTTTGCCTTTTTTTTTTTCCAGGACAAATATGTTGAAGTCAAAAGACAGGTTCTTTGCTCGTGGGTTCTGCTTGTTTTAAATTTAATATGCAGTGGTTGTTCTACAACAGTAATTATGTTTTCTACTCAACTTCATAAAAATGTTTCTTGGCTTTAATAATGGAGTTTACTGATTAATGAGAGAAATCATGAACTGTGCAGGTAATGAAAAAACAAATAGGTTAATGGGGAGCAAAGTTGCTGTTGAATTCTGTGCAGATACATTTCGCAATCATATTCTATGTATAGGCAGAGAGTATCTCCTGCCTTGATGAAGTCTATTGGCCAAAAATAGGTCAGGAGTAGATTCCTCGTGGGAGGAAACGGAGTTTGTGCCTTTCAGAGCCACAGAGATGTCTATGTACTGTGCCTGGTCACTGGTCAGAGCTCTCAGTTTCCTCATGAGAGCCTGGCACCATTATGGTTGTCTCTATTTTGTTATTCTGAGGGGACAGCTCCCTAAGAATTGAGTGCTGGTTTGGATTTCTGTGATGGCACTTTGAAACATGAGGACTAAGCAGAGATGGCAGCATCTTTCTCTTCCCTGTGGCCAGACTCCATACATTTCATCACCTTTGCTCTCAGGGGAAGCAGTTACAGAGTTGTGGCAATAGGGGCCGTAAAGTGCTTTTCTGGGGTAGGAGTGGTAGAGAGGCCCTAATGCTGGGCCTGTTTGCCTGTGTGACTTTCACACCTAATAACAGATTTTGAAAGTTAATAACAAAATTTAAAACTAGCCCTAATTTGCATCATCTAGGGCAAATAATTTGCATGTTTCTGGCTTTTAGCAAAATCCTATTATGGCGTTTGTCTAGTTATTAACCAAATATGCCAATTCAGTATTTAAAGTTTAATCTCTTGCATTTTTCTTTTGGCTTTTAAGGAAACTAATAGAACAAACCCAGCTTCTTATGCTACTTTGTAAAATGGTCTTAACTGTTTCACTAAGCTGCATTTTTAAGGCAGCTGTTTGAGACACCTTATTTACTTTTAAAGCACGATCTAGAGGTTCTGAATAGGCTCTTTAGGTCCAGCTGTATTTTGATAGCTAACATTGTATAATATGAATCTATCCTCTGCCTTTCACTCCCTTGGCTGGGACATTTCTATCAGTGCAGAGCACAACAGAGCCTCTGTTAGCCTGCATGGTCAAGAAACATGCAGGGGGCTGACTCTGAACAGGGATCCTCAGTTCCTTGCCTTTCAGCTCTGCTGTGAGGAGAGCAAGGGGCTGAAAAGAGGCAATGTAAAACAGAGTGAGCTGTAGGATTATTTTATCGGGGAGAACATTAGAAAAATCAAATGTACATCTGGGAAATAGGGTGGAAAGAATCCTATTGAGCCAGATTCAGTGGAATCATAGAATCATCTCTGTTCCCTGGCCTGTGAAATTAACTAAGGCTGAAGAATATTGAAAGTGAAACAAGAAAATGACATCCTTCTGCTGTTAAAAAAAAAAAATCACAGGCCTGCATTTCATGGAGAAAATTAGTGTAGAAAGGAGCAAGGCTATTATTTATTGTTTGAGTAACTCCTCTATTAACAGTCTCTCAGTAGAGAATTGACTCCTTGTAAGTTAGGTTTTTGGTGGGGATATATGTATAAATATACCTGTATGTACACATTAAGTGCCTGTGAGTAAACACATGTGCACACACTTTGTGGCTGAAGAATGGGAAGATCAGGCCAGTGCTCTGAGTGAGCAGCAGCACGGAGACCTTGAAACTCTGGCTGTGCAGAGATGGAGGAGCCTGGCAGCCCCAGGAACAAGCCCACAGCTCTGCTTGACTCACCCTAGAAGGAGACAAGGTCACTCCTGTACAACTGTGCTGACAGCACTCAATGGATTTAGTGTAGTATTGGGCAGACACGAAAGTTCAGCCTAACATGCCTTAGTGCATGGTGTTCTTCCAGACTGTGACATCCAGAGGCTGTGTGGTGATCTTGGAGTAAGGGATTGCTTAGATTTGTGGGTTTTTGAGGGATTGGGACAGGTAGGAGGCAGGGGAAAGAGTTCTTTGTGGTTTTCAAGTGTGCCTTTTTTGGTGTATTTTACAGTCGTTTCATAGCTGTCTTGGTTGTTCAGTAAAACTTAGAAAGCAGAAGAAACACAATTTAACTCTGTTTTGGGAGTGACATTTGGATTCATAACTTGTAAAATTCCTACCTCTGAAGTTCCCAGAATGAGTCAAAGAATTACCTTTATATTTTTAGGAGTTACCAGAGATATAGATTGTTTCCCACTGTAACGAGATTCACTGTAGTTACATTTTCCAAACTTTTTTCACAGTTTACCTCCACTGAAAAAAAAATTTTCATTTTCCATTTTTACTGCTTCAGTTGGGCATATGTTTCCTTCTTGCAGACACTGGATGAAATTATAGCAAACCACTTTTTTCTGCATAATGAAAATACTAATTATGGAGAAGAGAACATCCACAGTACAGGGAGAAAAATATTTTTCATAAGGCTTCTGGGACAGGGGGAAGATGACAACTCGTTTTTGGTTTTGACATTAAAAAAATCTTTAAAAATATTTTGAAAAGTGTAATTTCTCTTACCATTTGAAAATGAATACTGTGGTTTGAGAGCTTTTATTTCCCCCAAAAAAAGTCTTAAAAATATTTGTAGAAAAACTTTCTGTAATAGTTTTGTTGGGTTTTGTATATTTACCAATGCATCTGGCTTTGTCACAGAGAAGCAAAATTCTGCTACACTTTTTCACAGCTGTTCAACATCTTCCCCTACAACACAGGCCTCTTCTCTTTGGATCTACAAACCACACAGCAAAGGCAGTATTGCTACCCCAGGTTTTTAAATCATGACTTCTTCCCCACTCCCACAATGAAGCAAAGTTAAAAATGTCACTGTTAATATATATATATATATATATATATGATGAAATCCATTCCAGAGTGTATTTGAGAGCCTTGCAGTGGAAATACAAGCTGAAGCACGTGTACGAATACAGGACTGACTGCTCTAAGGGATTTCTGTTGTCCTTTGTTCTGGGTGGCCAGGTCTGCTCTCCATCCATCTGTGCTTCTTCCTTCGTCATGGTCCTCTTGCTATTCCCAAACCACCTGCTCTTTTCCTTACCTGTGCCTTATTTCGACTCCTGCCCTAGACATTCCCTTCCATTTCCTTCTGTGTTTTCTTCCTCTTCTTGTTTTTTCTCTTAGTTTTTGTTTCTGTGCCCATCCCCTTGGTTGAGACCAAGTGGTGCCATGCAGTCCTGCTCTCTGGGAGCAATGGGCTTGTCACCAGCCTCCTTACCCTGTTCCTCTCGTGCTGCAGGAACTGAGCTGCTGGTAGCATCATGCTCTGGGTGCCTTGCTGCAGAGCTGGCTGAGGCTCCAAGAGCTTCCCTGCCCTGGCTCATGCCTGCCACAGATTTACCCAGAAAAGGATCTCAGGATGGATGACTCGTCAATATTAGGCAGGATGACATTGATAGGACTGGCTGTGAAAGTCACAGGAGCTTTTTTTTGTTTAAAGAAAACCAGCTAAGCACAAGCTCTGCCTCTTCTCCTGGGAGCTGTGCCCACAGTGTTTGGCTTGGCTCTACAGACACCTCCTCCTCTTGGTCCTCATTCAAGATCATATCATGCCACCACCACTGAAATTTGTTATTAGTTTGGCAAGAATCTCAGTAAAGGGTCACAGGATCCTCCTCACTTGGCTTCCTCAGGTCAACTCTAGCAGGAGTTTCTGTTGCATCAAGATGGGACAGCAGTGGATAAACACACTTAGCTCTACCCCATCATTAGCAGCTAGGCTGTTATTTGTGGGATGGATTTTTGCTGAGCTCTCAGACAGCATCAGCAGAGGAGTGAAGAGATGGAAAAGGGCTAGTGGCTCTGCGGTGGGTTGCTGGGCTTTCTGCCTTGAAGGAATATACAAAGGTGAAGCCTTCACAGGCATTTGTGCCACTGCTGGCTGCAGTGATGGACCCCTTGGAGCTAGGCTGCTATTTGTCCCTTCCTCCCCCAGAAATCTAGGTTTTAGAGGACCAACAGTCACTCTTTTGGCCCAAGAAAGCTCTAAAGTATGGAGACTGCTCATCCATCAACAGGCAATATGTCAGACTGGCCGTATGGCCTGATGACCTGTGTGTTGCTCAAGGTACTCTGACTTCATTGAGGACTTTCCCATCACTATGTTACTGTCCTTCTGAGCTTGCAGGGGCCTGCTCTGAAGATTGGAGTTTGGGAAATACTAATGTCTGGTTATCTTGAATTATTTCGTAGAAACCACAGTAGCTGGTAGGGCAGGATGTCAATAGTCTCTATAAAATATAAGTTTCAGGCTCTTCCCCTTGGCCTAATGGATCAAAAGTGGGGCTGTTACCAATGCCAGCAAGTAAACATTGAAACCCCCAGTATATGCAGAGAGGAAGGTGAGGTGCTTCTTTTAAATAGTCTGTTTAGTAGCTGCTTTCAGCAAATCCATTCCATTTTGCCTCTCAACACATACTGACACAGGAAATTCTTAGAGGCTCAGTTTACCAGAAACCTTGACTAAAACCCAACATTTTTCTCCTCAGACAGAATTCATCTTTTACTTTAAAGACTTAGAAAGTGATCTCGTTATTGTCACTGCAAATTTTGTTACTCAAACAGAGAGTGAGAGTGTAGACTAGATTTTGCTATCATCATCACCCTTGTATACTGATGAGACTTCACTTAATAAAAAGCAATACTTTAGCAGTACTACCCTGTGGTTTTGCACATGTAAAGCCCTTCCCTGGGGAAGGGGACTAGAAGCAGGCTGATGTACAAAACTCTGAAAGCTTTTTTTCCTTTTTCTGTTCCATAAAACCGAAGATAAAAAGACTGCTGTGCAGCCAAAAATGTCACAAATTAGGAGCTGATGGTCATTTTAGAAACCATGACTGGCTCCTTTCAAGTTTTCACCATTAAGTTACTGTGTGACTTTGAGCAAGACATAACAGTTGGAATTTTAAACAGCAGCCTTTGAAATGAAGAGTATTTGGGTTCCTTATTCTGTGCATCCCTTTCAGAGGGATCACTCTTAATCTGATAGATTTGTTAAAGCCCAGAAGGTGTGATTACCCTAAAATTTTGCATGATTCCTTGTAATGCTGACCATGACATCTGTGTGCTGTGGTTTTCCCAACAGCAGAATAATAATGAGAACACATGTATTTACTTTCCTTACAGCTGTGAGGTGTAGTGTTCTGCCAGGCAGTTGGGACTCCTTAGATGAATGATGGGACACCAAGCTTATGGATTATTAATGACGAGTAATTACTTTATAGCTGCTGCCTACAGGTGGTCAGCAGTTTGAATGCAACCCACAGTGATGGCAGCAACTGCCTGTCACTCCATGGTAGCTGCCCACGTACCAGTGCTATGTGGAGCTCATTCTAATTACTTCTCTTCAAGACCGAGTAATGGCTTTTAATAGGCTTCCCTGCCTCTTGCTTGGAGATGTGTTGTAATTGCCCAAGTAATAATTGGCAGAGCTACACAGGGTGCTGGAGAAGCAACACACAGCTCCTTCAGACTGTTACTGGGGCTTTTCTCCCTTTGCTTAACCTTTCTGGAGCCAATTATCTTTAAGCTGCTGAAAAATTAAAGAGACGGGGACATTGCCTGCTGCATTAGGTGATCTCACTTTGTCACTTTCCATGAAAATGTAGCTCCCATTATACTACTTTCTTTTTTCTTTTTGCAAAGGACCCCAGTATCTGTAAGGTTCATTCCTGCTGCAGCAGAGATGGCACGGAGGGAAAAAAGCTCTCGCTCTCTCATGTGGGACCAATGTCCTAATGCACAGTTCCCAGGATGTGCTGAGCACTGCAGCTGGAAACATGTAATCAGTGACTAATGAATTTCCTGTCCTGCAAGAAGCCCACATACTGCATTACCTCTCACTTGTGCCAGGATCATGTTATTTCTGTTGTGGAAGAGGAATTCACAAATAGGTTATGGAGGTGGATGCTGCCTGTCTGCTGCCAGGTTAAACTAGTAGCCTGTCCATGTCTTTGGGAAACAGAGGCACGTTCGGTAACATCCTTCTTGTGAAGGATGGGTGCAAGTCCCAGGGCTGGTGTTATTTAGTGCACAACAGGATGAAGAAGGATTGGCCTTGTGGTTAAGACACTGGCTGTAGCTTACGTAAGTTACTTCGCTTCTGTTCTGCTGTAGTTCCACAGTGATAAGTGAGATGAAGAATAAATCCTAGGAGGGCGAGACCATGTTCCTAACAGCACTTTGAGCTCTTCATAAGCTCCAGAAATAAAAAATAGTGTGTAAGATGGTGTATTCATACTAATATTCATACTAAAGTTATTGTTCAGAATGATAACTGAAAATCAAAAGTTATTGCTTTATTACTTTCGACAGAGGAGCTGTAGTTTCAGATGTCTCTGTTCTTATGTATAAACTATTGTGATTCATGTCGTGGTACCAAAAAAAAACCTCAAATCACGGTCTGTACAAGTAACACAAAGATACTACACAACCTGAAGGGCTTAGATCTATGTATGTTAGGTCTTAATCTTAACTTAGTCTTGCTTTGAATGTTCCAGTTTTATATACCAGTTTTAGTCTTGGATAGGAATTGTTCCTGGAACAACAAGACTGCAAACACTTAGAGGTTTTTGCAGCAACACTGGAGGTTTCTACAGCAGAATAAGGTAGTTGTCCCAAGGCGATCTGCCATTCATCTTAACAAAGGAGTTTTTTGGGGGAGGAGAGGTTTTCTTTGCTTTACCAGTATGCCAGCATTGATAATGAACTGTGTGAGTCCCATCCCAGGAGAAGAAAATCTTTGTGAGATAAGCACAGAGGAAGTTGTGAACTGTGGGTTTACCATCTATGTGCTTTGGGTAGCAGCAGAGCCATTTAAGGGCCAGTTACCCAGAGAACTGTTGGGGATACTTGTATCTGTTTCCAGACTCTAAACAAAGAGGCAGCCTGTGTGGTGCCTTACATTTTTGTCTGAGGCAAGGAAAAATAATAACCATTTTCACCAGAAATCTCTGAGTCTCTATCATTATCCTGTACCCTAGGCAGGTAAAGAGCATTCTGCTCTTCCCCTGTGCACACTGTAATCCCAGCTTGCTCCTGAGAGACAGTCAAATAATTCACCCTGGAAAGCATGATGACACTTAATTACAGTTTGAGCAAGACCAGTTACAGTCCTTTGTGGCCTAATTTGCTGCTGCCAGCAAGCCACCAATACCTCAAGGCTGAGCCTGTTGCACCCAGCAAATGTTTGTTGATTTTGTTGCTATGCTCCAAAGCCCTCCCCATTCTAGAAGATGGACAAATGCAATGTCCTTTTCCCTGAAAACGCCAAAGGAAGGAGGAAAATCTTCTGCAAACCAACCACGGCTGTTTTTTTCTTGAACCACATTCTAGTCTGGTCAGCATTCAAGTGTAGAAATGTGTGGTGCTGTGGTTAAAACAAGGGATGTGAATCACGAGTCCTGAACTCGTAAATACCATTTTTTCTCCTGCGTAACCTTGAGTAAATGACATGACCTGATAGTGGCTCTCCTCACTTCCTCCACTCTGGGATCCTCCTCCATAAAAGCTGTCAGAAAAGAGGAAGGCAGTAAATCGCAAGTTGTGAGTGCAGGTTTAACTTGAGGTATTTCTCTGAGGTTTGGGTAGGATTTGGTCTGGTGTGACTGTACTTTGAGATTGGTACTGAATATAAAGTATATCTAATAGACCTTAACTTTGATTATGCCCAGTGTTTTTCTTTTCTGTTCCCTTTGTCACTTAAGCTTTTTTAAGGCTCAGAATCAACAGGCTTTGTTATGAGTCTGCACTGTGCATTACTTCAGCCACAGCCTCAGCAAGGTCCAAGACATGTGATGTTTTGTGCATTCCTGCAAGATATCTTGTGACTCTGGCCATTCTTTCAGGAGGTGTTTGTAGCCCATTGCTGCATTTCCTTGCTGAGGCAAGGCTGGAAACAATATGCAGTTCCCTGCTGAATGGAGTGTGATGCATATTATTGGAATAGCCCTGTCTTCAAGACTGGGATGGGTTCTCCATGTCGCTTTTCTTATGTGCCTAAGCTGAAAAAGTGGAATCAGGCATGTGAGAGCTGGATGGTAGGGATGTGTTCAGCACAAAGTTTATTTTGCTGAAGGGTCCTGGTCCTAGCTTAAAAGGCCGATTTCCCTGGCTGAGTTATTCCTCCCTCAGATGCCTCATTACTGACTGGTTTCTCCAGTGGTAAATTGGCAGCAGCCCCCTTCTCTTCAGTTTATTTCTGCACTGGTGTTAAATCTAACTGAATAGGCTGCGCCCAGAAGACCCATTCCTTTCAAGCGGTGCTGTGCACAGTTGGGACTGCGAACTGGGGACTAGTGTCTGCAGATGCTTGTCTCTTGGGAAACTATCAGTACTTGATTGTATTCAGCTCCTGGTATTCTGATTAAAGAAGCTACAGTAGCCTGGGATACTGCAGCTATTAATCTTACTGCAAAACAGTTCCTGTTTTAATTCCCTAGTAGATTTGAACGCTGCTTTCCATAAGACTGTCTTTGTTTTGACTAAAAGCTGTAAATGTTTTTTCATGTTAGTAGAATTAGCTGAAGTGGAAAAAATACCCATTGAATAAGTTTCAGTATTTTCAATTTCTGTTTTGAAACACCTTTTCTGTCCAAAACTCAAAGTTATTTTGAAATGAATGTGTTTCAATCCTGAATTAAATTTATTTTGACATACTTATTTTGCCTGAAAAATGAAGACTTTTGGTTGTTGTTGACTTTTCCATTGACCAGCAAGTGAACCGAAAGATCACTTTTATTGCTGCTGTTATGTGCAGTGCATGCCATGGATCTGTTTGTGAGTTTGCCCTGGCAACATACCTCCCATGGTCCCTAGGGGATCCTCTAGATGGGATTATCACACATTTTATGTCAAAAGAGGAGCTCCTGTGCTCCCTCCTCCCTTCCTCACCCCATAAATCCTATTTTCTCAGCTATTTGGCTCCCACAGCCAGAGTGTCTGAGGGCATACTGGGCTTCTGAAGGATTTCTTCTCCCAGCCCCTTTACAAATCAAGGCTGGTGCCCCTTTGCCTCTATGAGAGGTGCTCAGGCATCTTCCCTGGGCTTTCTGGGCAGCAATGCTGGCCATACCCTGGCTGAGACAATAGGTTTTTTTCTGAGTGTGTTAGTAGCCCAAGACATTGCTTAGCTGTGTCTCACTGTCACAGTGGGATCAGTTCCTGGTCCATGTGCAGCTATCTTATTGTTTGGGACTTGGGAGTCAGAGTTTCTGAAGCAGGCATTAACTTTCTATGCTGTGTCTCCATGGTGCTGCACCAGTGAGCCAGGATTTGTGGGTGGTTTAGTTTGGTAGCTGAAAAGTAAGAGAAAAAGCATAGATTTGCTTATAAGAGGGTTTTTGTAGACTCTGTGAAGGATACACACGTGCCTCATCTGCTTTTAAATATCACTGCCCCTTCCAGCATCAGGACGTGTGTCCTGTTTAAAGTTGTGTTACCTCCCGCATCTTAAAGCTTAATCTAATTCATTTTGCCGTGTGAAGCATGTTCAGTGAGCCCAGTAGGTTACACCTCTTAGCAGCACTACCTCACTCGTGTTGTGCTGTAAACAGTTTTCTGCTACTGCTGGGATCATCCTTGTTCATTTGCATTCATCATTTTGTAATTTTTGATTTGAATTAATCTGATGTGCCTAAGGCCATTATAGGGTCCTCACTTTATAGTATGAGTGATTCACGATCCACAGTGCAGTGATTTCCTTCCCCTCCAATAACTCAGTCATGGAAGGAGGAAGCAGAAGGGATATGAGTTTACTTATAAAAAGACCAGCTAATACACTGGATCAAGAATGGGCTGAACTGATTTTCCTTTTTAAAAGCAACATGAAAGGAAATAATTACATTCTCATTGTTGGACACTGTCACTTTACTGGACCTTACTTTTAAAATCCTCCTCTCTTCAGTCAACCCCATTTTCTCTTTATCTTTTCATTGTTTAGGATTACCATAATTATAGGCAATGCTACGGAACTACCAAATAGATTCCCAGAAAATTGTTCTTTACAAGAGAGGACTTATTAAACTGGAAGATATGTAAATGAGTCAGGTTGTCATGAAAACAAATATTTTAACTTGATGATATTTAATGTTTTGATTTGAGACCTAATAACTTAAAATGCCTACATATAAAAATTAATTATAATTTAATAAATTAATTGTTAATGATTAATGCAATAACCACAGTATAATTGATATTGATAATTAGAACTTAATCATTAAGTAATATAATTAGAAAATAATGATAAATTACATATTTATTGGCCTGGAACCATGGTCAGTCACCAAATTGGTGATATGGGAATCTCTGACACTTCCAGTACTTTATTTTTCAATATAAAAACCATATCTGTGTCCCAAATGTAAAAGTAGGAGTTAGTAAAAGTTACTTGTATATGCCTGAAAACCAGGCAGCCTTAGGTTTTACGTGACAAACTGTTTCAGCAGCTCACTAATTTCTAGCCTGTATGCTTCAGGGTAATCAGTGCAATTCCCAGGAAATCCATGAAGGTTTTAATGAGCCGTGACATGTTGAGCGCACAGTCAGCGTGAAGCAGTGCAGTGTGAGGAAGCTTTTGGCAAAGGCTGATGCACATAGATCCTGGCTCCTGAGGAACCAGCTGCTAATCCTGACACTTGCCCAGGGAACTCGAATAGTGAAAGCTCTGTACCACCTCAGTTCTGCTCTTTCTGTGTACAATTATTGTATTCATAATCTACCTCTATAAATAAATTTGCTAAATGAGTTTCCCATAGTGGCTTGTTTAGGATATTCTGTGTAGGTGTTTCTGCTAGAAGACTTCTGTTCTTGATTAGAGGACAGGGTAATCCCTAATTTTTCCAAGATCCAATTTTTTCATTGTCAGTGATCTTAAAGGTATATATCCCATGGTTTTCTGGATGTGTGGATCAAAATCTTCACTTAGCTGATGCTTCACTTGTAGATGCTCACTCTTGTGATTTTAGAGGTAGCATAAAAGCCTGAATCTATTCTTTTAAGTTTTAGAGCTACATTTTTACACTGAACTATCAATAGATATTTAGGAAGTGAAGCTACATGCTGACAAACCATGTCCACAGCAAGCTGGCAGAGTCATCCCAGTGACATCCATAAACAAAATTGGAGAGAGAGAGAGGTGATTATTCAGTTGAGCCTAAGGAAATTATGTTCATTTTATGTTTCAGCATCCTAAATAATACTTTTATTAAAAAATAATAAAAACTTTAATACTTCCTTACTGGGAGCTACTTTGTTTTTTTAATTTGGTGGTATAGTGTATTGCATGGCTATGCTCAAATTTTAAAGGAATTCTTTTATTTTAATCCATTCTAAAATGTAAAGGCAAGTAATATATTCTTACAAGGTCAAAGACCAAGAAAATTCAGTAAACTAAATGAAGCCAACTCTTTTTCTGTCACCTCTGCAATTCAGAATTGCAGCAATGAGACTCTATAAGCAAAACCAAGAGGGAATGGAAACTCAAGATTTGCAACAGGAAGAATATCTTTTATTAAGTCAACTAATGTAGCTAAAAATAAGAAACAGGCATACTTTTATGTGTACAAACACTCTGGTATGCACATAGATGAAACTGGATTTTTGTTAAAAAACAATGCGTGTATTAAGATGAAGAGAGAAAAGGGCAGCTACTGCTCGATGGGCCTGGATTTTTTAAATTCTTTTTGCTGAAGTGCTCTTAGTATCATGGGTGAAGAGACACTTTGAATTGCCTGGATTCTTTCTACTGAAAACTTGCTGAGTAGTAGCTAGATATTTTGGAGAAATGAGTGCTGGGGAATGATGTACTGAGCACTGTGATGGAAGTAGCCCAGCAACATGATGCAATGGCTTTCAAGAGGTTCCTCCCTTCCTTCCCCCCCCCCCTTAAACCACACACAAAAACACATCCTAGGTGGTCGAGGAGGCGTTGCCTAGAAGTACAAAGTGCCTGAATTGCACATGTGATTGTTACACTGGGATGAAAGCTGAAGTTGGGACAAGGGCAGATCCTGCTGCTTCAGTATTTGTACTTTTTGAAAAGCCAATTTGGCAAGCAGCATAACAAGAGCCTAACAAGTGGATGGACATATGGGAAGGCAAAATAATTGTGCATTAGGAAGACTGTGCAGATGTGAGCTGAAGTAAGGGCGTAACTCCATATGGCACATTGCTGACCTTCAGTTGGTGCTTGAATGACAGTACGCGGTGTGGGTCGCACCATCTGAGCGATGCTGCACTGGGAGCGGGGCCGAAACCAGACAGAACTGGATTTACGCAGATCATCTGCCTCCTAGAAAACAATACAGCGGCTGTGCCTGAGATCACCCTGGTACTGCTGCACCTTGCAACTCTGACACCTTCCCTGAAACACTAAGTGTATACCATGCTTCTGGAAAAAATATACTATTTCCACTACTAAACTGGGATGGCTCTTAATCCCTGTTAATACTCTGTGCAGGAAGAGCAGAGATAAGTGTGCAGGATACTTCATTTCTGTCCTTGTTCTCCAGGGTTTAAAAGCCTTTATATGCCTTCGGAGAGGAAATTACTTAATTCTTTCAAACAGAAAATATTAAAAATCCTGTGGTTAGCATGTTTATTTGAGAAACATCATGGATCTTTTTATAAACTAACCCCAGAGGGATGCACGTGTTATTATAGCAGTGGCCCTCTGTTATTAGGAAACTGTGATATGTGGAGGGCTTCTTCAACCTAGAAATCCTTTGATGAAATACACTTGATAAGTCCAAACTATCACTTATGATTTAATATCATTTGTTCTTCCCTTTCCCTTTCAGCTGTTAATCCTAACGCTGGCTGAGAGTTCGGCCTCATTTTATCAATGGCTGCTTGAAGTGCTCAGGAGGATTTGCTCCAGTATTCACCAGAAGTCTTTGATATATGAGATTGTAGGCTAACACCGATAATCTTTTGTGAGGAAGTGTCACAATACATACATCGATCTTCCAAGCCTCTATCTGTCAGACTCCCCCAACCCAACCGTATTTTTCATGACACAATGCAGCGCATGGCCTTTAAATTACCCATCTGTCTGACAAATCAGTGAGTGTGGCAGAAACTGGCAGCAGTTTGACGTCGCCTATCACTTTAACTGAAGTGAAAGTAATGCAAACAGATTTATGGGATCCCCTTTGATTATAGACTATGAATATATTTGGAATTGATGTTTGGGAGAGAGACACAGCGGAGAAGCAGGAAAGGCTTGTAAGCAAAAGCACTAGTGTTGGGTTTCAGCTTTGCATTTACTGTGAGGGAGATTGTTCTGTCCTAAATTTTTTCCTTCCCCATATGGTGCATCTCGTATGAGTACCTCTGACCTTTTTTTTTTCTTTTTTTTTTTTTTTACTTTTGTCCTGATTCTTTAACTGTTCTAAATTCATAAGTTTATAAATAACAAGGCTGAGTTTCCTTTAATGAATCTGATGTACAACTGTTAAATATATATGTAACATTCATTGCATGTCAGTAAATAGTGCTGAATTTCCAAATGTGCTCTGAATAGAGTTAAGCACAGCAGAAGACAAATAGCTAAGAAGAAGGGCTGCTCACTGCAATGCTGGTGAGAACTTGAGTTCTGTGATGGAGTGGAGCAAAGCATTGACTTGGATTTTTTTGATCCAGTAGTTTATCTTTGTTGCAGAAGTAACCAAGACCTTGGCTTTTGTCATTTGCCTCCATGAAAAGACTCTGGCCCCAGTACAGTATTGCCTAGTTCATGACCAAAGTCTGCTGTAACAAGCCTGGATTTATAGAAAGGCAATTTTATCCTACTCATGATGCTGTTGTTTAAGTGTAGTGGTGAATTGTGATGCCGAAAGCTGGGACAGAGAACTACTCAGTATGTCTCATGTGCAGGCAACAACATGCCCATTCAAACAACTCATGTCGGCAGCTGAGCTCTTGAATCCCCGAGCCATCCCGTCCAACTAAGTGGTAGGGTGGTACCCTTTGGGTGTTAGTACATTTGTTGAGTCATTTTCTGAGCTCCCTGGAGCTTACACAAGCTTCTATTGAAATGCTGCTTGCCTTCCTTCAGAGAAGCCATAGACTTGAGGGATTCCCTTCTTTTTAAAGAAATAGTTTTCATGAATAAAGGTGCAGGCATTGGAAGTCACTTAACAGAACGGATAGTTGTGGTGCTGCTGTGATGGTTTTTGCCTGGTTTCCAGGGGAAATTGTGATTTGTGGGTTTGCCACAGAAACTCAGCCTATTCCCTAAACACCTTCAGAGTTTTCTCATGCCGGACAGCACTGAACCAAGAGCAATTTGTCACTGGTGTGGGTTCTTGTATTCCTGTTATCACAGCCATCGGTAGCTGGGGGGAATTGTGATCTACAACTGCTTAGCTTTGAGATAAGTTTTCTATATTTGGAGTCCTTCTCCTGAATCTGCTTGGGTGATGTTGGCATAACCTTTAGCTGAATTTAGTTTGCGGATTCTAGCGTACAGCCTACCTGAGGTGTCTGATTGAGGTTGCCATGTAGGTTTTGAATTACTCAGGAGCCTCTGGCTGCTCCCCACAGGAAAGGCTAGGTGGTCTTTGGGGTCTGTCTGTCTCTCTTCCTGTCTGGAGCTTGGTTAGTGGGAACCTATGCAAAGTTTTATTTTGGCTAAAGGAAACCCTGAAATATTTACATTTAACCTCTAGTTGACTAAGACATCCCCAGTGCTTGCATTTTTTTCAAACCCAAGCTACTCCTGTTTTAAAATTTCAGTCTGCAGGTCCTGCATCCCACATCCATTCTGAAAACACATTCATTAGAGAGCTGTCTGTGCAAGTCCCACACCTTGTTGGTGTTTCTGAGGGAAGCCACATCTACATTGGAGCACAGAAAACAGATGTACGATCCCAGTGTAATGTTCAAAGCATGGATACCAACCAGGCTTGGATCACTCTGAAAATGAAAGCTACAGATTATGTCTTTGCTAATGTTGTTCCTCTGGTATAATCCTGTATGAGTCTTTTTCAAGCACAGCTTTGTCAGTCAGGGATCCCACTAAGGCAAGCATGACTTTGGTGGAGCTGTCACTTTGGGCATGTTCTTCATAGCTTTAGTAGCATTGCAGAGAGCACATGTGAGCCAAGTCATGCTGTGGTCCCTTTTGGTTTAAGCCAGTCCTAGGCTGTTCCCTGTAGGCAGGAACTCTGAAATTCAAGGAAAGCATTGGTTTCTAGTGCTGAGCTTTAGTACAGCATGGTTTAAATGTCATGTCTAGGACCCAGTGAATAATACTGGATGAAGTGCAGCCTGGCCCCTCTGCTTATAGTCTCTTTGAGTATCTGCTGATGAGTCAAAATATCTTCTTTTTACAAATAATGAATTTTTCTTTACCTCTAGGGAA
Organism: Lepidothrix coronata; assembly: GCF_001604755.1. NCBI lineage: Eukaryota > Metazoa > Chordata > Aves > Passeriformes > Pipridae > Lepidothrix > Lepidothrix coronata. The sequence continues at coordinate 11,391,229 of NW_016690188.1, forward strand.
GATGCATAAACTTCACTCGTGTGAAATCGGATGGAACCCCTGCCCCTTACAGCCCGCCACCAAAGCTGCCACGACGTGACAATATTCCCCTCAACAATGCTCCAAGGATTTCTTCTTCTCCTGTGTCTCTGCAACCCCCTTCCAGGCAGCCACCTCCTGGACCACCGCCATCCCGAGCCCCTCCTGGACCTCCTCCTTCACGCCCACCCCCGCAGCCTATGGCTTAGAGTGCAGCAAAACCCTGATCGACACAACATGTCTCTTTGCTGAACACAGCATATTTATTGAGTATTGGTTTACAGTTAAAGATATCAGAATTTGTTGCTGGTCAGCAAAAAAAGAAGGAAAAAAAAAAAAAGAAAAATAGCTAAGTGTCAATTTTAGTATATGACTATATTTATACCACACGTGCTGAGTAAACATTCAGTGGATAGATTCAGAGCTATGGGATATAGAAACAAATAAAAATGATCATCTAGATACAGTAGCACCTTTTGTATGTATACATTTGAAAATCTATTTAGATATGACATTTGTCTGACTTGGTATGTCAGATCATTCATTAATAACTTTAGCCGGTATACGTGCATCAGTGGTTTTGATAGCTGCCACCTGCAGGTTGGTTAAACATAGCTCATTGAGGAATTTGCTTTCTTTTCCCTAACAGTACTGCATCCAGATGTTAGTATGGATCAATAATTGCAAAGATAACTTTCTGCCTTTGGTTCTGCAGGTGGAATTTCTATGAAAGTTATAAGAAGCCTATATAAATAATGAGGTAAAATGAGACTATGTGCCAATAATCTAGCTCAGTAATCTAGCATATAAGCGAGATACATTTTTTTCACCTGGAAAAATCAGTTTTGAGCCTACCATCTCAGCATATGTTTAGACTTGGTTGCATAGGATAACCACTGAAGGCCAGGTACTGGGTCTAAAAATCCAAACGTTGGACAAGACTTCAGTTCATATTTGTCCAAAGTTCAGAGGAATTTTGAGAAAAGCATTTTGGCTAGGTGTTTAGTTTTCATTTACAGAAAATATAGTCCAACATGGAGCAAACATACATTCAATTTGAGCATAGATGCTGTAATATGCAAACAGCGTGTGTTACTTACATCAGTAGCACTGAGGGACTGATTCTGCTGTTATTTAATTAGATAAATTTTCTTTTGATCTTACTGCCAAGCAGAACTAGATCCTTTTGTGATTCAAACATAAATTCCTCTATAAGCAGCTCTTTCTTCAGACAGCCCAGGTCCCAATAATATGTAACCTTGCAGTCTACCTGTGGTTGAGAAGCATGATGTGAACTGTGAGTTTGAGCTTTTATCCCTGTTTCATATGTTTGGCTAGAGGATTTCCCAAACATTGTGGCTGTTCATCCATGACCTCAATTCTGGGTGTCATCAGAAAGAGATGTGAGCACCCACACAGAGGTGGGAATTTATGACGCGGGACTGTGGGTCAGCCCATGATTAGTGTTCACTGAGCAATACCTGAGTGGGTTGTGCCCAGAGCATTCCCTAGTGAATCAAAATAACACCTGAGCTTGCTTTTTCTCCACCACTACCTATCATATTGTATTGGAGAGGGTAACTGCAAATCCCTGTGCTGGTTCGCTTTGGCACTGGTTGTGTTATTAGGATAGTTGTAGAATTAATGATATGCTGCATTATAACACAGCATATATCTATTTCTCCATCTGTGTGTGGGTGTGTAGCACATCACAGTAGTTATTGGCACATAAGTCTAAGATAAAACACTAACTGTATCATGGAATTGGTCCAGATTTATGACCTTTTCATGCAGGTGCTATAGGCATATAAAGTTGTACTGGTACAAACAGAAATCAGGCTTAGTCTTTCCAGTGGAAGTCCCACTTGCAGAACATCACACCAAGCTCTCATCAGTCTATGCTAATCACTGTGACATGCCGTGTGTATGCAGCTGAGGCTGTCAGATGTAAACTCAGAAGAACCACAGAGCCTCTTTCTCCTCTTGCACTGCTCTGCTCTCTTGAGTTATGCTCTTACCTCATGTGTATTGGTGCAGGTAGTGGAATTACAGTCGTGGGTGCTAGCTGCCCCTGGAGCTGTTCCTAATTTAGGCCTGAGCCAGCAAAGCACTTCTGCATGTTTTAAAATGTCCTGCAGGTCAAGAGAAACTTCCTCATGCTCAAGTGCTTTGCTGACTTGTGACTTCATTGTGATCATAAAGGAGAATTGGGATGCACTCAACCCTATCCTCATTCTTTTTAGACACTTGAATAAGTCTGCATATTTTGGTTCATAAGAATGGATTTCTGTTTGGAAGAGAAAAAAGAGTGTGTCTATGTGTGTGCGTGTGTCTGTGTTTGTGTGTGGGAACTGTGTAGGTTTTTGTTGGGTTTCTTTTCCTTTACAAAAATTGCTCGAGAGTGGCACTGCTATGAATATAAAGACCTTTTGCAGCCAGTGTGATACAAAGTCATCGCTTATCTCTGTTTCTTTCTGGTGAAAGGTGAAACTAAAACAGATCCAATTTTCCACTGCAGTTCTGGTGAAGCTCTGCTTCTGACACCAGTGAAAGGAACTGGATGACTGCAGGGAGAGGGTAGGAACCTGGATGAGGGGGAAGGTGCTTTACAAGCAGAGATCATTGACTGACTTTATGTTGGTTATATGGAAGCCTTTGGGAAATAACCTTGCTCAGTCTAAGACTATTTGTAATAATGTGTATGTACAGTTGAACCCAGCAGCTTCTTATATTGGCTGTAGAAGAAAAATTACCCAACAAATTTAATCAGGAATTGAAATAGCAGAGGGCAATAAAACTGATTCTTGTGCCAGGACAAAACATGGCATTAGAGTTCTAGCTGCTTGTCGGAAGACCACAGAAGACCACTGTTCTGTAGACACCAAGTCTCTTTATCAGCAGGCAGCGATGAGATTAAATTAGTGAACTGATGGGTCAAGAGTTTAGCTAAAGAAAAAGGCCATGAGCCAGACTTTGTATTGTCGTGCACCCCTACAGATCTTGGAAAGGATGAGTAGAGTTGTTGCAGATTTGCATTGATGTTAATGTTGGTAAAATTTGACTCACTACCAGTAACAGTGGAGGTGTTGGCTAAGAGAGAGCTTCTCACAGTCACATGTCCAACATGCAGTTGAGGGGAATATTCTTTTTTGTTTTGCTGGGATCATAGTCTTGCAGAGATAACAGATACTAACGATTTCTGCGTAACTTGCAAGTGCAGCAAGAATAGGAACAGCTTGGGCTTCCAGGTGATCAGATATGATTAAAGCAGGAAGCACCATGGATTTGAAAATTAGATTCAGCATAAATGGAGTTCCCTGCATGAATATGTAGAAAACTAAGCATTTGGTGTGTAACTCAAGTTTTGGCTGCAGCTTCTGTGACGGGAGCCCTGCAGGTTTAGTTTGCTGGTAAAGCAGGAAGAAGAGAAAGTGAACACAAACTGAATTGCCTTTGCAAAGGTGGGGGAAATGAATGTGCTGCAGTGGCTACAGAAAAGCCTTTTGGTTGTGTAGAAATGTAGCTGTTTGCAGTGACCTCAGGCATTGTAACAATGCAGTAGGAGAAACTGGTTGCTGTTTTACTGTCTGTTGATCTTGATCTTTACCTGGTATAAATCAAAATAGGCCAACTGAAATCAAGGCAGGAATACTGCTGTCTATCAGCTGAGAACTGTCGCAAAATAAATGAAGGAGCAAAATCCCTCTAACTGGCTCCATGCTGCAATGTTTGTTTTGGTATTCTTGTATGTCAGTTGTGATTACAGTACTTACATTGCTAAGAAATGTTCTCGTGGTGGATGATTCCCTTGTATTTTCCAGTAGTTTGGAAATCCATGATTTGACACTTGCAAAAAGCGAGTATCTAATGTTTCCCCAAATCCAGGAGAGCAATGGATTAAGGGGATCTTTGGCTCACACTTAGCACAGATGTGAAATGACACAAGGTGCAAAGCAGCAGGGAGGGAAACCCTGTGTGTTTAAAGATGATACAGAACCACATTGATCAAAGCATATTTATGGCCATCTTTCAACCTCAGTGCATGTGTTGCCATCTGTGAGAGTAGCCTGCAGAGCAGACGGTCCTAAATGTAAAAAAGAAAAAAAAGAAAGGAAAAGAATCAGCTCCTCATCTGAAAGAGTGAGCATAACAATGAATGACATTATTTCATGAACTGTACCAGTTCAAATGCATGTGCACCTGGTGCTCCTAATGCTTTTCACTCCTGTTGGTCTTTAGACAACATGATCAGTAATATGCTTTCTCTCTTTAATCGTATGCTGTTTTTATTGTTATTACTTTGTTTTGTTGTGTTGTTGTTTGTTTTTTTAAAGAAACATTTCACTGAGAAAACAGCCCTACTTCTGTAAATATAGAGTTTAATTTGGAGGAGACAGCACACTTCTGGATGTTACTGCTGGACAGTTATTTATTAAAAGGGGCTCAAGGTGAATAAATAGAGGTGGCTCAGGATACACGCATGCAAGTGTGATAATGCAGTATAGTATTTTCAGTTCTCTGTAGTTTTGGGGTAAGGGGAATTTTTGGGTCATCCTAGTTTGTTTAGAATTTTGTTACTGATATACTTTTGAATAATGCAATAGAGATTCCTGACATATAACAGTGTAGATTATGATAGATTTTTCATTTAGGAGGAAAAAGGGGGAGTAGTGAAGGAGAAATGTTTTAGTTTTTAAGGGGGAAAAATATACTGTACTCAATTGTTTGTTTGTTTTGTTTTTGTTTAGAAAGATGTGTGTTTTCAAAACAGTGGGGATGTGGCTGATACACAGCTGGGGCATGGAGATGAGGGACAGAGGGAGCAGTTGGATTTTTGAGGGACAAAGAAGCTTTACATGGGGGTATGGGTTTGTTACTGGTACACGTGCTACAAAGTTCTGTAACTGACATGCTGCTTCCATGTTATAATCATATAACCTTTATGCATTTTAGGCATGTGCTCCATTTTTCTGAGAAAACCTTGCAAATGTAATGCCTGCATGAAAATGTGGGAGATGTAGCCAAAGTCTTATAATCCAACATAATGTAGTCTTAATGAATTCAAAATCAACAATAAAAGTGCTTACTGGTTAAACACTACAGAGAATTTCATTGCAGGGTCATTTTAAGAGGTGATAAGCTTGTCTGTCATGGCTAGGCTTCGTGAATGAAGATGTGGGTAGCTTGTCTGTACTGTCTTTCTAATCAGCTCAGCCATTGGTCAGGAGAAGAATGTGGAGTTGGGCAGTCAGAATTCCCATTCCCAACTTGCTACTGATTCATTATTTAACTAGAGACAAGGGTATGTTCTGTGCCTCAGTTTCATGTTTCTGGCCTGAGAATTCCAATCTTTGCCTAATTCAAAGGTAAGCCATTGTTTTTTTGAAACGGTAGACATGCTGAGTAAATTGGGATGGAGTCTGGGCTCAACATTCATTTAGACATGGGGCAGGGTCTGAACTCATTGCTGATATCTTGAGGTCAGCCAATACATAGAAACAAAGTAAAAGCCATGCAAGATGCCAGAGCTCAAGATTTTAACAAAGAGAAATTCCATGGCAAAACCTACACTTCTGAAAACACTGAGGGCACCGGACTTCAGATCAAACTACTGATTTTCAGGAGTCCTCTCAGAAGGACACAGGACTGGATCATAAGACTCCTTCTCCCTCACTGTCCTTGACTGTGTTTTTTTTCTTCTCTCCCTGCTTCTACTCCTTCCTCTGTATCTGTTCAAGCCCCGTGGAGGATGGGGAGGGGGCACTGATGGAAACATCAGACAGGCAAGAAGGTCAAGGAGGTAGGCCACAAAAATCTCCAACCCCAGTAGGCAGGCTGCAATTATGGGTAATCAAGGCTGCTGCAAAGCTGCTGAGCTCTGCTATGCACTCAATCTGCCGAGCATGCCAGCCACAGCCCTGTGTGCAAGGGAAAGGAAGCTTGTCCTTGCACGCACGCAATTCCCTGAGCGCATGTGAGCTTCTTCTGCAAAAAGCAGTGAACACGGATTTTTGGGGGTCTGGTAGCCACATGAACTCATCGTGGCAAAGCAGGTGGGACCTGCGTGGTGGCTGAGCCAAGCACCCCCTTCCCTCTTGGCAGCTCCAACTGGCTGTGCTATTAATGGGAACCAAAATCCTTGGCCCGGAGCCATGCTACTCCCTCATGAAGTCAGGGGCTCTGACAAAAAGCCCAGCTTGCTCTCACTCTGCTCAAGCTGGCAAGACAATAGTCATCCAGTATGGTTTTGTGGCCTTTGCTCTTTTTTGTTCTTCCCTCTGCTTCTTACTCAAAAAGCAGGCTCAGGCTCTTGGAAGAGATCAGATAAACAAAAGCAGTCCTGGAGCCAAAGCTCTGGGCACTTTTATTCTGCATTAACAAAAACCCAACACTGGCTGCAGCTGTGGCTGGTTAGGTTTATGCATGTCTGAGACAACAAAATTCAGATTTGACCTGAACTTTCCCAGAGACTGGAATGTGCAGATCCAGGTCTTTGGTTATGGACTTGTCTATAAATAGCTTCTAGTGCTGATTTAGAATCTTTCATCAAATGTACTTCACAGTCTCAGGAGTGATATTTACATGTTCACATATGCCAAAGTACCCTATTTGGCTGCATGGAAGTCAGCAACAAGAATTTTATTGGCTTCAGCAACCTGAGCCAGGAACTGAAAAAATGTTCTTTCCCCCTATCCTCCCATTCCTCAAGAAACCACAGGCAGAGCATGTTGCCCATGCTGGAAGTTGTCTGATCTTTACTCTGTGAAGATCAGCCTTTGGAATAGGACTCATCTGAAGTTTCATCTCTTTCTGCAACAAATTCCCCCTCTCCCTGCACATTGAGGACCCTCCTTTTCACTGCAAGGGAGGTTGCACTGGAGTTTCCTAGCCAGGTATTACTCTGATTTCTGACTGCAGAACAGGAAAACTGTGAGACTATTAATGAGATGAACAAGTTCCCTGAAAGAAAGGCTTCCTCCTGGAAGGTTTTCCCTGCAACATAGATTGAGAAATGTTTTCTTTTAAGCTTCCAGAGATGCAGGATTGCATGGGTAAATACTTCACTGAAGGTCCTTAGATAAGTCCATCTGTGTCTCAGCCACGGAGTCCACTCACTGAAGTGAGCTCTCCTCACACCAGCCTATCATTGCCATGTAGTAGCTGAGTTGCCCTTTGTCCATGCTGGTGTCCTGCATCTTGCTGATTCTGGGGCACAGACCGTCTGTTTCTTTGTGATAGAAATAGGGGCCCTGCAGAAATGTCCTAGGTCCCATGACCCAGAACACCTCACAGTGGATGTATACACTTTTCTCTGATGGCAGAGGGATATGGATTTAGAGCACGAGTTTTCCCAGAGAACACAGGAACATAGCTGTCAAGACATAGCCACATGTAATAAACACCCATGTGTTTGCCACAGGTTACTACATACAGCAACTCTTTCTTTACTGATCGTGCCTCGTGCATTGTTAGGGTAAAATACTAAGTGCCCTCTAATGTTTTCTAGTCTCCATTTTTCAGTACATAGCAAGATGTTTTGAGCTAGAAGCAAGAGCCCCAAGATTCCCCTTCATCATCAAAGTCATATTTGGCCAACCAAAGCCAAGGAGAAAATATGGCAAGCATATGTGGCAGCTCATTCCCTTCAAAAACACAACTGTTGATGCTTTGTGCTTCTCTTTCCTTATGCATCAGGAATAGCTTAGCTAGCAGTGAATGTGCCTAGAAGTAGGGGTTGGTCCTGGTTCAGCTTTGGGGGTTTTTTCCTCCTATTTTTTAATGGATTTCTGTGTAACGTATGTTGGGATCCTCAGTGATACAGGGATTCCAACACATCAGTGAGGCTGTTGGTTCCAACTGGGAAATGCCAAAATGTCCTCCACAGACATAGGTGCCTTCAGAAGGTAGTTAATAAGCCTTGCAAGCCATCATCATGATGACAGTAGACTTTGGTTTACCGTAGTTCACCAGGAGACTCCTGCTCCAGGAATGCATACAGCCTCTCTCTGAGACACCATGAGTGACAGCCCATCTACCAGGACAGTCATAGAGATCCTGCTGGGGTTTGTCTCTGCCCAAACTAGTGGGTGTGGCCAAGGACTACTACTCATGCCTTGAAGTACTTATCCTTCTCTAGGGAAAAAAGTGGGCGGGGAGAAACTGTAACTCTCTGCAGGCTCTAGAGTTCTCCAGCTCTCGGTCTATTTTTGCCAATACTAATGGTTTGCATTGCTGAAGTGAGTCACAAGTCAAAGTATGAAATAGCTCATTTCCCTCCCAGCCATATGCAGGAGCAAAGGAGCAGATCTGCCTCTAACCCAGGCCAGCTGGACCCAGCACAGTCCTGGGAAGAGCAGGCAGGATGCTTCCCAGGTGGCCTCAGGCAGCGTCTCTGCCATGGTCTCCTGGAAGTTTATCCGGAGGATATGTTTTTTGCATTCCTCATGAATCATGTTGTTCTCCTTTTCCGGAGTCACACACAGGTGGTAGTTGTCTGCTTCCTGTGGGTCTGAATTGCAGTCTGCTTGTGCCAAGAGGGGCTCTGAGGGGTTGATGGAGCACCTCTGCATTCACCAACTCTGCAGAGCTGTATTTGTGGGATGGCACAGCCAGCACCAAGGCTTTTCTTCCTTCCTGTGAGGCTAGTGCAGGCAAATCAGGCTATGGCTGTTTCTCTGCCCTCCATTTTGTGCCTCAGTTTCCCTTGCTGTAAGGACAGATCCCAGCTCTGGGTATTTGAGCATTACAGCTCTGGACTCCTGGCCAAGCAGTTTCAGCAATTGTAGCTGTGGTGGCTCCTCTCACACTTAGCAGCTGCCAGCTTTTCTCTCTGGATACCTTTGCAGCTCTGCCTGGGGCAGAGAGAAGAGGCTGGAGAAGCTCCTGTTGCTGGCCATCCACATGACTCATGTCTGGCATTCCAGTATTTTTGGTAGTTCAGGAGCAGCCCCAACTCAAGAGCAGGAAATAAGCATAAAAATAGCCTGTCGATGTGTTTGCAGCCAAGCAAAGTGCATGATGTCTCTCTGCCAGCATCTGGCCCCAGCAGCCCCTTTCCTAACCAGCTTCTGGAGAGCTGCACGCAGGGGATGAGCTGTGAGAAAGCTCTTGTCTCTGCAAGTCTGTTGGTGCTCAAGCAGCAGGCTGAGGTCAGATGTCACCTCCGAAGCCTTTTGGATTGTTATTGTAGGGTTTGTCCAGTGAGGGCTGACAGAGCCTTTTGCAGCATGGATGCTGTGAGGCCCACAAAGATGCTGCCAGAAGATGCTACTTGGCATGGCTGTCACTTCTGGAAGGGAAGCCACTGCACACAGGTGCTGGGACGTTATGGCATATGGCCCCACCCCAGACGGGCCATTTGGGGTGGCATCCTGGCAGCACTCAGAGCTCTGTTAAGGGCAGTGCTGGTCTGGGGCAAAGGAGGGAGGCAGCAGCCATGGTGGTGGGGACCGCTGTAGGGCAGGACTCAGCAGTCTGTGTCCCACAGTGGAGCAGCCCACTTGGACTTCGCCAGAGCAGAGTGGGAAATCAGCCAGAACAGACTGGGAAACAGGCATTGCTTTAAAACGACAACAAGAAAAACTGTTTCAAGCTGGTTTTGCTGTGGAAATCTTGCATAAACTGGCAGTTCCACTTCCAGCAACAGCCTCTTCTACTGCCCACAAAGTGTAAGTGCTGTCCTGGTGCCCTCTGTTCATCTGTCCTCTCTGAACCGTCTCACTTTCTGAGCCGTTGCAAAGTCCACATGCTTGGTTGGAACTTGCACAGTTACTAAGCAGGGGGAAAATCCATACTTACCCTGGTAGATCAGGATGCTTTTGTCCACAGTGCTGCCAGTAATCTTAGAAGGGAGTGTATGCAGATGCATATCTATGTGATCGAACTGCTTCCCCAAGACAGACACAGGCACACACTCAGAAGAGAGAACCATCTTCTGATAGAAATGGGAATTGGAAATGGGAATTGTAAAACTCTTCTGGGATAAGAGTTTTCATTTGTTTCCCAGTTACCATTGACTTGGGAAGAAAAGGGGTACTTTTGCTGCATGAATAGGAATTGCTCAAGTCTCTGCTGAGATTCTCAGAAACTCACAGGACCATAATCAGACCTAACAAGAGCAACCCCCCAGACATCATACAGTTTTTGCAGCAATATGGTGCTTTCACTAATGTCTGGCATTGGAGAAGATGAGTGTCTCTGAAGCCAACAGCATCTATTGTTACGCATCTTGTACCAAACCACCTCTCTGCAATTAAAAATGGTCAGACAGCTAAAGGCTGCAGCTAAGATTCAATTCTTGGATTGGGAAGGATTCAATGTTCCTGGACCATTCAGTAGCAGAACCACAGCTAAGTAACTGTAACCTGGCAATCCCACTGCTCTGTGCTCTGTGTTTACACTGCAGGCTGATCCATGAAGGAAGCCTGGGACGTGCCTTGGAGCTGTCACCTTTCCTCCTTCTGGCACTCCTAGGCCTCTGACAAAACCACTCCCTCTCCAGCTTAATTCATGCCTCTTTCCAGGCTCTCTCCTTCACCTTCCTCAGAGCTACTCCTTGCTTGGCCATACCCCTGCCTCCTGCAGCTGCCATGCAGACCCAAGCTGGTGATGCAGCAGTGTGCATGAGCCTGTGCTGTGTTCCAGACTGGAGTTCATACAGGCACACTCACTGAGCTGTGACCTGCTTGCTGTATCACTATCAAAGAGACACAGGTCAAACCTGAAATCTGCCAAATAAAATTTTCCAGGCAAACAAGCTCTGACTAGCGATCCTGTTTTTTCTTACACTTAACTGTGAGCTGATGATGATTCCTTGTCTGAAATGTTCTGCCCTCATTTATCACCTTTTTGACAAAATTTGGCACTGGAAATAACCCACAGTTTGGGACACAAGGTGGTCCATTGAGACATGAATGAATACTGGTGCCATTCTGCAACTGAGATGCTGTGGTCCTGTGAGGCTGACTCTTGGGAGAGGTTGTTTTGATTGCTTGCTCTCTCCATGACCCTGAACACATCCTCTCTGGTTTGACTCAGTGGACTCTAATCATCTCAGTATTGCAGAAGGGCTGGTTTTAGATCACCCACCAATATCTGGAAGAGGTCTCTAAGAAAAACTTTCAACACTTGGAAGATTTTCAACTAACACAGCTAGACCACAGCCCTCAATTTAAGGAGAGATGGCTGTTTCAGCAGTGGTATTGCTATTTTTAGGTCCTTTATAATAAAAAAGTCTTCTCTGTTATAAGATTATTTGCCCTCTTTTCTGTTCTTGTTACTACAAAAACAATTTATGAAATAAGTTGGTTTATCTTAGGAAGGAACAGACATTGTGTAAGCACACAGTAAAATGCAAACCCAAACAATTCCCCCTCACACATTCCCAGTAGCTGTGAATTTTTCAACAGGTCCTAGCAGCTGGCATCTGGGTGAGGGGAGGATGTATGTGTCCACACCGTTGTCAGATCTGGTTCAGCAACCTGTCCATACCTTTAATGGACAGGTTATCAAAGCCTTGCTCCTGCCCAACAGTGCAAGTGAATGCTTATGTTAAATGTTCCCAATCTGCTTATGTGATGAAGCTCATAGGTTCTTGAATAGAGACTGAATGCTATAGTCCCAAGAGAGGGAAGCAATACTTTATGTCTCTTTGCCTTTTTTTAACTTTGTCAAGATTTTGAGATGCCTCTTCTATGTCCACCAAGAGAGATCTGGATACCAGTTGCAGTGTTGCTGATGTAACTGGTATGACCACACTGGCTTCAGTGGTGTCACTGCAATTCTGCAGCAAAGGGAGGAGAACCAAAATCAACCAAAAGGCCATGCATCTGGCTCAGCTCAGACAGAAATGACTGGGGGACTTTCCACTGGTTTTACAGGTGACAGAGGAACACAGAGAAGTATCTACACCTCATGGAAATGTTCTTCCTAGTGTATCAGTTGTACACACCTGTTTCTTTTGATGACAATATCATGATAAAACATCCTGTCCTAATAATCTGTGCACTCTTTAAACCAGTGATTACTCTTTGGCTCCCTACTTCTTCAGACTCAACAGGGCCATGATCTGAAGTGCTTTAGGCCCTTGGTACTAGCACCAAGACACAGTACTACTATGCAGTGCTCCCAGACTGTGCCACTGAGCAATTATAAGCCATCATTGCTAGACTAGTTGAACTAGTAGCATCTCACAGAGTGTTCTCGAGGATACTGTCTTCAGTGTAGCCAGCTCTAGGCTGGAATATGGCCACTTCAAATCTCAGGGCAAACCAGTTGTGGAGAAGAACATGAAAAAGAACACTAAACGCAATCAAAATGAGATATACAAGCAGACGAGGAGCCAATGCCAAAGCTGGATGTTCCCTGAAGCACTAGTAAGTATTACCTTTAATTTTACCAGAAAATCAGAAGTGACACCATATTCTCTTGGTTTTTAACCTTCGGTACAGATTACTCCACAATCCTTGAACTCTGTGTGGATCTTCAGTCATCCAGATGCAGCTGCTACTTTGGGACAGTACTGCAAGACCAGCATCAGGGTGAGCCTGTGAGAGGAGCTGCTGGTTCAATTCCTGCTGCAGAGTGAAGCAAGCCACGAGGGGCTACAAAGGATGGCATCAGGTGTTGGTGGTCCCTGGTCCCAGCTGTGTCCAGCCTACCCCAGCCCTCAGCAGAATAGTAGGATTTCTGAAGAGTTGTGATTGTCTCCTAACCAAAGGCTTCTCTCTGAGCTACGCAGTATGTGAGTTGTGCCTCATGACCCTGTCATAATGATATTGGTATATACCTTAGCTGGTCAAGAAGGCTGGACACTACACTGTAACCCTTGCAGGCAGTGTAACAAACCTGCTATTTTTCTACTGTAGGTAAAAGTAATTTATGTCTTCTCCCTACTAGTAAGCATTTAAAAGCTGGAGAAAATAGTATCTTACCAAGACAGGCTGGCCATGCCAGTTAATGTGAGCAGTAAAGGGTATGTTGCTGCCTTGCTACAAGCAGCTGGACTCATACACATTCAGGGATGTGAGAAAATTTTTCTCTTTTTTAGTTCTTAGGTTGCTCTCTGTGAGTCTGTCTCCATCACAGGTAATTTCAAGCAGAAGAACTGTGTTTAATTGTGTACATACACCTGTACTTACTCCATCAAGGAGTACACAAAAACCCAATCCCCACAGAGGGAGGTAGGTACATACACAAAATACTCCACAGGCAAGTATCCAAAGACTTCCCAAGCGCTGCCTACCACTCTCTGCTGAGAACTCCTGGCATCTGTCATGTCCCATCAGACCCAAGTGAGCTGCCTTCGACCATTTTGACTCAGAAGGTGCTTTCCTTATTGGCCTTTGGGGTTAAACAAGTACAGCAATTGCCTGCTTTGTGTGGGGAACGGTTGTTAGGGCGACTGGGAGGAATTCCTTGGCACCAGTACTAACCCGAGAAAGGAATGAGCAGAAAAATGCTCAGCCAGAGTCAGCAGCAGTGCAGAGGCAGTGCAAGCCAAAGGGATGTGCTCTGCTGTCTCTATGTTAGTGCCTCGCCCTCACTCTCCCACCCACATCAGACAGACTTCGGGCAGCAAAGGTGATCCTAAAAGCAAAGACAGTGCACCCTTCACTAACCTTTGCAAACCCCTGGGTGGAGTCCCCACAACACTGGCTGTACCCGCTGTCACCGGGGCTCGACCTCCTGAGCTACCCAGATGCTGAGGGGAATCAAGCCCTGAGTTTTTACTCTATTGCTTCTTCTGTGATTGAACATCCCCCACAACATACAGATGTGAATTTTCTCTTATGATACTTGGCTCATAGCTGCTTGCTGTAGTGAGGAAAGGAAACTGGGAAAATTAAGCTGTGCTACTGATTTTCAAATGGAAATAAACCTCTTTTGGGGTCATTTTCACTGTGAAACATGGTTCAAAAGCACAAGAGGAAAGGGCAGGGTGAGTAGTGAGATGAAAGGGCAGGGTGAGTAGTGAGCTGCCAGGTAGGTGAGTACAGTTTTTTTTAGACTTTAGCAACTTTATTTTTGCTTTACAGATACTCTTCTTGCTCAAAACTGCTGCCTTCACCATCTGACCCTTTTCCCCACCCAGCTCACACCTCATTTATAAACAGACAATAACTTTGTTTGGATTGGTTTGCTGGCAAATTTACACAGCTCTCCCATTTAGAGATCTGATTTCAGGTGATGGTGAACTGATTAGTATATGGAAAGGCATTTGCTCTTAAGAATTATGAGGGCATTCAGCTGCTTGTATCCATTTAAGCAGGAAGAAAAGGAAGAAGAAAATAAACAAAAAAAAGAGTAGCAGAAGATAGTGCATGGTCTCTGGGCTTGTTTATATTGTGGCTTAAAATCTGCAGGATGAAACTAGTGTAGTTTTCACAGTAAGAGTGTAAGTCTGTCTGCAAGCTTCTGGGGCAAGAGACTGCTGTAAGACACTGGAAGGTAGGGCCAAGTGCTGTTAGTAGTGGGTATAGACCTAAAAGACTTGTAAGGAAGGGATAATGTTCAGACCTGGAAAGCATAGTGCTATGTGAGTTTGGTGATTTCTGTTATGCATAAAAAAAAAAAAAATTCTGCAGTTTGCTGAACTGGATTCTTGTCAGAGCTTGAGTTCTACATGGTACCACTTACAGACTGGATTGGAGAAAGGTATCAATTTTGTAGCCTTGTAGCAGAAGACCTGTTTGGTCTAAGGGGTATGCTCTTCTTTCTTAAAATTTAAGTAGTTATATGATTATTATATTATTGCTTTGCACAACAATGTATCTCTGTGTTTGGTCTGGTTTTTCCACAATTATTCTACTTGATTTCCAAGTTCCTGGCTGAAAAAAACAAACAAACGCATACTTTGGGATGAAATTGCCAATGGACTGTGCTGGTTTTGATAGGCTCGAAAAGATTCAATTAGAAGTGAAAGTTGTGAAAGGAAATTGCTGCGCAGTTGAGAACCTGGTTTCCATAAGCTTTCACGTTCAAAGCAGTCAGCTCATGGCCTGAAACTTTGCCAGTACAGGGCCAGACTTCACAATTCCATAGACGGAAAAAGGGGCTGCCTCTGTACCCTACAAGACTTTAGTCATCCTTGGTCTAAATTAGACCATCCTTTAGACTGCTGTCATTCAACCTAGAAGAGAACAGCCAGAATTTAATGGGTAGCAAAAGCTTCTTGAAGTAATGTCAGTCATGTACCATTCTAAGGCTACTGGCACCTTTTTGTTATGCCTTAAATATTTTCGCAATTTGAAAAAGGTTGAGCAAAATTCCACTTGTGGTTTCTATTATGACATCCCTTGCTCTGGCTGAGGATGTATCAGGGACAACTCCAATATCACTGATTCAAGCTTAGGAAGTCCCAAGGGCGAAGTCAAATAAAACTAAGTATACTGGTACCTGCTGCATTTTATCTAGATGAAAAATGATTTGGACTAAATGGCTTAAAAATGCACAAGCCAAACCTGATTATGGTGCAAAGTGTTCTTTTGCTGGAGGTTGCTGCCCACTCTTGCTGTGCTGGGCATATCAGTAGGAGCAAGGACTCTCTGAAAGCCTAGAGGAGGCCTGAGAAAGTGTCACTCTTCACACACTATTGGTGTCTGTGCCCAGGGCATGATTGATCCTCTTGCAGATAGCTGAGAGATGGCCGTGTTTTGTGAAGTACTACAGAACAAGCAAACACAGTCACTGAGATAAATTCTAACCACCTTAATATTATGTTGAGCCAAGTTTCTGTAGACAGTCATGTCAGTGCATTTGGAGTTCGCTTTTCAAAATGGAGTAATACCTAAAATGCAAGTATGGCCTCTGGGGTGGGGGGCAGTGGCAACGTAAGACAGTTGGGCTTGGGAGAGCCCATGCATCATCTTCTGCCCCTTTTCTAAAGTTCTGCATTTTCCTGAGAGTAATCACTGAGCTGTATGGGAGGTTGTCCCTTGCATTGCTTACTGGTGCTGTAAAAGCTGTTTGTGTCTCTCTGGTATGCCATAGTAAAATCCATGAACCACAGATAGGCTCACTCATGTGCACAGCATGAGCGTTAAGGGAGGGACAAGAAGTGCAATGAAGATAAATCTGTTCATGTTTACAGCTGCTCAGTTCAACAGTATTTCAGTTGTATTTGTGGAAGCAAAAGGGGTATTGAACTCTAGTGTCTGCCTCCTGCTCCACTGGCCTGTGAGTGCTGACTGCTCTGGTCTTTATTCAGACTGTGCAGCCCTGCTCTGAGCCTTGCAGCAGGTTTCAGACTCTCTAGACCTTTCCTAGCTCATCCATATTGATTTCTTAAAACCTGGCCAGTGTTTCTATGCATTAAAATCTCCTGGTGTGTCCCTTCATATCCTTTATAACTCATGATGGCAAGAATGGCCACTTGGACTTTTTCTTATTTTCTGTCTGGTTTGGTCTTTGCTCTCCTCTGTGACCTATGGCTGTTTGCTTTAACTCTGTGACTTTCTGTTTAGAAGGGCTTCTTTATCCTTGGAGTCCTCAAGAAAGCTTACCTCCATGGCAAGCTAGCCAAATTAAATCCCAACCCAGGGAAAAGGGCAGCAAATATTGGGATCCAGCAAAAGTAAATGCACCCTACTTGTGAAGGCACCTTACTCCCAGGAGGAGGACGACTGAAGGACTGCTCATGAGCTCTCCTTGCTGTGTACTGTTGATCAACCTGCCTCTCAAACATGGCTAGAAACAAAGCCAGTGCAGACCCAGCAGCATGCTTGTTATACCAAGGGAAATGTCTCCTTCACAACTTGCCCTCACCATATGATGGATGTGTTGGAGGCAGCAGCAGCTGGAATAGCTCATTCTCTTGGGAATAGCCAGGGCAACTTCCCAGGCCATCAGAGACCTTTCTGAGTTAAGTGAAATAGCAGTGTGTGCAAAGGAAATAAGAGAGGCCCATAGCTTGGTGTTTACCCAGCATCCCATGTGTGTCTGTAAATGTGGGAGGGCACAAAGCTCCTACATAGCAAGGGTTAAGATATAGTAACTGAGAATGTTTCCATCAGGGTAGCTTCCCACTGAAAGTAAATAAATAAATGCTGGCATGGGTGGATTCTGACTAAAGTCTAGACAGGAAAATATTGCTACAACCATAAGATATTTCAGATGATTTCACAGAAACATTTCTCCAAATTAAAGTGCTTAGAGCTATTCAGATGTTTGGGGTTTGGGGGGTTTTTTCTTTTTAAAAAAAGAAAACTTTCATGCTCAGTTCCTAAGCCCTAACATGTCACAGCAGATGGTGCAAGCTCTATGACCACTTTGCTGAGGCACTACTGAAAGTTTTTAGCCTTAGATATGCCAGTCCTATGCTACCCTAGAGATGGTTTGTGACTGATATTGTGAAAGTCTAGGTGTAGGATGGGGGAACCTCCTAAGTCGCTGTACAATCTGATATTTTACTGAGTTTCATTCTAAGGTGTGGGACATGGATGGTATGGAGTATGGCTGGGTGTGTTGTTTGTTTGTTTTGGATTTTTTGTGGTTGTTTGGGGGGGGGTTAAGTTTTTGAAGGAAGGGAGGCAGAGGAGAGTTTAAGTTTCTAGAGTTCCATTTTGCAGTGTTCCAGATTGGTAGAGACAGCAAGAGTTGGTAATAACGAATGGCTTATTCTATTGTAGCAGAATTCACCTAGTCTCAGTGGAGTTTTAAACTGAGAATTTACCTAGTTGTAATTTGCATGTTGTGTCTGTGCCAGAGGCCAAAATGTTAGCAGGGAAGGGCGTATGTTGGGAGAAGCAGTGGAAACATTACAATGAGTCAACAAGGTTGAACGTAGGGCTCCTCACAAGGGAAGCCTCGTTTATTAAGCAACTTGATCTCTCCCTGTGAGCTCATATGTGAAAAACAGGTTGAGCCATGTCTGAGGGTGTTGCCCTGTGGAATTTGTAGATAAGGATGCTTTATACCTGCATATGCCTAACACAGAGAGGTCAGTTACATTCTGTGGCTTCCGGAGGGAACAAGCCTCCAGAGGAGTACAGTTATTCCATTTTTCTTGCGGTAAGTTTATTGAAAAGAACTTTTGCTTCTTCCTCTTCTCCCTATGCCTCCCTTCAAATCTCAGATTCCCTAACTATGAGGTATGATATGTGTGGTTTTCTTCATCAACAGACCCAGGTATCACTACTGAGGCTGCAATGGCGTGGTGGAAGGCCTGGGTAAGTAGGGGATATATTGACACCCTTTTTTGACACTATAATAAGGTAACTTATAAGTTGTATCAAGCACTGTGTGGGAATGAAAAGTTTCCTTTAAAAATCAGCAAGACCTGTTTACTGTTCTTCTGGCTGCACAGTAGCATTCAGCATTTCAAAAACACTGATGAATGAAGGTGTTAACATGATTGCTGGCTATAAGAAGAGGAGTAGACTCTGCCTGGCCCTTCAGTTGAGAGTGGTGCAGGGGGGTGTTTGTGTGCCTGTGTGCACAGGGAGATGGTACCACGGAAGAGCAAAGTTACACAGTTGAGGTCTGCAAGCTGCGGGCTCCTTGTCTGCTCCCTTCTCTTGTGGCCAAGTGTGAGTTCAGGGCACTGGTTCTGTCCCTATTTTGGTCCCCTGTTGTGCTGGCAGGCTGTGGTCACAGAGAAAGATATAGTCAAGCCATAATGTCTTTCTTGGGTAGGTCTTTAATATTGCAACAACGTGTCCTTGAATACCCTGCCTGTTTGCTAGGAGCCGGAAATGCTGTGTATGTTCTCTTGTAAACTCCTGTGGCTTTGAGAGGAATTGGCAGGATGGGAGATGCTCATGGGGTGTGCCGAGGCAGCCTCCAGGGTCGAGCTCCAGCCAGGCAGCAGGTAGCTCTGGTGATGTGCCCAGTTCTGCTGCCATCCATGGCAGCTCTCCCATTAGCCTCTGTGGGAGGCCAGGTTTTACCCCCAGATTTCATCTCCAGATAACTATAAGCCAAAGCCTAGAAGAGACCTGCTGGAGACATGCAGTGGGGGAGTACTGGTAGAGAAGTCTTCTTTTACTGTTCCAACCCCTGCCCAGCACCTCTGTCAGTAGTGCACAGGCTTTCTCTGGAATGCTTTTGGCTTGTTTGTTGAAGGATTTGTCCCAGAGTTCCCTCACTTGTTGTTGTGAAGATGGCTTCATGTTTTAGCAGCCTGTGCAAAGGGTAAACCTGCACCGAGGCTCCAGTGCTGCTGCTCCTCTCCCAGCTGGGGTAGTGCTGCTGGTGGCTGAGCAGGGGGTGAGGGGCCTCCCTGCTACATGCCAGCAAAAGTACCTGGGAATCATAGGAGAGCTGTTTTAGTGTATTATATTGCCTCCAATGCAATGCAGCCATCAGGGAGGAAGTAACTACTCTGCATGGACATGACCAATTTTTCAGGTTCTCAGTTACAATTTTGCAACTGAGGGGCAAGGACCAGAAGGAAACAACCAAACTAACCCCAAAATACCTTGTGGAACAGAGATTGCCAAACTAATTCCTACTTTCCTTTAGTAGGATTCAGATAGCAAACTTTCATAATCTCAAAATATTTTTTCCCCCCCAAAAAAGATTAAAGTTGTAATCTTCCTTTCTGCTGAGTTCCCTCTGCCTTGCTCTTTCCTTTCGTAAGTTTAGTATAATCAAATAGATGCATTTCCAAAGCTCAGAGTAGCTCTCGCTTTAATTTTTCCCTTTCTGCTGATCTGTTCCCCACTACTCCAAGTTGGAAATAATTTCTAAACTTAGAATGAGAAAAGAAAGAGAAAAACCCCTGAAAACTCCAGTGATCTCTTGCTAGTTGGTGTTGTAGGGGGTGGAGGCATGAAAAGAAAATGAGAGGCCCAAGGAAGGATGGGGAAAAATTGTTTTGGTTTTCTAAACCCATCATAAAAAATACAGTTCAAAGGCAAAAAAAAAATGAAAAAGTGTGAAACTTTCTGAGAAACTTGCTACTGAGAAAAACCCAAAATGTAATCCTGCCTGTCCCCAAATTCCAGCTTTTCAATAAACTATTGTTTAGTTTTGAAGATATTTTGGTAGTAAAGCTTTTAATCCTTCCTTTCATTTATAGGTAAAACTTTTCAGAGCATCAGTTGTCAGGTACACTGATTCTACTGCTTTCGTGCCAATTATTCAGATTTACATTAAGAGTGACACAAATGCCTTGAATAGTTTCGGTTAGGCAGTAGTAGGATCAATTCAACCGGGAAACAAGACCATACTGAACAGGGTTTCTCTGAAAAGTTGATGTGGTTGTACCTGTGCTGCAACAATTATGTTCATGGAGAATGAGGTGTATGAGTGAGTCATGAGTGTGCTACTTGACCCAGGAAGGGCCGTAACTGTTTATTGGAATTAGTACCAAAAGAGATCATTGTTTAATTTGTTTCCACTGCCTCCAAATGAAAGCTCAGCTTTGCACTCCCTCTTTGACTGAGTCACCAGGCATGCGTCCAGAATGTTGGGGGTTTTTTTTCACATGTTGCTTGCATGCAGCTAGAGAGGATTGACCATCTTTTTCAGAGCAAAATCACATGGGATGGGTGCAACCTGCTTTCCCAGAAAGCTGTGATGGTGCTGGCTGTCTTAGCAGAGGGCTACAAAAGGTACACCTGCCAGCTCAGCCAGACACCTCAGTCAATGACAAACCGTTGGAGATGGCAATACTACCTAGCGTGTCACTGCTTTTTCTGCAGTGACAGCTTCACCACAGCCTTAAACTTGCTGTTCAGTGATTATTTGAATTCAAAGCTTCATCTGTTGAGAAGTTTCCTGTTGACACCATCTGCTTCACAGCTGCCCTTTCTACTGGGACAAGGTGTGGTATTGCAGGAGTCTGTGCTGGCTGTAAAGCAAACTTCTCCAAGTCTTGCTGACTGATGAACATACTGCCTCTCTCAATACTCATCATTGCCTCTTGGTCCCTTGTCACTGCTCCTGGAGCTTGGCTGGCAAAGGGGCCAGCAAGCAAACATGTGCCAGCTGTATCTACTGGTACTCTCTCACAGGAAATAAGAGCAGAGGGTATTTGGATCACAGCAGGAGGCTGGTGGGTGGCACTTGGTGGTCCGTATTATGCAAGTCAGGTAGGACATTCTGGTCTGTGAGCTCTGATTTTTTTCTGGCCAGGAAGTCACCCCCATTGAAAAATCCAGCAAGTCATACTGATACCATTAATTCAATATTAACACAATCTTTGAAAGTAAATTTATGAGAATGTAGTTGTTCCCAACTTAAATATCTTTGCTGCTAAGAAAGAGAAAACTGTCTTATTGGAATAAAGTGATGATGACTCTTCATACCTATCCACCCACATACTCTCCTGTTGATAGGACCAGCTTGTTAGAGATGTGACACTATATCCAAGCCAGTCCCTTGACTAAAAGCTATGTTAAATCAAAGCTTTTATGCCTGGGTTTTGGTTGATTGCCTTGCTTACCTTGTGGTGACTGAAATAATTCCCAGTGTGTCTTTCTGCCCTGGAACTCTTGACACTATTGGCACCTTAGGGGTCTGTCAGGGGGATTCTTGTGTAGTTGGTTCTTGGTACAGCAAAGAACTCAAACCTGCACTCCTCTGGATGTATCTCTTCCTTCAAAGTAGTCTCTTAGCCCAAATCCTTCCAGTGGAGATGCTTCCTTCCTGGAACCAGCTGTGCAGAAGTGCAGCAGCAGCTACTTAGAAAAATGGCTTGTGAGAGCAAGACTATTCCAGGAAATCAAAAAACTACCTAAAAACTACCCTGCGCCAACGCATTGGGAAATGCAGTATGATGCTATAGCATACATGCTGTGAAGCACTGTATTTAAGGGGTGAACAGGAAAGTCCAATCTATTACAGTCTGAGGTTTTTCTGCCAGACTGCCTGCACTGCCTGCTGACTCTTGCAGCAGCGTCAGCCATGCTTTGCACTTCATGTTTCTGCCGGGAGCCAAAGGCTGGTACAGACAGGTGGAGACAGGAAACTTGTGTTCTCTTTGGAGAGAAACTTGTGTTCTCTTTTTGCTGTGCTGAGAAACTTTGAAACAGGCTCTCCTATTTTCTGGGACTCCCCCATGTGTAGGCAACAAATGGCATTATTGTACTTTTCAAATGCTTTTTCTTCAGCTGATGAAATACAGCAGTGAAAAGTCCTGTATTTTTCTTCTTTCAGAGTGAAGAAGAGGGCAAGTCTGTGGCAGGTGCTTTACGCTTTGATGCTGCACCTGATGCCCAGATTCTGTACAAGGCCATGAAAGGGCTTGGTGAGTTGACTCCAACCACATATGTAAATTCTAGTTTTGCTTATACTTGCTAAGTTGAAAGCCATTCCTTAGGAAATTTGCATACGGAGATATAACTTTTTTTCATGTGAAAAATTAAAGTTTCCTTAGTATGTACTTAAATTTCTACATGAAGGCAATGAACTAGGCAGAGTTATCTGAATATTCAAACTGGGATTTTGGACTAGTCTCAGCTTATTCTGTGACCTTTGTTTATGACTTATTGTTGCTCTCCACAGGGACTGATGAACAAGCTATAATTGATGTCCTAACCAAGAGGAGCAATATACAGCGTCAAGAGATTGCCAAATCCTTCAAAGCACAGTTTGGAAAGGTTCTGCCAAAGCAAAGCCATATTCAATCACTGTTTTACTGCAGTCGGGATGTAGTAAATGGGTGTACAGTTCATCCTGCAAGCATGATGCAAACAATACGCAGGTCTTCTGCAAATAACTAGATTAATATCTATTTATAAGGCCTGGGATGAATGTGGGAAATTAATTTTTGATCAGAAAAACTTGCTTTTCTCCCAAAGACTTAAATTTTTTTGTAAAATGCATTTTGACAAGAAACACTTTTTAAAAATCAGTTTCAACTTAGAGTGTAGCTTTTTATTGTTTTTGAAGCTGTACCAAAAATTGATATTTTTTAAGTGATATTTTGAGTAAAATATTGGTTTGGTTTCAGGCCTTTTTAAGTGTCACGGAAAGTTCAATTTAAAGACTTATTTAATTACAGTTGTTTGGAAATTCTGAACATGAAAACAATCTTGGTTATTGACAACCATGTTTTCCTGTGGCTCTCTTTGTTTCTTTGATAAAAATCTTACTTTTAATGGGAAAACTTTTCCACAAGCCAGCTGTGCTACCAGCCCTACTCTGGAGCCTCCAATGACCCTTTGCTAGAAACAGAACTGCCATGCAAGAGCCCCAGAAAAGGAAGCAAATATGGGAGTGGCAAATATGGAACAATGTATAAATAGAATGCTTGCATCCCACTAAAACAAAGACAGTCATACCCTCGAAAAACCTGCACTGTAGTGAAAGGAAAACTTGAAGTGTTTCTTCAAGCAAACTTTATGCCTGATTCTGCAAATGTCCCGGCTGCAAGTTTATGTTCAGGCTTTGGGAATCAGCTTTCCCTGAAGCTACACCTGTGTTCAATTCAAGGCCTTCAGCTGCCTAATCTGCTCACTAACTAGAGCAGGATGGAGAAAGATTTGCTGCAGGATGATTTACTACCTGGGAAAAGCTTAAGTATTGAGAAAACAGGGAATGCGGAAGCACCTAGACAAATCTCATCTTGGAGTTAGGTGCCATTTCAGTCCCAGGACCTTTTTTAATGAACTATCAACACAATAGTATCATTCAGCTTCATTACTTAGGCCACGGGGATGGAAACAGCATGGGCAGTAAAAAGATCCTGTGAAGCTGTTTATGTAACTATGTGATGCATATTTAACAGGATCTGATTGAAAGTCTGAAGTCTGAACTGAGTGGCAACTTTGAGAGGCTCATTGTAGCTCTCATGTACCCCCCATTCAAGTATGATGCCAAGGAGCTGTATGATGCCATGAAGGTAAGCAAATTGCATGCTGATATTTACATAATAGCACAAATGCAGTGCTAAATTCCTGTAATTGTGCTTATTAATGTAATTAGTAATAAGTGGACTGTTACGTTGTTAATTTTTTATTAGCAGTAGCCTTTGAGAAATAGTTAATTGTATTATTAATGCATATTGTGGTTATGGCTATAAAAGAATTTCTGTACATGTGTGTCTCATAGTTTTGCTGTTGCCACAACCCCAAGGCTGTGGGTTCAGTCCCTGGAGGAGCCATTCACTGAAGAGTTGGACTTGAAGATCCTTGTGGGTCCCTTCCAACTCAGAATATTCTGTGATTCTAAATTCACACACAAAGCTGCTGCCCTGATGCCCCACCTGAGCCATGAAACCTTTAAGAAATTAAGGAGTGGTGGTGCAAGGGCCAGGCTGGGGTTAGCTGGGATCCTACCTATTGGTACTGTATCTTTACATGTTTCAGATGCAGAGTGGTCTATTAAAGTGGTCCAAAGATGACTGTCTAGCCAAGCATTGGTCTCCCCACATCCCTCTAATGCTGTCTGTTGTCAAAGATCTGACTCCAGAAATGCGTTGCAGAAGTGTGGGGTTACATAAAATCATCCTTGACAAATTAGGCACCTCAGTAAAAGAAATCGAGTTCAAATCAAATGTGCTTTCTGTCTCCAGCTTTCATCATGACAGTTTCTTGCAGCTCAGCACACAGCCTGACACTGCTGCTATCCAACACCTCCCTTGACCATACTTTTCTAGCAATAAATCACACTCCATGACTGGATCCTTTTCTCCACCTTTATTTCTCCACTGTGTTTTCTATTAAAGGGTGTGGGAACCAGTGAAGGTGTTATCATAGAGATCTTGGCATCTCGGACTAAAGCACAGATCAAAGAGATAATCAAGGCTTACAAAGAAGGTAGGTGCCGGGAGCTCAGATTTCTGTGGTCAGAGCAATGAGCCTGATTGCACAGCACTAATGGTGTTACCAGCTAGCACTGTCAGCAGGAAAATGGCTTTTTTAAAAGCCAGAAGGTGGAACCTAACTTTGTTTTCAGCCTGGCAAACAGAACATGGCTGTGCTGAGATAATTTGAAAATCCCTTTCTAGGTCTTCATCCAGCTACAGCAGAGGGTCAGCAAACCACAGATTTGGCTCAGTTCGGCCACAAGGGCTATTGTCAGAACACAAGCAAAACTAGAGCTGTGCACTTGACTGCTTCTCCCCATTAAATAGATGGGATTTTATTAAATATGTATTTGTAAATATTTGATCTCTTTGATCCCTTCAACTATACCTCTAACATTAGCTCTGGGTTTATTCCTTGGGCATCAGGGGAGCTAGTGACTCAGCTGGATGCAAGTGCCAGCCTGGGTATCACTGAGGGTGTGGTCTCAGCCCTATTTTGTTCCCTAATTACCTTTTTGACCATCGTCCTTTGGTTACTGGTAATATCTTGACTATACCACCCAAATAACAAATCCTTCCCTTGTCCTTCTCTTTCCTTTGGGTAGAATATGGCTCTGATCTGGAAGAAGATATAAAATCGGAAACAAGTGGCTACTTAGAACAGATTCTGGTTGCCCTTCTTCAGGTAATGCTAGAAAAGAGAAATGAGGGTATAAAGATCATCACATTTTTCTCCTCCTTTTCTGAGAAGACATGCAATAGAAAAGCCAGTACAGTCATGATCACCAGATAAACTGCGGAGGCAACCATGTCACTTGGAGTGGATCTGTTTCAGCTTCCATGTACTGAAGCAGGGAACTCTCCATCCTTTAGCAGCAATAAGAGATGGAATCTTAGAGCCAGCTCTGCTGTAGGGAGACACCTCACTTTTCTGTATGTGTAAAGCCACTGCACTCTACAAGGGTCTTAGAAAACAGTGGCCCTCCACTATGATTCACCAGTTTTCTAGGGTCTGTGCCTTTGATGTTGAGTGTATTTGGATGCATTTACTCTATCACATTTTCTCAATTTTTCTGTCTAGCAGCAGAATAACTGAGGAATTTTTTTACTCCACTTCATGACTGATTTCAGTGCCATTCAGAGAAGGAGTTAGCACTTGTGCTGTCTGAAGCATTACTGCTTGAGCACTCTGCAGTAATAGATAGCTGAGAAGGATAATTGATCTTTGCCCAGAACAGATGCTGTGATCCTTATTGATGGAAGAATCTTTGAAGCAAAATGGTTACCTTTCTTTTTCTTCTCACAGGGTGAGAGAGACAATGCCACTCTCTATGTGGACACAGCCCTGGCTCTCCAGGATGCAGAGGTACTCTCAAATGCCTGTGATCAGATATGCCTGCAGATATGCCAGATATGTCTGCATCCCCACCTTCCTGAAATTCAGAGTGCTTCAGTGGGCAACAGAGTCCTGGTTATCAGAGGGTTGGACTCCCAGTAGTGTGGGGTGGGGTGTAGTAGTGTGGGGTGGGGTGATCTTCAAGTAAGCAACTTGGGGTTCTTCAGTTTTGCCTGCACTGCTGAGCTTTGCCATTCCAAAGAGGAGTGATGAGACCTGGGCTTGTGCTCAGCTGCTTTTGATATGTGAAGTGTATGGATATAGTAGAGTGGAAGAGGAAAGAAAAGGGAAGAAACCTCCAGAGTATTGTTGGCTGCTCCAGCTGCTGCAGGAGGGATGGAAAGGATGGAGATAGCAGCTGCTCCAATTTGTCTAGAAGACAGTCAAAGGTTTTCATAATCAACCATTCTAGAAGACCCTAGTTCACATGGTGTTTTAAGTTACTTCAAACCCCTTTGCCCTAGTGATGCCTTCAGACAAACTCTGTTCCTTTACCAGCTGCACACACAGAACATCTCACTAATAATTGTGTGTTAAATTACAGACTCTCTATGCTGCTGGAGAGAAGATACGGGGCACTGATGAGATACAGTTCATCACCATCTTGTGCAAAAGGAGTGCCACACACTTACTGAAAGGTATGGAGCAAAGCCCACACTCCCAAGCTCTGGAATGAGAAATCACTCTAACCAAAAAGAAGAGACAGGGCTATAGGTGGAAGAGATGGGTGGTCGGAAATAAGTACCTGAGTCTATTTTCTAATCCTTAGTCATTCAGTAACCAAAAGCTGCTAGCAGCTTCTATGAAAGATTATGAAGACTTAGTTCTGCTGAAAACCAAGTGGCTTATCTAGGAGTCCTTTATACAGTGCTGATAACAGGATGGTTGGTATAGTTGTTTTTATAAACCCAAGAAGTGAGTGAGTGAGTCCCTTTCTAACCAAGGAGCATGTGGTGGACAAACAAATGACCCCTTGAATGTGGTTCCTTTTGGGGGAAAAAAAATCACTAAAAAAGGCATCAAGGTCTGCTGGGAGGGAAGACACTAACCCTTTTCCAGCTAAGAGAAACCTCAGCTCCTCACTGTCCATGCAGCAGAGACCCGACCTTGTCATCTCAAGACTTTTGAGGCATAACAGATTTTGTTATGTTAACTTAATCTAAGCATATCAAGTACTATGTAAATTAGCTGGACCTAAACTGATAAATGTAGCTGGTGATAAATTAAGCATGCCTGAACTTTTTCAAGCTGAGGTCTTCTGAGGCTGTTTCTATGCCCTGGAAGCCAGCTCCCCCTTGTGTTTCAAATTCAATCTCCCAAGGTCACTTAAAAAATAAACACACCAAAAAAAGGGGCCTCTAGAGTCTTTGTCTGTATCTGCCTTTAAAAAGCAAAATTCGTCTAGTTGTTGTCATAATGCAACCAATCTTTGAAACCTACCCTGGCACCAGGCAATTTCCTCTGTGCTATGGCAGCCTGGAGCTGATTGTCTTTAAAACCTGCGTGTAATTGTTGCAGCCTTTTTTTTTTTTTTTTAATAGAGTGGGCCTGAGTTGAGAAGTTTGTATCCATCTATCTATTCTGTACTCCCTTTCCTCCAAGTGTCTTGAGTGTTGATGGTCTTGGATGCTGAGCAAAGTTTATTAAGATGTCCATTGTATTATATAGAAGTTTTCCTTCTCTGTTAGATATCTGTTTTTATTCCTAGCTTTCAGACTATGTTTCTGAACCCTGGAGTATACAAAGTGTGTAAGGTGAAAAGTGACTCTGTTCCT
The DNA here is from genome assembly GCF_001604755.1 of Lepidothrix coronata. Taxonomy (NCBI): domain Eukaryota; kingdom Metazoa; phylum Chordata; class Aves; order Passeriformes; family Pipridae; genus Lepidothrix; species Lepidothrix coronata. The sequence continues at coordinate 11,419,112 of NW_016690188.1, forward strand.
GAGCTTTTGTTAATGTGGGAAGTCAAATATCTTGGAATATGCACCTGTGTTTTGCTCATCTTTTCTCAATTGTTTTTTTAAAATTGTGGTTGAAATAGTAAGTTTTCCCAAAATGTGTGGTCATCTTTTTAAAGTCCATGGGCCATGAGCAGCATAGTTCTAGATTAAAGTTGATTTTATTTTGGCTCTTGAAGCTAATGACATCACCAACCACAAGACCAAAGGTGTGCCTCACCTTCTGTATTCTGCTTCATTTCTGTGTTTAAAGACAGCAGTGAAGGCTCAGATTTCCAAATGAACTTGAGATGACTGAAATTACATTTTCAAATGAAGGCAAGAAATTAAGAATCAGGGATGGTTTGGGTTTTGTGAATATTGCCATCCATTTTTGTACCTTATTTCTGATGTTGACTAAAGCCTCCTGCTGGTGCAAATGTGACCATTGCTTTAGCAGGATCTGCGTGTTCATACAACCACACAGGCAGTGCCTGCAAATATTGGGCACAAAATGCCTCAGAGGTTCCTTGGTAAAAAATTGAAGTTCTTTGTGTTTCAAACAGTGTTTGAAGAATACCAGAAACTGGCTGGTAAGAGCATAGAAGACTCTATCAAGAGTGAAACTCATGGTTCACTTGAGGATGCCATGCTGGCTATTGGTAAGAGTGATGATGTTTCCCTTTGCTTTGTCTGAATCTGCTGCCTTTTCTCCTGCAGTAGTTGACTGTTATGAGGTGAATCTACTTTATAAAGGTATCTGGCAGGTAGTAAAGTGTGCCCCTTGGGTAAGATAAACTCAGATTTCTGGAGCACACTGAATTAATGGAAAGGATGTTGAATCTGTGCCTGAATCACCTGCTGCCCTGGACTGGAATTACCATTGATTCTTACTGAACCTTTTTCTATGTCTAGTGAAATGCACCAGGAACATCCGTTGCTACTTTGCAGAGAGGCTGTACCATGCTTTAAAGGTAAGGCTCTTCATTGTAACACACTTGTTTTCATATTGGACTTAACTTGTAACCTGGCTTCCACCAGCTCAAACTAAAGAGCCAAAGTTTTGGTGAAATGCAGCAAGTTTTGTGCAATTCTTGCAAAAAGTAGCAGAATTCTTTCAAAAACTTTTGGTAGAAAAGTACCCTTTAAGCTTGAGATACCAAGGGAGTCTGGTTTTTCTGGTTTAAGAGTCTGCAAGAAGCCCAATCCCACTTCCTGGAACACAGACAAAACCTCTGGAAGAAGCTTTTCTAGGGGGTTGATTATGGTGAAGCTTTGCATTCCATGTTAATAGACTGGAACACAGTATTTTCTCTTTAGGAAGCAATTCTCTCAAGGGCAGTATAAAATGAGAGTTCTAAATGGGGACACATAAGGCATTTGCAGATTGTGCCCCTGTAACGCTTAATTGATATGTAAAAGACGTCAGCTCTCCCAACTTTTTGGAGAGCTGAGATAACTGATTTGTTTTGTTATAGATGTGATCTTAATTTTCCTGTGAGTGATTAAACAATATTGGTTGAAGCCAAACATTGCATGGATGATGCTACACAATGTGTATTCAGTGCCAATTTCTGACTCTGTAGCGTGTTTGCTTTTGCATTTGACATAAACAGAACTTGTAGCACACTTCCGTGGTGGGCATGTGGTGGTGGTGGTGGCCCCTGGGACAGGTGTGAGGGTTGGCTCTCCAGAAAGGGATGCAGATGTTCTGCAGGACAAATGATGTTCGAAAGCTGACTCCTCCTGTCCTGAACCAGTTTGCACAGCTTATCCCTTGAACACCCAGTAACATCACAGACTGATCTATCTGTTATTCCAGGGGGCTGGCACAGATGATGGAACTCTTATAAGGGTGATTGTTTCTCGAAGTGAAGTTGACCTGAATCTTATAAAGCCTGAATTCAAGCGTATTGCAGGAAAGTCTCTCTCCAGTATGATTTTGGTAAGCAGAATCTTGATATGATGATTGTTAGCCATTACATGTATTCCTAACCTGTCTAGCACTGTGGGATTTTTCCATGGTTGTCTGCAGTAACAATGTCATTTCGGTTGTGATCATGGCTCTCCTTCATTAGGGCTATTAACTATCATCCCCTTCAAAGACATATATGCTTGAAAGGTGAGTCAGGTTGTCAGACTGTATGCTCTACAAGTGACTTGGACAAAGCAAACCCAAGAAGAGACTGCACCAGGTTTTTCATGGACCAGACTCTGTATCCATGCACTGCATGATCTTCTAGATGAATCTAAATTGTTACACCTATCCCACACTTCTGTGCCATTTTCTTTTCTCTCTCTGCTATCCTTAACTACCTCAAACCGGTACCATATAAGTCAAAACAGTGCTGGGGGTTTTTCTTTTTGTTTCCTTTTTTTTTTTTCTTTTTGTTGCTGTTGTTTGGGATTGTTTAGCTGACTTTACCCCAGGTGAAAGCCTGGTATATACTGTGATGAGACAGGTTTAGAAACTGAACCTTGTCAAAGCTTATTGTAGCATCTGAATGTGCCTCCTCTCTCAGGGCTGAAATGCTGGTTTTTACCGTTTGTCCTAAGGACGCTGGGACATTCCTCTCCCCCTGTGCAAATGGCACAGAAGCCCTATCTTTAGTAGTCCCCATGGGAAGTAATGGTTCTGTAATGAAGGCCCTTTCTTGTAATTGACACTGTCAGAGTCTGTCATGTTGATTAATGATCAGTCTTCAAGGATCTGTACAGCATATTCATTCCTTCTGAGAAGTGGAACTGCTTTACACCTATCATGACAAAACATTCAAAGGGAGCAAATTTTTTTATCTAGTGAATATTTTGTGTGTGCTTCTAGATAAAAATGACCCTGGTTTTGGCTTTTTAAAAAATACCATGTGTCAGGGCTAACTCTACTACCCTTCCCCTTCCTGTAGGGAAGAGATGGTACACAAATATCCAGGGATATAAAATCTGAACACAGCTGGCTTGATTGCTCTCATTTGTGCTGACTTCGTGCTGCTCTCCAGGACAGAACCCTGACCAATTGCTCACCTGCATTCCAAAGGAAAGAATTAGACTTGATAAATGTTATTTCAGGTGGCAGCTACAGGCCTCATTTCTCCATTCACTTTTGATGGTGTGTCAGTTGGCAGTAACTCTGCTAAAGTCTGGCTTGCTCTTTCCAAAATCCTTTTCCTGTGTGGGCATATTCCACAGACTGACAAAGTCAGCACTTGGAGCATATAGAGGAACTTCCATGCTCACCTATTTTTCAATTTTTTCTCCTGTCAGGATGACACTAGTGGCGATTACAAGACAGCCTTGATGAATCTCTGTGGCAGTGACTGACAAACTTTAGGAGGAAGATGTTGAAAAGGATACAGAGAAAATTAACAGCGAACAAGGATCTTGAAAATGTACATGTAGAAAATATTTCCATTGACCCAAGTGGGGAGAAAAAGAAGATCAAATTAATAGTCAAGATTTCCAAAGCTTTCTGAAGGTTGTGGATGCTCATTATACATTAAATGCTATCGACTTCCCCAGCAGTTTTTCAAACACAAGGGGGAATGTTAATTTTTTTGTTTCCATTTTGTTCATTGTAATTTCCCTTCTGTTTTAATTCTTTGTGAAGTATGATGCTTTGGAGAGAAAGTAAAGGTTCTTTTAAACCCTCTATAGTTTTTTCACAAGTCTGAACAATTCTACAAAGCTTGGGCTGTCCTGAAGCCTTGCTAACTTCACTAGGATAAGCTAGTAGAGTGTGGACCATTTGATGCTAGCAGGGTGGGTCTGTAAGGAGTCTCAGATATCAATGAGGCTTTAGGGCATGGGTCAGAATGCCACGGGGGTTGGTTTAGCAGCCTTATCTGCATAACTTCAGTAGGGTCTCCCCAAGGAGCAGTGAATGGCAGAGCCAAGCTGGCTGTAAGCATGTGAAAGTTGAAAGCTGTGTGCCTGATTTCCTTCTTGCTTGTCTGTTGAGGAAGATCAGCAAGTTCAGGGCTTGACATCAATGTCAGACCATGGGGGAATCAGAATTGGAGTAGATGATTTGTTTATAGTGAATATAGTATATCCTGCCCTTGGGAGCAGACCTGCTTGTGTTTTCAGTGATATCCCAATTCCTCACCTGGACTAAAATCAGTTGGAGACAGGTCTCTTAACTGAGCTTCAAGGTAGGGGTTCTTCTCTCAGTTTTTGAGGGATATGGGCCAGCTACAGGCACCAAAGGACAGGGAATTGCACGTCCCTTCTGCTGGCCAAAGGCCCCACTTGATTCAGTCACTTGTTCTACCGATGATCAGCCTTCCCTGGTTTTGGGTTTCTTTTTTGCAGGGGGGTTGTGGTGTGGGTTTTTTTTGGTTGTTGTTTGTGTTTGTTTGTTTGTTATTGGGTTGGAGGGGGTTGGGGGTTTTTTGTTTGTTTGGGTGTTTTTTGTGGGTTTTTTTTTGTCATTTGTTTGGTTTGGGTTTTATTTGTTTTCCTTTTGTTTGTTTGTTGTTTGAGTTGGGGGGGGGTGTTTGGGGTTTTTGTGTGTGTGTTTTGTTTTGGTTTGGGTGTTGTGTTTTTTTTTTATTTGCTTGTTTGTTTTTTTTGAGCCGGTTCGGGCGCTGGTTTCCACGAGAGGCATGCCAGGGTCGGGAGGAGGAGGAGAGGCAGGGAAAGCCGTGCTTACACCTCCATCTGCTGGGGACAGGGCACAGCCTGCGCGCAGCCCGGCGGCTGCACCCCGGGCATCTCTCGCCTCTCCGGGCCGGGCTCCCGCGAGAGAGGCGAGGAACAGGCACAGTGTGGTGAGATTTGCCCCCTTTCCCCCTTTGCTCTCCCTCCCAGCTGCCGTAAAGGCTGCAACGGGGGCGAGGGGTGGGAAGGGGAGGATGCGTTTGCTGTCCCCTTTGGGACTCCAGTTTCGGGGCTTTCACCCCGCAGTCCCTTGGCGCTGGCACGGCTAAGGTCTCTGCAGGAATGCACTGCTCTGACCAGACTCACGTGATGAGGTTTTAGCGAAAATATGACCCATTCCCCTGTGTTTGAGGTATTATTTCAGAAAGGCCAAATGGGAATTCGTGGCTGCCTGAGCAGGGAGTGGGAATGATTTACATGGCTGCACCAGCAACACCTCCGTTTCCTGAAGTTGGACAAGCAGCAAATGAAAAGCAATTCCAACTTTGAGGGACCTAAACTCTGACTAGAAAAGCCTAATGAAATTCAGCCCTTCAGACATATTTTAGTTCAGAGTTATCTGATGATTTCACTGAAACATTTGTGCTTATATCATCCAAAAGCTCCCTGTTATTATTGTTATCAGGTTATTCAGGTCAGAGATTGGCTTTTCTCGTTGGCCTGTGCTTAGCACAGTGGGTCAGGATTAGAGCTGTTTCACTGTGTTTGTGATCCCAATTTATTGATAATAGCTTGGGAGATGTTAAGTGAGTTGCCAGTATGCTCACACAAGATCAGTAGTAAAGCTGGAAAGGAGAAACAATCACGGGAAGCTGATTCTATCACTGTAATTGCTGGGAAACAAAACAATTGTAAAACATCAATAAAGATTTAATTACATATTGATTGCTGCTAAAATGTTCCCTGGGTGAACAGGTGCTTTAATAAATCGGAATCAATTCCAGTCTTTTCTAAATGCAAAGACTGACTTAGGGCCTTTCTATTCATTCACAGTTTTATTAACATGATTTTATTGCACAAAAATCAAGATAAAAGCTCAGCAAGGAAAAGGTAACACGGGCAATGTAAAAAGTGCCCACTACTTGTACAGGCCTTCTGCTGCCTATGTGCCAGTCTTTTTCCCTCCCTGTGCTGCAGAAAGACCTGTGTACAGGGAGTCTTCAGGGACTGTAGTAATGCCACCTTGCTGTCCCCCCCAGGTGGCTGCTCGGTGTCCTGAGATGCAGCGCACACTCAGCAGGAGCTGTGCTATCCATCAGCCTGGTGGGGTGTAGGTACTTTAGCTCTCTGCTCAACTCACACCCAGGTGTCCGTAGGAATAGCTGTCTCCAACTACTGGCTCTGTTCCTGATGCCTGGAAAACTGACAAAAATCTATTCCAGAGAGGATGCTAATGCATACATCATTTAACCTCTGAAGGTTTCTATTCCAGAGAAATCTAACTTTATATAGTGTTGTTAGTTCTCCCAGCATCCCAGTCTATATGTGGCCTGAATCCCAAAAGGCCCGACACAGGATCTCCAGGCAGTGGCCAGCCACAGGCAAAGGCCCTGCTTCTTAAGAAGTATGTCATCACTGTGATTCTGGAGAGAAGACAAAAAGATTGGATATGTTTGGCTTCACTTGCATTTCTATTTTGCAACAGTTTGGAGTAATTTTTGAATAAAATTTATTTAACTGTTCAAACGGATGTTAAAATACATTGTTCCTGTTGGGAAGTAGATGAAGAAAATAGCAAATCTCTTAGTTGGGAAAGTGGAAGATCTTTCCTATCTCCTCATGCTTAAGAAAGTGTTTTTAAGGGCAGGAAATAATCTGAGAAAGATGTTCAGTCTTCCTCTTTCCCTACAGTTTCCTTGTCAGTAACAGAGCCAACCCTGGCTGCTGTAGGCTGTTGAGCCGGGGCTGGGGTGGGGCAGGTCAAGAGCCGTGCCTGAGGCACCGGAGCTGACACTGGAGAGTCTTTGAAGAAGCCCAGAAGCACTTCTTCTCTTCCGAGCAGAGGGTGAGTTTGCCAAAACACAGGACAGCACAGTGTGTGGCCTGGGGGAAAGGGAAGGTGGGCTATGCCAGTGTGGATGGCCCCAGTATTTGCTCTGGGGTGGGCTGGAGAAAGGCTCGAGAGGAGAGTATCCTCATTGCTGGGCAGATGGGAGCCCTTCTAAATAGAAACTGCTGATTGTTTTTTTTTTTCTTAAATTAATAAATTAATGGTAGATTACTGTTGATTTATTAATGTAACATGCTGCAGTAAGGAATTACTTCCTGCCACAGGCATCCAGATGGGATAATGGAGTCTCCTAGTGTCGTGGGTTATTGCTTGGCTTACTTGAAGCAGTCCATTCTGCTGGCAAGGTGGCCCTCTGATAATAAATTGTACATCTTCCTCGAGGCTATTGTATGGAATCTCCCTTGCAGGGAAGATAACAGCAAACTGTAACATGCTAAGATGGGCCTGTGCCAAAGACCTGACGGGCTTTCCTTCAACTTCTGCATTGAAACCAAATGCCTGAGCTGATTCCAAAGGCCCTTTAGTGGCTGAGATAAATATCTGAAGAACATTTCCATGCCTGGGATACTGCAGCAGCAAGAGATGTTTGACACAGTGCAGTGAGCTCTTCTCAGGTCACATGTAAACAAGGTCAACTCCAATTCTCCATCACTCTCATTTTTGCAAACATTACTGGCTTTGTAAGTAGTTGTTCAGTCTTCTGGTGTCATCCATTTGAACCCAAAGAACTCTGCCCTGAGGTTCCAAGAAATTATCTATAGTTTTTGTTTTTTACTAAAACACTTATGTAAGGCTGTAGAAAAGAATTCATACTTTAGGGTTTGTATCTGCCTCTCTTTTGAGAAGATGATAGAAACACCCAGCCCTGGGGACCTGGGCTCCTGTATCTTTCTGAGAAAAGTATTATTTGTTCAAGCTGTGTTTGTTTCCCCAGTATTCCTTACTGCTACAAATCCTAATTAACCATGGTGCATCAGCATCATACCTTGGACTGCTCATGTCTGTTGGAGGCTTAGGACTGGCATTTCTGATTGAAAGTTGCATGCCCGACACTTAAGAGCGTCACTGATATGGGAGTTCAAAGGTCCCAAGGACTTTATCCCATAATACTTTGCATTCTTCTACTTGCAAAGAAATACTTATGGTGATGTTTTCCTATGATATATAAATCATGTGATACAACCAAGCAGTTTTATAGTCCTGGGAAACCTTTTCTGCATTTCTGGCTAGATAAAAGTACTTATTACAAAAGAAACACAGATGTCTGTAGGTTCTGTACATGCAAGAATCTAACATTTGAAGAAATAAATAGCTCTGGGTCCCACAGAGGAACCAGTACTGTTCTCTCCATGGTAATGAAGAACAGGATATGTTGTAGGCACAATATTATTAATAAATAGTGAGCAGCACAATACAAATCTGTAATTCAATTTAGGATTTCAGCTGAAATTGCTCTTTGGAGTTATAGATGGCAGTGAGCTCTGAAATTGAGTTACAGTCCAAACAGGAACTGAGTCATGTGTAGTAATGTTCTAGGGAAACATAGAATCACAGTCGGCAGTGGAAAAAATATTATTGACAGTACTATCTTCACTGAAAAAAAGGCATTTGGTGAACATAAATGAAATTTAACTGAGCTTGTAAATGGATATCAGGCAGAAAAATACGGGGAAAGATAAAAGTCAACATTTCCATGTATTGATTTTAAAATGGCAACTTTATTTTAAAAACTAATACAAGCTGAAAAACAATTATTAAAAGGTTTCATTAATCTAAAGCTGAAACATGACATTTTGGAGGGGAGAAAGTTTAATATTTCAATTTTCCTGAGAACATTTTTTTTTCACTTTCTGAAATAGCTCCTAAATTTCTATTTTAGTTTAAGCAAAAGAACCATGGTTTCCCCTTCAGTTCCTTGGCTTAGCCACTGAGCTGAAAGGTTCCTTGTTATTTTAGCCATGATAAAGACTGATGTTATTCAAAAGGGAGGGAGAGTCATTGCTTTAAATGTCACTAGCAATCTTCTCTAACAGAAGAGATCAGTGTTGTGGCGTCTAATTGCTGAGTTTAAAGAGATCTCAAAAGATCCAGACAGCAAGCAATAGGAGGAGTACAGGAGATAATTTCTAGCCTTGCCAGAATTGGAACACTGGCACAGGTTGCCCAGAGAGGTGGTGGATGCCCCATCCCTGAAAACATTCAGTGTCAGGTTGGGTGGGGCTCTGAGCAACCTGATCTAGTTGAAGGTGTCCCTGTTCATTGTAGAGGTATTGGACTAGATGACCTTTAAAGGACCCTCCCAACCCAAACCATTCTATGGTTAATCCAGTTATTCCTCACTGCTTGTCATGCATCTGGGACTGAAAGAAAATCCATGCACAAGGCAGTTTTCTGCTCTGCAGACATGATAGCTCTGGATTTCTAAGCCAGAGCTGTGTTACTATGAGTAATGTGCTAACTGGAAAAGCCAGGTGGAGACAGATCTTTTCTTCATGGGACTGTCTGTAGTGAGGCTAAATTGATTTTGATGAAAGGGTTCAGAATCCATTATAGAAGCTGTTAAATAAATAGGATTTTCAATTAGTAAGCACAAGGGGGGTTCTTCTGAAGCACCAGGTATTGTCCATAAGTAAATCAGTGATCTATTATGATCTATGTTTTAAGAACTACACTGAATCTACAGTTCCTTCTTCTTTCTCTTTCATCTAGATCATCCTGTAAGAAATCCACAACCACACTGATTATCTCTTTTCCTGCCAACCATTCTGTAAAGGCTGGTCAGACAACCTAGGATACTGAAAACCAGGCTAAATTCAAAGAAGAGCTTGACAAGATAATCTGTCTTTACATACATAATAATTTTTCTAACAGCTGATTCCCAAATAAAATTATACCAGACAAAAACTTAGAACTGTGGCTTTGGTTTTTGGTGGCAGATAGGATAAGGAGTCTGTTTTTAAACTAGCCAAATACCCACTAGGCATTGCTTCTTTTTTCTGGTTTCCTGGTGAACTTTTCACATGGTTCCAATGATCGGTCATAACTACTTTGTTAAATGTTTCAGTGACAGTAAACAAAGCAAAAATAATTGTCTAGAATACATTGTGCCTTAAAGCTCTCTTACTAGTTTAGGAAAATTGTGGCTAAAAACTGTGGCATTTGGATGACCTCCCTTTTTCTGTTCTTCCAGCTAATACTAACACTCAATTCTAGGATAAATAAAGGCAAACATTAGTGATAATAAACTTTCAAACTCAGGCAGAGATTTGTTTATAGCTAGGTTGGTACTTGAGGGATCCGGTGTAATTTAAAAGCCAATAAATTGAAACAAACTCACTTGTTTTGGAGGCTGTTTATGAACTCTTTTAATTTGGTGTCATATTTATTTGGGCAGAATTAGATTATCCTATTCATTAGATGCTGTGGCCAGTGATGAATGGAACAACATTTCACATCAATGGCATTAATTGAATCCTCACAAGCACAGATAATACCCCTGCCGGAAACAGGAGAAGATGGAAAAGTTCTCCAAAGTAGGTCTGCAAATACTGCAGTGATGAGGGAGTACTACTGGACAGCCAGGATAGTTGGCAGCACTTGAATGCTTTTCATTTTTTGTGAGACTACTTAGAGTATGATCTTCAGGCATACAATTAAGATTGGATCTCCATGGTGCTAGGCATTGCACAAGTGAATGTTAAGGGGAAGCTCCTGCTGTAAGGCTGAATTTAAATAGAAAATCATACAACGTATGGGAGAGGTGGTAGATGTAGCTAAGGGGGAAATAAGCAGTTTAGGCTGTGCTTTAATGGCACAGATTAGCTGTGATCATAGCTACCTGCTGCCCTTGCAGACCTGATGTACCTCCCTTACCCTGGCACTTAACTGGCTGGGACATAAACTGGTTCTGGGGAACTTATCTCCGTGTTTGTAGCCTGAGGCTGCCAATTTGTTTCAAGGATTTGCCTGAACCAACTGAACAGCTCACTGAAGGCGTTCTCTTCCCCCTTCCTGGCTCCCAACCACGCACTCTTCACTGTCACTGCTCCCAGGCCTTGTCTGATCACATGCCAGCCCGAATAGCAAAAAACTGCTTCAGTATTTCTTTCCTTAGGAAGAAAATTGCATTCAGCTTAAGCTGAGATCATAGTCAAGGCAAAGGAGAAGCCCTCTTCAATGGGCAGGGAAGTCTTACTGCAGTAATACCAAACCCACTTCCTTCCTTCCCTGCTGGCTCAGCCCTCCACCCTGATCAGATCACCAGGCTGCGGCTACCACTGGAGCAGAGAAAAAGTATAGATGGAGGGGAGGGGAGGGCTATGCTAGTCATCCAGCTGGCTGCCCTCCTTGAGCACCCATACAGGTGCTTTTAAAAATGAGACTTCAGCTCAGCAGGCTTAGGAAACCTTTTCAGCATGTCTTGTTCAGGATCACCCATCGTGTCTGACACAGAATCAAGGAGGAAGGTCAGGTCCCCTGAGCTGCAGGCTCGTGCCATAAGTAAATCCTTTGCCTCAGGGGAAATTTATTTCAGAGGGAAGCATAATCAAAAAGACTGGCAGACATTTCAGCAAAACTGATTTAAAGCTTGGGTTTGTAAAATATCCAGATGATTTTCTCCTAGCTCATCAATAATACATGCTTGGGTCTGTTGAGGATTTCTCGGAAATGTCATTCTTCCAGGGAGCGTGTCCTATTGATAGAGCCATAAGCCACTGCCAATTAATCAGGGCATAATGCAGTGTTCAAAAATGAGCATGAGCTTTTCATGCCAGTCCTCTTTGATTCATGCCTCCGCTATGATTCATGCCAGTCCTCTTTCAGATGAGCAGCTGTTTGTTATGAGCAAATTACTTTACTGTCAGTGAAAGGTGAAAACCAGCCTGAGACATTGATGGGCTTTGGTGCAAAGAGAGTAGGAGCTTCATCAAATTCTGAGTTTCCTTCTTGCTTCCTATGGAAGAAACTTTGCTCTTGCACATCCCAGTGGCACAAAGCAGTGAACAGTGTCAAATGTGCTGAAGCAACAGTGCCCTGAATGTATGGGATCCCCCTAGATCCCCAAAGTGACCTATGAAGTCCCTGTATTCCTGACAAATCCTTCCCATCACTGATGTTCTTCCAGTCAGCCAGCAAGGGCAAGGCATCTTCAGCAGCGTGCACCAGGACAGTTCTCCTGGGAAATTCAGGAGCAGTAGTTGGAGGAAATTTTCCTAAAGGTTTGATCACACACTCCAAACCCTCCTGCTGCATAAATGAGAGGGGCAGGGCAGCACATGTCAAGAATCCTTAAAAGGGAGGTGCCAGAACTGGCGACTGGGAACGCTGATCACTGAGCCCTCCCATGGCATGTCCTCTGCCAGGGGCAGAAGGGCTGCAAGGCAGTAAGTAGCACTGTCTGCATTTTGCTGAGGCAGAAACAGAGGTGAGTGACTGGTTCAGTGTCAGCAGGGATTAGGATGTGGTTCATCAGAGCCCCAGGTAAATTGCCCACCAGGAGACTCCACCTTCTCTCTCTGCTCATGTCGGGCTATGTTTCTTTTCTGATCTGTGCTCTCAAAATTGACATCCTGGGAAAGTGCTCTCAGCCAAGGTCTCAAAGAGGTTAAATCAGTAATAGCCACAGAGGCACTAGCAGGGACATCTATAAAACTAACCATTTCAGAGCACTAATTTCATCAGCAAGCTAATTGCAAATATTGTATCTAAGAACATTTCCAGCCATCTGCAGGAAGGGAATGTCACAGTGCTTGAAAGACATCATGTACTTATGACTGTGTCTTGCTGATAAATAAATCTGGCACAGGGAGTTTTGGATGTCATTATGATAGTCATGCAGAACAAACATCCCTTGCTGTTACTTGAAGGTATTTACACATCACCTTTATTGTTGTATCTGAATAACTCCTGTTATATTTCACCTGTATTTTAGAGTACAGAACTGAGTGAATATGGGGGATATTACTACTCCCTACAGCAGGACTTTACTGTGCCTTCTGTCACATAGTAAACTGGTGATGCTGCAAGGAACAAAATCACATCTTCCCAGATCCAAGGCTGGGACTCTGCCAACTGCATCTCCCTCTTTTATTGTGGATCCAGGTACAGTCTCTAAACAACTTTCATCAGACTCAGTCCTAGGGTGACATGAGTGTCAAAGGGACCAAGAAAAGATGTGTCTGTGTCCCATTCCCAGAGTAAGAACAGCAACAATGTCAGGAAAGTGGAAGTTTGAGCTATCCTTGTCTGTATTCTGGGTAAGTTGAAATTCCCTCCTTTCTAGAGCTGAAGGTTTTGACAGATACCAAGTCCCCTCTGCTAAAAAGTAAATAATTTTTATCAAACATACAGGGCAGGATTCACTATGTGGTACAGCTTGGTTTTGACACTCCCCGAAACAAGCAATGAAGTTTGAGCTCTAAAGGAACCTGCCACCCTGTTGGACCGATGATTTGCCTTTCTGTCTACTTGGAACCAGCTCTTGAGGCTTGTTTCTGCCTGGGAACTGAATTTTGATGTTTGGACTGTTCACCTGTATTTGTAACCAGCCCTTTCCAAGGCCTTGTGTATAATGTAGAAATAAAGTTAGTTTTGCTTACCTTTTTTGTCCTGTGCAAAGGTGACCTGTAAGGACCTGACATGTGAAGCTACCTGATGAGGTGGCAACCTGCAAGCCCTCCCTCCCACTCACCAGTTAAATAGTTGTATGTCTGCACATAGACTTCAGGTTTTGTGACTTGCCAGCCGAGGAGCTTGGAGTTCAACACCACTACAGGTCTACTTTGCAAGAGCCAGCAGCCTTTCAAAGAGAAGCCAAAATTATTTTTAAAAGTACTTGTTTGTACATCAGTTTAACGAAGAACATTGTCCCACTAATTGTTGTTATAACACTTGTTATGGTCAGTGGAGACACTATATGCTAAAGTCTCAAAAGTTTGTGCTGATACAGGCATGCTACCAAGCACAACAACATTTCTGTCTTGAAGACAGGGTGAAGTTATTACATCCAGGCTTAAGGCCAAATAATCCCAGGGGTCAAGACTGAACTTGCAACACAGTTCTTAAAATATTTCCCGTTTTCTTCTAGAATAAACCAATTGAAAAAACCACACTTGTGTTTCTTGTTAATTTTAGCATGTGGCCATCAATAAGGCCTTGATGTTGTGTGTGAAGGAAATTGAAACCTTACCCCAGAAATGGCTCACTTTAAAAGGATTTATTAACATCACAGCTAGTCTGGTCTCCAGTATTGGCAGATGATTTGTATGGACAGACTCAACACTGTGACTGAGGACCATGGATTTTGTCAAAGTTCTCTTGGGTTGCTGGGGTCCCATTAACATCTTCTTGAGATCATGGCCTACGGTTGAAGCAGAGAGCTGCACAAAACTTTCTTTTCCCATTGACTTTAATAAGAGGTGTGGATGCTGAGCACCTCTAATAATAAATAAATGTATGTGTAACAAGTGCCTGTCATAGTAAATAAACAGAAGTAGATGCTGAGTCACAGCAATGTGAAAAGATCGAGAAGAATCTGTCACTGCAAGCTCTGGCAGATCACTACCTGGGTCCTGCTTTTCCTATAGATTGTGTTACATGTCTGCCCTATAAATATATGCAGCACAAGATTTATATTTCTAAAGGCCTAAAGGGTTTGCATGTGAATACTAGTCCCAGGAGTAATTTCCCACTTTGCAGTCTTGACCATGCTCTGAGAGCTGAGCCTCCATTTTTTGTTGGTCCCATGTGTTATTGTTTAGGGCAGAGACTGGACAGTTATTCAGTACAAAGTCTGCTTCTACTTCTGCTCTGACACTGCCCAGGCTATGTGATCAGAAGATACTAGGGTTGTGTGGGCACACCAGATGATTTCTTCTAAACTGATGTATTAATTAAGAGTATCTGAGAGTCACATTTGTGAGATTGGTGATACTGGCAACATACATGCTGTGACTAGTTCATAAACTCCATATGTCTGCCACTCTTCCCAGCAGAGATGATCCACAGAGATGATCCACAGAGAGGATCCACAGAGATGACGTGGTTTGAAGACAGTTAAAATAGACAGCACCCAGTCACTCAGTTTGCATGAGCAGAAGAGCAGAACCACAAGCACAAAGCTTTGCCACCTGTAGTGGGTTTAGTACCAGGCCTCCCAAAATCTGAACCCAGCTCACTGGAAAACAAATAGAAAACCTGTTTTATGCTGGCTGAGGTTCCAGTTAAGAGGTAAAGTTTATTCTAGTCTTCTGTGCCTCATTCCAATACAACCACTATAACAATAATAATATTATTTTTTTCACAGCACATGGAAGAACATGGCCCCATTTTCCACAGGTTTACAAGGCAGGCAGGAAAATTTAACAGAAGGCCTTAACAGGCATTGTCTTTTCTACTGTAATTATGGAAATACTAGCCTTCGTCCATCCTACAAGAGTGTTACTGTTAGGAACAAAGAAACTTTGATCTTTATACTGTGAGACAAAAATATTGTTTGGAGAAAAAATACAGCAGATTCACATGATTATTGGATAGCATTATTCAGGTTAATTACAAATTATGAGGTTCCTTTGAAAATGAAATCCAGATTTAAGGACAAAATTCTCAGTAGTCCTGGAATCACTTAGGAATTGAAAGCTAAGCAGATCACAAGTTTCAGTAGGTCGAAAAAGACCACTCTTTTGACAGAACAGTAATTTGTAACTCGGGTGTAATTGATGTATTTGTAGAGAAAACAACCTGTTTGTTCATACCTGAGCTCACAATTCAGGATGCTTCAGTGAAATGAAGAATGAAATAACCTGATAACTAAATGTACTTCAGGATGGTTCAAAATTGCCTAGGCCCGGATAGGGATAGAGCTTTGGCCCAGCTCTGTCCATGATAATGAATTTGCAGAGTTTGCACGTGGGAACCCTGTTTCACCAACTCCAGTGGCTCTCTGCTGCTTTACAGCAGCTAAAAATCTGTTTTTAATTTAACCAGATTTTAATTCCCAAACTCTGGGCAACTCCTTACTGCTTGGAAATAGGCTTTTTAAAATAAAACACTCTTCCAGCCTCCCCTGCTGGGGTAGCTCCACTTCATGTGTAATAACTTTTGCCCCAATTTCAAGATTGCTCCAAAGCTTTATTACTGCTTGCAAAAATTGCCCCATGTTTCACAGAAAGTAGCTTTTTAAGCACATTGATTGCAGTTGATTGTGGACTCCTGGGTATAAAATCACCACCTGAGACATCAGGGCATGGAGAGGTGAGAAAATCATGTAAATTTGCATAATCCAATTTAAGATAATTCATTTAGGGATGCTAGGGAGGGTCCCAGAAGACTTGTTCTTGGTTTTTTGGTATTTAGGGAACTGGACATAGGGCTGTCAGGTCAGTTGTTGTGGAAGGTGAATCTGAAAAAAAGCAGGTATAGCTGCTATATATAGAAACCAGTCTAGCCTTTACTACTGAAGCCTAGCAAATTTCCCCATTGAGTAGTTATTGTTGTAGGTCTAACTAGAAGTTCTTTAATGTGTTGGTGATATTCTTTGATTTGGGTTTTTTTGTTGGGTTTTTTTTGTTTGTTTGTTTGGGGCTTTGAGGGGTTTTTTTTAGGTATCCTATTCTGAGACATTTTTTACTTACAGAATTATTCTTCTGGTGATCTGGAAGGTATATTTCTATTAACAAATTTTTTTCTGCCTTTACTTGAAGGGAACAGGGAGGGACTGTTGTGCTACTGTGAACTGCCAGAAGATTTATGCTAGTTCCTTAAAAAGGAGAGTAGCTTATGCTAATGACATCTTGGGGAAGCTTGCCCACAGGTAGCTTCTGCAAAATTGTTAATTTTTTCCTCTGTCATAGAAGGACATATCAAGGCATGGAGAGGTTAATGACTTGGCAGGCTGGGATAAAGGAAGGAGACTTCAAGCATCGTTGGCATTGAGATTGCCACAGTCAGTCTGATATCAAAACTATCTGGTGGCAGAACACAAGACTTTAAGAGCTGGTCCACATCTTACCACCAGGTAAGCTTGTTTATTGGCTAACCAGGCTTTTATTTCTAAATGTAACATGATTAGAAAGTACCTCAATGAAAGCCTTGCAGTTTCAAGTCCAGCCTTAGCTTGTTGTCATGTTAACATTGCCCTTTTACCTCAGCTTCTTTCTCTCTAATTTAATTTGCCTCATGCAGGTACAAATGGAAATTGCATCCTGAATAGTGAAGCTCTTTTAATGATTTTTGGTATACAGATTGGCTGTATCTCTGATCCTAGCAATCTTACTTTGCGGCTTGTTCTTGTTTCTGTAGGTACTTCCTCAACGTGGGTCTCTGTGTCTTGTGTTAGATTTTGCGTGGGATCGCTTTTGTATGGTATTGCAATTATGTTGCTCTACACATCCTCAGGTTGCATTTGCACTTCTCACAGCTGCCTTATGTTATGAGCTCACTGTAATGCTGAGAGGACAACAGTACGTCATTATCCTGTAGCAGCACCAGCAACCACTGCTTTCTTCAAAGGACAATATATTATCTTAAAATGGTACCTTGGAAGTATCATAGATGGGCATCTATCTTGTTGTTGTGGAGAGAAGCACCTCAGCACACCCTGTGCACCTGCATTATAAATGCTCCTGAGTTTATGCAAGGATCAGATTCTGCTCCTCAGGATTATGGTGTATAGCTTAAAAACTCTACATCCACATGATATTGAACTAATATTGAATAGACAGATATTGTAATATCTTTGTAGCCCTCAAGTGCTCAGACATTACAAGGGTAGGACAGTAAGGAAATGTGTAGGGAGTTGCCATATATACTCCCTGGAATACTGATTTGTGGTGGACTGTAACAATTTTTCTGTCCAGAGATAACTTCCCTTATGCTGATGACTGCTTACATATGTATTCACTCAGTTATTGCCAGCTGACACTTCTGAGTATGAGTTACATGTTAATTCCTTGTTTCTGCTCTTTTGTCACTAAGAGGCAAAAAAAGAGATAATTTTAATAACTAAACATATTTGTTTATCCACTTATTACTTACTGAGAGTTACTCAACATCTTCTCTACAGTGTTGTAGAGGACAAACTGAAAAAATGGGGCTGTCCTACTGCACTGTGATAAGAGAGGAACTAAGCCAGACAAATACAATTAGGCAAGCTGGAGCATGAACTGCATCCAAAACACACAGTAGGAATTCCGTCTGGCACAGTAGCGCTCAAAAAACATGTCTTACATTTGCAGTAACTACAGAGGGTCGGGATCTCAGCTTTACAGCTCATTGGAGAAAACTGACTTTTCACACTAGTACTTCTACCAGACTGTACTTGGCTTCTTGTGTTGCACTCTCCTTGGTATTTTAAGCTGATAAAATTTCCATTGTGTCAATATAGGAATGAGATTTTTTTTCACAACTTAGGCAAAAGTTCAGTGTGGGGTACTTTTCCTCCATTTAGTACGGAGCTTAAATATTTGTTAGAAGCTTCCATGAAACACGCTTTTTGGTGGAGTTGTGGTAATTTGAAGCAATTGTAAATACTGTAGTGATTCTGCTAAGATCAGACAAAATACTTCACCCAAACTACATGCTAAGTACTTTCTGCTTTATCATAACATTTTCTGCATTGTCAGTATGGTGCAGAATTTTTCATTATCCTGCTCTGAAACCCTGTTTAATTCTGTTGCACATTGTTAAGCAGATGTTGCATTTCACCCAAGAGCTAGTTATGTTTCAATTCTGGATAAAGTGGTTCCTGTAAATAAGGTTTGCAAAATGCTTTCTATCTGAATAAAACTATGGGCCAGTTTTTATTGCATGCTGTTATTATAATTATAGGATCTTCTGCTTAATCAGGATGTGGTTAATTAGGATAGCCATTTAATTGGGACATCTCCCAAGGAACCAATTTAGCTTAATGTTATTAGTACTATCTAATCAGGGCAGCTTAGGAAAAAATTTGCCTTTAAAAAATGGGACCCCAACAAAAGAAAAGATCACCTGATGTTTTCCTGGTCTAATGCATCCAGTCCATTCCTCAAGAAACTGCAGGAGTGATCTCAAAGTAACACAAGACAAGCATCATCCTTCTGTTGTGAAAGATCAGACATGACCTTCACTCCTGCTTTTGGCTGCCATCTCCTTATACCAGAATACCCTGGCAAATGAGACCCATGAACTTTTTATTGTACCCAACAGGAAAAAAGTCTCTGCCAAATATAAATGTCTAAGTGGAAAATGCCACCACATGTTAATCAAGACGGTATGAGATACCTTGACCAAACAAAATCTACTGTTGTAAGGAAACATAGAGTCATGCAAGTTAGGTCTAAAATTCAATAAGAAGCTCAAAGGCATTACATTTTGTGATTAAAATTTACAACTCCACAATGGTCTGTGAGCTACTGTGATCCCAGATAGGCAATATGAGATGACAGCTGAACTAGGGCTGAATTTTCAATATTCAATACTAAATACAAGTGAAAAACATAGACTGAAAGAAAACAAAGTAGTGGACAGACTTCCAGCTGAGGTAAATCAGTCAAATTCCATTGCCAGTGCTGCAGACACAGTGTTTTTAATCTGGTGAAGATTTTAGCTTAAGACAGTGAGAAGAAGCTTGTGTACAATGGCAGCACTGGAACAAGGTTGGTCAGGGAGGTGGTGGAATGTCCATCCATGGACATATTAAAAACTCATCTGAATGTGGTCCTGAGTAACTTGCTTGGGGCTGACCCTGCTTGAGTTCAGGGGTTGGTCAAGACAACCTCAAGAGGTCTCTCCTGACCTCAGCTGCTCTGTGTTTCTGTGAAGGTTCTGATCACAGTCGCCTCAGTACGGGTAAACGACAAATACAGACACTGTGGGTTTAGTTAGTCAAAATGCTGACTTTGGTGGTAAAGCTTATTTAAGAAATCCCAGTCCATAACATTCCCCCTCTGCTTTTTTTTCCCATGCTGCAAGGTCACTGTCTCTTTACTTGTGGTGATAAAATTCTTTATAGGAATTTGCAGCATTGACTGGATCAATGATAAGGCAAGGTTAAAAATAATAAGTTAGTTTTTTTAAGAATGTTTATTTTTTAAGTGTTATTTTTAAAGGCATGTCAGTTCAGCTATGCAGTTCCCAGCTCTGCTGGGATATAGTATTACAGCACATGGGATGATGAACAAATGAGTGAGGAGAAAGCTGAGAAGAGACCAGCATGATGCCTGGATCCGTCATATTGTTTAACTGCACATTAACTTATGCTGTCTCTTGTAGAAAGCAGGAATATATGTTTTCTGATGTTAACTAATGGAAAAAAATCAGGCCTTTGTCTTCAGCTGACTGTACATCGTGGGTACCTTTCTTATGGAGGTAGACAGAACATATAAAACATTTGCTTTCTTTAGGTGCAGTTGAGGAAGTCTAGTGTTAATCAAATAAGAATTAAGATTGCCTGAAAGCTTTATCTAGCGAGTTCTGCACAGGTATGTGTCCCTCAGGGCCAAGATGGCTCATTAGTACTACAGAGCCTGCAAGAAATAAACTCATTCAAACTAAGTTAATTATAAAATCAAGTGACTCCCCAAGAAGGGGAATTATTTTAATTGTTCTAGTTGTGTGAATAAGCCCATGCTTATTCAGGTCACCTTGTACAGCCCTATCTCCTTTCCAGTGCTCTTATCCTTGAGTGTATTCTGGATTGAAGATGCTATAGCTGCAGTTTTCAGAGATTCAGGTACAGTTAAGGTGGAAGTGGGTTATTGATTAGTGTGTCAGTGTAGGACTCAGTTCAACACCTGCTCAGGTGCTCCCTGCATGTCTTCAGCATGTCACCTTGGAGCTGAATTTACTATTAGATTTAGATGGAGCTTAGACATCTATATTCCAAAATGGGATCCTCAAAGTTCTTCCTGACCTTAGACCTCTGATTTGTGTCATTTCCCTGGTCCATCTGATATCCTGCCGTGGCCATTGGTTTTGTCACCATCGATGAGCTGTTCACCTTCCTGGTCCCTGCTGCTGCCTGCAGAGCGAGTGCTGCCCAGCCCATGCTCCCCGCAAGGCCTGCTCCATTAGGTGTTAATCAGCAGCTTGGGCAAGGCCACGCCCTTCCCTTACATTCTCGTTTGACTGCTGAGTAGCTGATATATGGGCAGTGAGTGCAAGAGCCTTCTTCACTTCACAGCTTCTGCAGTAGCAGAGAACTGTATTTGTAGCCCAGACAGATAAGCAAAATTACCTACCTGTGTCTTCAGGGTTCTGAAAAGAGAAAGGTAAGGTGTACACCTACTTAATTTGTTAGTGTATTCTGTTCCCAAAAATTAGTTATCTGCACACCTGTACTGTCTCATGTGGCAAAGAGCAGGTGCTTTGTGGCCATGTCTGCAGCTGTGAATGTGTGTGTATATCCATATGTGCCCTTGTGGCATGTAGGAAAACACTCAGTGGTGTCCAAGTTGATGTGCTCCTACAGCTGGAAATTAATTAAGCCCACGCTTAATTTCTGTGTACCATCATGGCACTGGGAGACCTGGAGATCATTGTAGGAGATGCTGATGGCAGTTAATTACCATTAAAGCATGCTAACAAAGGATGCAGCACAGACATTCTTTCCTAATAGGGCAGTGATTTGTAAACCTCTATTAAAAGAGTTCTCAGTGTTTTCCTGAATAGATATTATAAATGCTATTAAAAAAAAATGTTTGATAAAGAATGGATGTTCCTGGAAGCTGGTACCACTTATTGACCCCATACCTCTTATTAATTTGTATGTAGTTATAAAAGGATATATTAAACAGTGTTTGCTCTTAGTATAAAATGGGAGATTGCTCCTGATAAGTATGCTTAAAATAAGCAGCACCACAGTGGTTATTTTCATTCCCTACCTATAATAACAGACTATGGAGACAAAAATGAATGCAGCCAGTCCAGCTGATAGCTGAATCATAGCAACAGCATCAATTTATTTTTTTTCAAGTCTAAAAAAACTAATAAAGACTTTGCAGAATCTCCTAGATACAGAGGATTATGGTTAATGCCTTAAACTTTCTCTGTATGCACAGATGCCTGCTATTTATAAAAAGTGATACTGAGTTAGGTTGGTTGAAACAAAGGCACATCTCTTTGTACTAAACTAAAGAGAAGCTATTAGCTGTTCTGTATTGCAGCAAATAATACTGTTTACCAGTCACAACAGTGCATTCATGTGTGCTTCACAGTGTTTATCATTACTGGGGTTTTTTGTTCTTTCTAGTGTTGACCTAGGAAGTAGTGCAGAGTAGGAAGTTTAAAGCCAAACAACTTCTATTCCTGACATAATTTCAAGTAAACAAATTTTTTTTCTTTCTTTTACTGCATTCAGCCTGTTTGCAGCATGGGGGACTGCTTTTCATCCTTGATAGCTGTTGCTTGAAAATATTAAAAATAAAAAAGTCCATTTTCTTAATTAAGTATTTTTAAAATACACAGTGTACATTGCATTGCATAGTCTCAGACCCTGAAAAATTATGTGTGTTTGTGTTTAATCTTTTATGTCTTTTAATCCGGGAATGCTTTGTGTATTGTTGTTCTAACCAATTGTGGTTTGTGGAAAACTGATTAATCAAAATGTTATGAAAGATAAAGCCCATGTTGCCCTTACTTAAAGCTTAACCTTTGCAAATCTGGAATGTAATATATTCATTTTTCAGTGCAAAGAATTGAGCATGTGCTGGATCAGGGTTTTGGTTGCAAATGTATTGCCTGTTGCTCTGAATACAGGTGGAACACTTTCTTTTCTTTCAGCCGTGTGACTCCTTTCTTCCTACACACAAATAATGAGCTATTCTTTTACTTAGTAGTGTCTGTAAGCAACTTGTCCAGATGCTGAATGCAACTACAATGCCATGAAGCTTTTCCTTGCAATGCATGGAAAATATATTAATCTTATTAAGAACATGTTTCATAGACTATTGCTGAGGCAGAGGAATTATATTAGCAGTTTGTAGGTTTAAGAGGAGACCTTTTGGTCTGTTCATGAAGATGAGCTTGCCTGCAGTGAGGCTGTGCATGCCTGTGTGTGTTGTTGGGTCATCTGCCATGTGTGGCTTCTGTGGTGGATTGTGGAAATATGGGTTATTATGAAAGGACATTGTGCAATTTGTGACAGTATGGTTGTATTTCTGATGGATTTCAGTACACACTGAATTTTAAATGGAACTAGTGGTGTTGATTTCATCAGCTTTAAAAACCTTTACCACAGTGCCAGCCAGTATCTGCTATTTTTGCAGCCTGGAAGCCTTCTCAAAACACGGGTCTGGGGGGGGTGGGTATGTGTACGTTATGCTCCAGGAACAGTCTGTTTATTTGCCATTAGTTTAAACAAAACTCTCTGCTTAACTGTGTAAATTTCTTTGACTTTAATGTACATGCTGAGGAGACCATAAGTTTTCTATATTTTTCAGCTTTCTGCTGTTAATGCAGTGTGTTTCAGAAAGTGGTTATGTTGGTCTTTAGGACATGAGGAATTTTCTACATTCTATTTTTTAATTTAAATAAATACATGTTACATGTAATTACTTTTAGTCATTAGGTCAGCCTATCAGCTAGTTGACTCGATGCTCATTACCTTATTAAAGGCATGGTATCAGACAATGGAATCAAATAGTTATGAATGATGAAGTATTATTTGCCCACTAGATACCAACAGGGAGACTTCATATTCCCATGGACTGAATAAGAGACACAGTAATTCATGAACTGAAGTTACTGTATTCAAAGGACAGGAAGTTTTATCAGGGATTTAAAGAACAAAACCTAGTCCTAGTGTAAGTTTTGTGTTTTTTGTCTCTAGGAATAATGATCTCATTATTCCACTTGGAGTCCATGCCTTCCTATGCCACATCTGTCATCATATCTTTTGACTTACAAAATCTGTCTACTGTCAGAGGTTGCATCTTGTGATATTCCACTAAAAGTACTTATTCATATTATGTCATCATTTTCTGTGTACCATGACTAATTTTTTTTTTTTTTAGATTTATGGCTGGTAATCTGTTTTATAGTTTCTATTGAACAAAGTACTTTCTATCGTATGTGATGAATACAACAGCACTATTTAACTGAGAATTTTTTATAAAGGGGTGGTGGGGTCTCATCAATTAAAGTTCTAAAAAGCAAAAAAAATATATACATCATGGAGTTCAATTTCAACACAGGTTTCCATCATATAATCTCTGTGCTGCTGCTGCTGGGCTTCATGTAGGCATTTATTGGAAGGACAGCAAAACAATTCTGACTAAGGCCTAATGAGCATTGTGTGGCAGGAAAGGAATGGTACAGAAGTATAAATTTTAGGCGTATTCTACTTATGATTTCCTGAGTTCAAAGAAGTGACTTTATAAATCAAACTGAGAAAGTGAGGGAAGGTCATAAAAGCTATGTGGATTTTGATGTTCATACAATGTAAACACGAATTACCAGTGGTGCTAAGTAACAACTATTTCCAGTGAAATTAGTACTGCTCTGAAAATCAGGCCAGTGTTTAATCAATAAGAAACTTGAAGAGACAGGCCTGTAAAAAGAAATGCCAGGTGATCTTGTGAGAAGACAAATGGGTCAAAGCAAAAGAAACTCTGAAGTGGTTCTTAGGGTGTGGTGTCTTAGTTCACAGCAGTCTCTCATAAACTGTCATGCTTCAGATGTGTGTATACACTGTGTTTGCAAATAGCAAACCTACGGTGCAGATGCTGACTGACTGTTGTCACAACATTGTCACCAACCACTGTTGATGGTTACATCACATTTATGACATACAACACCCAATTTCATGGGAGGTAGCAGGTACTGCTATTGCATTCTTCCATTGCGTGTGCAAATATAATAAACAAAACCTGCTTATAGCACAACCTGTAGTCATTTCTAGTACCTTGGTTTATTTTGTGTTGGAGCGGGTGACCAAGGTCAGAGAAATTTACCAATTCTTTTAACGCAGTCAAAGCATTTTATGAAGTTCAATCAAATGTCCCACATTAGTTTTCATCCCAGCAGTCTCAGTTACATTCTGGCTGGGGTCCTGGTCAGGGTTCAGGACAGTAGGAACCAATTTTCTGTGCAATCTGACAAGTCTGTGAAGATGATCTGAGTCCTGCCATCAAAATATTCCAATGTTCTGTGTTGAACTTTTGATACTTGCCTGTCTTTCTTGGTTGGTCTGTCCTTAGGAATAATGTATCCAACTATTAATCCTTCATATATCAATGAATCTTACCAGATAATATAACTCATTTTCTCTTGATAAACACTAGATAAACACTAGTTGAGAACTAAATCTAATGCATTCTATACTATGAAGAGTATTCTATCATTTTATGGAAGCAGGCACAGAGAATTGACACAGACAATATTATTTTATTTGTTGTTAGACTCCCTATAGGGTGCCACTTATATCCCAGCAATAAGTTGTTCTCTTGCTC
Organism: Lepidothrix coronata; assembly: GCF_001604755.1. Taxonomy (NCBI): domain Eukaryota; kingdom Metazoa; phylum Chordata; class Aves; order Passeriformes; family Pipridae; genus Lepidothrix; species Lepidothrix coronata. The sequence continues at coordinate 11,444,201 of NW_016690188.1, forward strand.
TGAAAACCTTACTGTCTTACAACATGTCAAAAGAGGCAAGATTGTGAAAAGCTTTAAAAAAAAGGCAGTGTAAGGTCTTATAATTGTATGAATTCATGATTTGCACAACTGAATATTTCTCCGACTTTACTTTTGTGACTCAGTAGCAGAACTTTAAAGAGTATACCCAAAAACATCACTGTGTACAATGAACACAAAAATGCTTAATCTTTCTTAGATATGATCAGTATCTGTTATTTATAAATGCATAAGATATATGTAAGCTGTTTCTGTTCTGTTACCCTCTCTTTGCTGTGACCAAAGAAACCTAGCCTCCCTTGGTTGCATAAAGCCTCAAAGTGATTAAAAAAATGGCTCTTTTCAACCATATAGGCATAATTGTATCCAGCCTTGTGCATTTGCCTTCAAAGGGAACAGGGAAAAGTTTCTACAGCAGTTCCTAAAAACTAACAGCATAAAATCCTCTACTGCATTTGTGCACAGCTACGAAAGCCTTGATGTACACACAGAATGAAGAAGTGATACAGGCACCTTTCCTGTTACATCTGTTTGTGCCAGCAGGATGCCTACTGTGTAAATAAAGATAGGGCTATCACATGGCATAGATATATAGTCCTTTGGAGCTTGGATATATTTATTTTTCTCGGTTTACTTTAAAGTTTATTTAGTTACCTAGGGAGTTTTAGAGGCTAAAAAAATTGTATCTGAGGATGGTGTGTAAGTAGATGGATAGACTGCAGCTGGTTGGGAGTTCTGAGGATTTGCATTTTTGCAGTTGAAGTATGGGTGCAGTTTGATGGCTTTTAGTGTTTAAATCCTGTAGTTTATCCAGTCAAAAGTCAGTTAGCAATAAACAGTAGTTGACTCCAAACTTGACACATCCTTAATTACAAGAGGATGATACATCTGTTTGTGTTTGTCTGAGTTACTGTAAAGTTGGATCTACTTGCTTTACGTATTTACTTGTGATCGTGGAAACAACTGTCTGTATGAATTACAGTTAACAGAGCATCAGATCTTGCTCATATTTTTACCCTTTGCAGTAGGAACTCAGATCTGATGCACAATGGCAATGCATAACTCTAGAGGCAGGTCTCTGACATACTTTACCAGAAGTTGTCACTTGGAACTAGTGACAAAGATGTGTTCAAGTACAAATGCTAAGGGTAACTAACTGTGTTTCCATTTAAGACACCGGTGCCTGAAAAGTTGTATACTTAAGACCATATGTCAGGTAATCTTCTGTGTTCATGTTTAGCAGAGTATTCTTACAATAGCTTGACACACATCTTAGCTGGTTAAATGCTGGAAACAGGCAGAATTACACAATTACATAAATTGGTTTTAAATACAAAACAACCACGAAGTTGAAGCAGTATTTAAGCCCTCAAATAATACGGCACAGTTTTGACATAAATCATGCTGATTAGGAGGAGCCACTGTATTTTGTGCTACTCAGCATCACATGGTGGTTTCAGCTACACTAGCAAATTTCAAGATGNTTTTGACATAAATCATGCTGATTAGGAGGAGCCACTGTATTTTGTGCTACTCAGCATCACATGGTGGTTTCAGCTACACTAGCAAATTTCAAGATAAAATGAGAGTCCTCTTGTTCTGTGTTTCTAGTAGACTCAATGTCCAGTCTAGAAATCACATTGCATACAAACTAATCAAGAGAAACAACTTCTCGTTATATTGTGGCAAGTAACAAATAAAAAAAAGAAAGCAGAAGTCTATTTGAAAGGCAAAAATGTCTTGTCACATATGATCTCATACTTGTTGATAGTTCTTGCTACATTATAGCAGAAGGCTTAGCTCTTGTCTTCAGATATTCTGTTCAACATCCATATTCCTGTCAGTTCACAGTATGGGAAGAATTCTTTTCCTCACCCAGCTTTTTACCAATTTGTCTAATCATATAGCTCCCAACTAAGGAATTTTTAGCTTTTTGCATATCTGTCCGTTGAATATCTTCAACTCAATGCAAACCCATTGACTACAACAAATAACAACTGCTTATCATAGCATAATTCATGTTGGAAATTACCTAAGGTGACCACCTAGGCCAGTCTTCTGCTAAGGTTAGATTAAAATTCAGAATGGAATATGCTTCAATATTTCTTTAGCATTGAACTGGTTGGTCTTCTTTTTGCACTCGCTACCTTTTTTTTTTTTGTAATCTATTCCATGATATGGCCTTCTTGGGCATACCTTGGTTTCTCAGTAGTCACTGAGCAATTTCTCTGGCTCCAGAGGTTAAAATGAGTTTACAGTTTGTAGGTTTCTTGACTAAAAATACCACAGATGTGAAAAAAAATTACTCTCATTTTAGTAGAGCAACTGACAGTACTACTTATTTACATGTAGCTTGGCTTCAGCCTGACCTGGATTCCACTTGTGTATTTTCATTGACCTTCTACTGATTGGTTGGAATTTCAGGTCCACCTGTATTGCTGATGCCAGCAGATGGGACTGATATCTGACATCTGGTTTTATTTTTTCAGAAAACTGAAATCCTCCATGCATATGCTTATTTCTTTAGGAGTGTACCCACTCTGGAAAGACATGGTTTCCACAAACAGGTTTTAGTGCCTGTTCTGACCTTCTGAATGAGATACTTTGCAATTAAAGTACCAAGGAGATGCTGAAGCAGAATGACATCTTGCTACCAAGACCTGCAATAACTCCAGTAATCCAGCCACCTTGTACCATCACAGAATGCAGTTTTAGCATTGCAGACCTTTGTGACTGACAGCAGCTGGAATTGCAAATTCAACCAGACTTATTTCCATGTAGATTTAGAACTGTTTTCTGTGTGCTTAAAAACAGTTCTCAGTATCATTTTAATGCATTTTAAGAGTTTAATCCATTGAATAACATTTTCATTTGCTGCCATCCCTCCTAAGTGACTGTCTTCTTTACGTACGAGGGTCATTGTTCTGTGTTCCTACTTGCAGAGGCAATGGCTGTTCCCAAGCCATAGAGAGAGGTTCGATAGAAACATCCAGTCGTTTCATGTGAACTAGATCTGCTGAAAGATTACTGTTACTTAGTGGGCTGTGAGAGTTGGTAAAGTAAAAAATTTTAGATATTTACACATCTGTGTTCCACTGGTGTGTCACCTGTGCATAAAATTCTGAAAAATACTGAAAAACTGAGAGAGTCTTCTCTAACACAACTTTTGGCAGCCTGCAGTGCTGGAACTGGAAATCTGGTTCTCTATTGCAGCCATGGCAGAGATGTGAGTTTAGCTGATGAGGCCCATGTCAGCCTATATGCAGCCACAGCTCAGTTACTGATCTTAGAGCAGTTGCATATACATCAGCACAGTCTCCTCAGTGTCCATATCATCTCTATGACATGAAAAACTCGTGTACCATAGCAGCAGCTGTTAACATTTATGACCTTCCTTTGCCTATTCTTCCAAAAATCAGGTGGTAATGATATCCTGTTCACCTTCCAGCTACGGCATCACCTGTTACTTTATATACTCACAGGTAATAATTGGTGTGTGGTGTCAGTGAACCCTTCTGAAATATTTTCTCCTAGTCAGATAGAATTATGTCTGCAGTTCAACATCAGTGAGCCCTTGGAAATTTCAGTCTGCATAGTGGATAAAGGCAAATGATCATATTCTTCCATTGATGCAGTTACTGAATTATGCTGGCAGCTCAGAATCAGTGACTTCACTTCTTTTTTGAAGTTGCTATTTAGGAAACCGTAGATTACAGGGTTGACACAGGTGGAAGCCATAGCTACCAGGTGGCATAATGAGAAGATCAGGTTGTGGTGGCAAGGTGAAATGATTCTGTAATTCCAGTCTACAATGGTGTTGAAAATATGCAGTGGTAGCCAGCAAAGAGCAAAAGCAGCCACCATGGATGCTAACAAAATGTTTATCCTTCTCAGCTGAACTGCTCGGTTGCTGTATTCACTCTTCTCAAACATGTCCTTTCTCTTCTGTAGACGTAAGTAGATACGCAGGTAGCAAAGTATAATGAAGAACAGCGGGATGCAATATTGCAAGAGCAGTAGAGTGGTGGTGTAGATAAGTTTGTGTTGCTCAGAAGGCCACGAGTTGATGCATATGGCCTTATCAGTGGAAAAATTCATGAAGTGTGAGAGCTGCTCATACAAGTCAGTAGACAAGATGGATGTGGTCAAAAAGGGTAGGGACATGAGACATGCTAAAATCCAAATTACTCCAATTCCTAGATAGGCTTGGGAGGTATTTGGCCTCCAACCAGTTGGGTTTATGATGAGCTGGTGTCTTTCCAGAGCAATAAGGACAAGGGAAAGAATTGACACTGTCACAGTTGTGCACTGAGTAAAAGAGGTCATTTTGCACATGACTTCTCCAAATATCCAGTAGTCCATCATGGTGTAAACAATGGTGAAAGGGAGGCAGACGAGACACATAAACAAGTCTGAAATTATTAAATTGGAAATTAGGATGTTGGTGACATTGGCCTTTTCCTTCTGCCTGGCAATGACGGCGATCAGACAGATGTTTCCCACAATCCCTAGGACAGTCTCCAAGCTGTAAGAGGTGGCCAGGAAGACAGTAAGGTCGGTGATGTTCATGCACTGATTAGAAATGTTCATGGGAAAGCTTCGGTTTGAGTTCCAGTTCTTGCTGTTCAGGAAATAAAAACCATCGTTAGCAGCCCTTGTCTTATTCATTCTGAATTCCAAAATATTTATCACAAAGGATGGTAGTCGAACACAGTTTAGGTCTTCTGGAGCCAGCCTAAAATGGGCTTTATCTGTTCTGTCTGGCTGTGGAAGATCTGGGTGTATCTGCAAAGGAAAGGAAAAAATATGTTTTGTTATGCTTCAAGAAATTAGACAAAAGGGCAAGGAGGGAGACAGGGAAGCAAATGCCAGAGATTCTGTGTATATTCTGCAGCTCCCTTGTATGTAGTTTATTAGATCATAAAATGGAGCCCTTTGCTAAACTGTGGTATGAAAGTCTGTGCAACTCTATTGAATTATGACCGTGTTTATTCGTTTTGAGGTTGTCCCATGGATTTAAGAACATCTTAACTTCATTATTTAACTCAGTGCAGTATCTTGAACATCACTAATGCAGTAGAGTGGTGATCTAAGAAAACTGGATCAAAACCCACCTGGAGGTAAAAATTGTGTGCACTTCTGTTTTTGCAAGGTTCTGATCCAAAACTGGGCAGTGGGCATTGTGGGGCTTCATTTACCTTCAGCTGAGCTTTAAACATCAATGTGAAAAGTAAGTCATATTAGATGCATAAAGCCAACACTAAAATATCTTATGTGAGTTAATCTGTGAAATGCAATTGTGACTGTAGCCAGAGCTTGCATTTGGGCAGAACAATCACCATGCAAAAATTCAGGCTCATTCTCAGGAGGGATATCATGGGACAATTTTTCAAAAGTCTAAAATAATTCAAAATAATTTCAACATATTTCAGCTTCTACACAGTTGTGATAGGTCATGGGAACTGCAGTCCAAATATCTTCCTTCCCCATTCTGGATGAACCCCAGTGCCCTTAAAGCTTTGATGTCTCCCCTAAGGCGGCCATGACAGGGTTTATCAGAAATAAAGTCCAGTCTCCTGATTTTGGCTTTAAGAGTGAGTGATTTTTATAATGTCTGTTAATCCCTTCTGAGAAGCTTTATATTGATTCTCCCTCAGTATCATTTTGCTTTCTTCACCCAAAAAACTTCAAGTGTTTCAATAGTATGTGCTGTCTCCTAGATACTGTTCCTGCACGGACAAATAGGTCTGCTTCTTAATCACCACAAGCTGGGATTTTCAATGGGGTGTCAGGGAGCTGAAACCATGGAATTAATCTGTGCTGCACACTTTTGGAAATCTCAGTCATAGGACTGCCTGGAGTCTCCCAGATGACTCCTGTGAGCCATAGCGAAGGCTACTATATGAACCCAATCCTGGAGTCCAAATCCTCTATGTCAAGGAATCAAAGGAAAAAATCTGACTCTGCTGGGAATTCTCATCAGGCCAGAGGCAGTTTCATGCTGTGCAAAGGCTTGTAGTATGAAAAGTAAATAAATACTCAGGGAACAACACTACTTAACCACTATGTGACCCTTTCCTCAGTGATAAAATGTCACTCAAACAAGTTTTAGTGGTTGTGAAAAGCTTCTGAGCTTTAGAAAAAACCAACTGATCAAGGTATGAATATGTAAATAAAATGGTATAGTGAGCCTATCAGTTTGAGTAGCATTTACTGATGAACAACTGTGTGCCTAAAGATAACCAGTACTGTACAAAAAAACACCTGCTTTCCTACAATTTTTTCTTTGCCTTGTCTTTCTCGTTATGAATTTTACTGTATGTTTCTAGAGATGTTGCCTCTCAGGAACTAAAGAAAGCAATAGTGTGCAGTAAATAAAAAGAAGGTTTGGGATCATCATTCTGCTTGATCAGCAAAAATAAGTGAGTACAGTAAATTCTTTTGTTACTTTGTTAGCATTGATTTTGCTATTTTGCTACTTTGATTTATCTAACTGTATCTATCTGTATTTCTGTCATCTATCTGTATCCATCCAAAACAGTGAAGACAGTCACACAAGCAAAATACAGTAGTCCATTCTTTCTCATAATCTTTCATTTCCTCAGTAGTTTAAATCTTAATTAAAGAGGGCAAAGGAAATTTTCCAAATTGTGGATATAGGTATGACTCCTTCTGTCCACTCACTTTTGTGTTGTTGCCCAATCCATGTGAACAGATTGATTCATTTTCTGGAACAAAAAGAAGAGGCAATGATGGCTGGATTGCATGTTCACATAGGGGGAGGGTATGGTGGTCTGTTTTAGTGTGGAAAGGGATATAGAATGAAAAACCACCAACCAACCCCGTAGTTTTTAATGATTGCTGGCCAGTGACGATGCTGCAAATGAAACAGAGCAAAGGGATCAGCAGCCTGCAATATTATTTGGTACCAGTCAAAAGAGATAAGTCTTGGCATTTGGACAGGACAAATAGATTCTGCTGTAAACAAAACACATGAGCTTTTTACTACAGTCCCAGCATCGTGTCCTTAGCTACAGTATCCTCAACAACAAACACATGGTTCTCTTTTGTTGCTTAAGAAATATTTGCAGAGTTATTACAAACATCTGTGTCCCACAGAGTAAGCCCTCTCAAGGGTCCCAGACACTTCTGGATGTGCTGAGGTGTCAGTGAAGAGAACTAATAATGCTGAAGCAAAAAAAAAAAAAAAAGCAGTGGAGCCACCTGGAAAACAAAAGCCAGATCCCACAGGTTTAAGGGGCACATTTCCAAGAGGTATGCCACAGACTGAGCATGGCTGTGCATTTCATACAGATGGCAAATGTGGTGGGGATAAAGAGCATCTCTGAAGGCTCTGCAATGTGTATTGTTGGGTTAGAAGCTCCCTCTCTTTTAACATCTTGCATTCCATAGTGTCCCCACGAAGTGACCGTCAGGCACCTCCTGGGAATTCATTCTTATGGTACTGCCCAGAGGTAAATAAGGAATTATCACCCTCTTAACACAGGTAAGGGATCTGAGACGTGAGTTGTCCAGTGTTTCAGGGGAACCTGTGGTACACTATGCCAACCAGATGTCTTGGGAACAGTCAGTGCCTAGATCACTTAGGTCTGTAATTCTCTTAAACTCTTATTCCAGCAACCATAATAGGAAAAACAGTTCTAGAAAAAATAGAAAAATAAATAACGCAGTGACTTTATACTTATGCATCCTATTATGGTATCCTTGGATGGCAGATCCTCAAGAATAGTCACTGCCAAGTGCTGTGTTTGACTTCCAAGGTGTTTGATTGCCATTCAGTTTAGTCTGAACCAAGAGCCAGCAATAAGCAATGTGTACATATTCTGTTTAGACATTTGAATCAAATGTTAGCTAATATACCGAATCACCAGTGCAGTGGGAACAAGGGTGTTAATCCCCTCACTATATTGAAGGTTTGTTGATTACCCCACAAAACATAGCAATAATGTTATTGGCTAAGAAAAAAAACAGCTTTTGTCTCTTGAAAGTGAAGCAATACTTGCTTGGCTTGTAGAAGCAAGAAGTATGTCTCCTAAATCAATTCGCTGAGAGATTAAGGGAAAAAGTATTTTTTGCTGTTTGCTTGTTTGTTTTTAAAGAAGAAAGAGGAATCCTTTTCAGAACCCTTAATGAACTTCAAGAAACAAAAAGCTAACATGGTCAAAAGCAAGGAGTTTCTTCTCTAGTTGATGCAGCATGAGATAGTTTCTCTGAAAAGCAAGTGTCTCAAAAGTCTACATCAAATCAACAGGCTATAGAAGGAAGTAGAGAAGAAGCTTTCAGATTTAGTGTAATTTAAATTCCAGAAGTACATCTTTTATAGATGTTCATCATTCTGCTCTTTGTGTTGGAAGAAAGGAAGAAGAGCAGGCAAGGTTTGAAGGGTTTGTCTTGCTGAATGACACAGCCTTCTGAACTAACAAATGTCACTCAGGTTGTCTCAAAAAAAGAAACCAAACTATCACTAGTCAGCTTGAAAGCCTTGCCTCAGGGCATTATCCTGTATTTCCCATAAGAATTCCTCAAAGAAAAGGGAATTCTGCAGAGATGGGTCAGGGAAGAAAATAAAACCTTCAGTGGGTTTGAAGGAGACTGCTAGACCATAAGTGGCTTCAAGCAGTTAATGCATGACTGCCCTTTTGAGAGACCTCTGGACTTGAAGACATCCTACGAAAACCTCTATAAAAACTGTTTTCCTGGAGGCAGGACAAAGCAGGGGGCTGCTATGGATGCTATGATCTATGTGCCCAGTGGGAAAGGGTGGGTCATTCTTGCAAAGTGGATCGTGATCATCTATTCCCTGCCATCAAATAACAGTCTCCATAGTTGTGATGGACAGTGGAAATCAATTTCCACATCAGACATAAATCAAAGGGAAAAAAAGGGTTTGCAGTGTTTGGCTTCATTATCTGGTACTTAGAAGCATTTGCTTATCTAACTCAGAATTAAAGTAGTTGCTCAAACAACTGCTGCTTTCAGTCCATAAGAGTTTCTGAGAGAAGCAATTCCTAAAGACATCCTGTGATAGTACTATTTATTTAAAGAGTTACAGCAGTTATCTGGAGTAAAGCAGCTATTGTCTTCCTTTTATAAACTAGTAACAAAGGAGCAGTGGAAAACTTTAGCAGAATGCTGGAATTCATATTGCAGATATTAATTGAGGTGGTGAGGACTGACTGACTGACAGTGGTGTCCTCTTTTGGCTGGCAGCCACATTATCTCAGTAAAATAGATTTGCCCTGTCTAGCCTTACATACTAAAGAAAGGCTAAAAATCATTTGGCTGTTCTTACAGCTTTCCAGGAAGGCAACACAACTAGAAGAGGAAACATGCCACTGAGTATGCACAGACATCCCACAGCAATATTAAATCCATAAGGGATTTGATACAATTAAAATTAATGGTGTACTCTTCACCATTTTTTTAACTCCGTGTTGCAAAATTATTGGGAACAACTGTCTTAGGTCATTGAAAAAGCCATATATGATAAAAATTTCTAAAATATGCATAATTAGGGTATAGAACAACTTGTGTATATTAATCTGTTACAAGTCTATAAAATTGGGAGATGGTATAAATACCCAGGAAAGTAAGTACTTTTTCATCCTCTCATATCTGCATGTTTTCAGATGGAAAACCTTTAGAGGTTATGAAGTTCTGAGTTAACCTTCTCTGATCATGTAGAAAGTAGGGAAGTTTGCAAAAGCATCTACTCCAACTTTTTATTTTCTGGTTAAATTTATAACAACCTAACCAAAGATTTGGAGCCAGCTCACAAAGGCAAAATGTGAGTAGCAGGTCAGCAGACTGGAGAATGGCAGTTAGTCCCTGATTTCTTAAGAGTAAAGGCCATTGTAACAAGGTCTCTATCCAAGAGAAAAAAATTTTATTTTTGCAATGATGATCTTTACCAAAGGAAGCTGTGAGTCCATAAAACATTGCAACAGGCACCTTAGCAGACAGCCAGTGAGGATATCTGGAGAGTAATGCGATGTGTACTATCAGAAGCTGCATGGGCTGGGTGAGGAATAAGAAATCTCAGGGACTAGGAGATAAGAAGTGTTTTCCAGTGACCAGTGGGAACAAGAAAGGCTTTCTGTCACACTTCAGGGTGGCAGGGAGCACAGCTGAACCCTACAGATCTCCCAAGAACCTGCCATCTCCCTCTTGCACCCTGAAAGGTTGCAAAGCTCTGCTCAGTAGATACAAGGGTTAGGCCTTATAAAGTCAGACTGTATTCATTTATCAAACATAGTCACCTGCTTTTTTAACACTCACAGGTAATAACTTCAATAAAGAGCTCTGAGGTCTTGACAATCTGAAATAGATAATTTAGAAAATTCTTACCTGTTACTGATGGAGAGAATCACTGCAGTTGATGCACATTTCTATTTTGGAAGAAAGAAGGAATGTTGAAGCAGTGAAGTAAGATCTTCTGTGCCCTAGCAGTCCAGCAGAGAAGCTCTCCTTGCTGTTTCTGTAGGTAATTTGGATGGCATGTCTCTCCCTCTCCTCCTCTCTCTCCCGCCCTCTTTCCTTCCCTCCCTTCAATTTAGCCAATGAATTCTGCTTTATGGTTATGGTCTGACTTTGAAGTTCTGGCTCCCTCTGCTGTTATATAAATATACAAATTCTAGGGATACTTGGGAGGAATAGCAACTTCAGAAAAGAGCTATGAAGTATCTGAAGCTCAGTGTGCACCCGTGCTGCACGTGAGTGGGATCTCAAGTGAAAGCAAAGAGACAACTAATCCTGTTCTCCTTGATGAGGCAAGATTTCTGTAGGGATCAAAGAGAATTTTGCCTCATACTTATGAAAAGGTTGCCAGTGTCAGTTTTCTCAGTTTTTCCATTCCATTACAGACATTTTTTTAGAAGAGTGCAGGCTACAAGTCCTTAGATTGTAAAAGGTGAAGAGGCACAGTGTAACTCAGGCAAAGAACTCAGAAATGTATGACCTCTGAGAGAGCTGGAAACAGGAAAAAAGGGATTTGAAAAAGTGCCCATTTCCTTTGATTTTTTTTTTTTCTCCCAGGTCTTTCTCATGAAAAACCAAGGCAGAAGTCAAGAGTTGCAAATCTTTCTCTTGCATTGGGAAAATACACAAACAGTGTATTTCCAAGGGCTATATCATAATAACCTAATTTTGGTCCTTAGTTAAAGAGGATTTTAAGCTATGGTCAGCTACCTAATTAGTCCAGTGGCTTATGCTATTCTGGAGCCCTTCTGAAGTTGTGATAAGTAGTTATTGCAAATAGGTGTTTTCATTTGTAGGTGTGTAGTATGTCAACAGAAGTCAAACATTGCAATATAAAAACAAGTGCAAGCACTTAGCAACTAAACTAACCGTGAAAACAATTTTTCATTTGTACCATATTCTTTCTTTCATTTTTTCTGATAGCAGCTACTATGGACCTGATCATCTACTTCAAGAGCTTAGCGGACATCTTTTATGATTAAAGAAATAAACAAGCAGAAGTAGAAATAGAGGGTATTTTGGCATTTCTCATGACTTATGATGCTGAGAAGCATAAAACTGGAATCTGCATAATGAATAGTGTAAGCCGGAGAGTTGTCCTCAGTTACTGATTTTTCTTCAGGGGATGCTTGAGCTGCTTCTTGGTTTGAGTGACTTATTTTTTCACAGCCTCCTTTCAGAAGCTTTATTTACCAACTAGTTTGAACCAGCACCCCACAACCCAATATTTCCCCTTTACCCAGACACTTTAGAAGGAGACGAGCTTTCCGGTCTGGTTAGGGAAAGGGACATGAAGCCTGTGCTCTGGCTGAGAAGGCATCAGCCCACGCAGATCTTGAGCCTCTGACCAGCTTCATAGGAAGTAGAGGATTTTTCCTATCTTACTGGAGCCAGAGAAGCTGAAAATATTTATCTGGCTGGCCTGTTCACTTCTGTTTCTTCCTTAATTTATTTATCGTATGTTTATTTGTTCTGCTGTTCAAAGCATTAAAGAAAGGGGAGGAAAACCATTAGGAAACAGACAGTCCTTTTCCTGAGGGATATTTTGATTTGTGAAGCTGTTTTTCTGTCCCCCTCAGCTTGTAGCATTCCTTAGCCAGCCTTATCTCCACACCTTCCAGACATTTAAAGATATATTGTGCCACTTTTATTCTCTCAATGCAGACATTTGGGCAGAGTCTGCAAACTAGCAAATTAGCATCTGCTCTCTTCTTAAAGTCAGGGGAGAACAACTGTATCACTGGGTCTTAAAACACTGTTCAGGACTCTGCCACTCAGGGATCAGAAAATGACCTAGCCACCAATATCTTGCTATGGCATCTGGGACTTTCTTCGTGACAGATTTTTAGGGTGAATGAATTGCTGTAGCAAGGTTCTGACCATTTTTGATGAGGTGAATGGGGCTGCAGTAGAGTCCTATTACACACATATTCTTTCCTCATCATATCCAAACTGCAGGGTGAAAATGCTCGCTATTAATAAACCAGTGTGGGAGCAACATACCAGAGCTAGCTTGGAGTGAGGACAGCAGCAGCAAGACAAAGATGCAGATGCAAATTTCCTCGAGTGGGTCTTTTAGTCTTGGTTCAGCACCTTGCTAAAATGGTGGTGGTACTCAACCTGCCTGTTTTGAATCTGGCCATGTTTCACTTTCCAATGGGAACTACTGAACATGTATTTGTAGAGAGTCTCTGTGAGGATTCCAACCCATTAAGACTTGCAAAGTGCACAAAAAAGTATTTGTATGAGGGTGCATAAGAATGAAAATTCCTCTATATGCAGGACACTTACTGCTGGGAAGCAGTGTGGAAGTACTGTAGTCCCAACTACTGATAGTCATGTGCTGTCAACGGACCAGTCCCGGTTTGCTGTTGATAGGGAATGGAGTAAAAAACTGTAGCTGGCATGGCATGGAGCTGTCCTACTTCCCACAGGGTGATAAGAAGCTTTGCTCCCATTGTCTATCCACAGCATGTGCTCCTGTTATGAGGAGGCCCTGGGGAACTGTTCTGCTTTCTCTGCAGTTAGTTACAAAAGACAGTTGGACTCCCAGGAGACAATGTATTTCAAGGGGGTACATGAGGAAATAGTCCTCTCTGTTCTGGCCAAATAACTTCTTCCTGCAAGTGGTTATGGGGACAGCATTATCACAACAGGGGGATTACAGCTGCCCTCTGGATGCTTTGAGGGTCTCCTCAGGTACTCTTGTGTCGGATCTTCAGCCATATCAGTCTTCACTGGTGGAGCCCTGATACTCTTTCTTTCCCCTGAGCGTGAAATCTCAGAGGCCAATTCTCCTACAGTACATTTAGCAAATCTAATTGTATTCCAGCATCTGGAGTCCTGCTCTCTCTGGCACTATTTAACAGTGAGCAAACAGTATCCACAATGAATAGTACTAGGTACTTGATGACAAAAGCATGTGGAGAAAATGTACCATGGAACAGTACACAGTCTGTGTATATGCTAAGCTTATCAGGGCTACATGGCATCCTTGTAGGTATTTTGTGTAAGTTTGGTTTGGCTTTATTTTGTCAGAATCTCTACCTCTTTCTGAAGCAGAATATTTTAATCATTATCATCCATCCTCAATTTGTTCCTAACCTTTATTCCATGGGGTAGCTATGAAAGTGATGTGCCTTCCCAGTAATTTTTCTGAACTGCTTAAATGATGTTCAGGCTTTTGGAAAAGTAGGCCTGTTACTCAGAGCCCCCTAGACAGGGCCTTATAAATACATCTAGCATTTAGGAAGCTGATAGGATAATCCCTTCTATATATATCTATAGCTACATCTACCACCATATATATACATATACATATATATATATACACATATATAACTGGGTGAAATCCTCTGATCCACCCTCCAAAACGAGAGAAGTGAGGGCTCCTCCAGTGTCTGTTCCTCACAGGCTGGAGGGGCCGTGGCCAGATGCAGTGATGTCCACTCCATTATGCCCAAGAAGGCACAGGGGGATATCATCAAAGAGAGCTGCTACTAGCCAGTTCTAACCAACCCTGAAGCCCAAAGAATTAAGAATCTACAATTGTATTTCTCATTTTACTTGCTTCCTAGAATCACCTTATTGATTGCCATGGATGAGTTTTCCTCTAGTAATCGGTAAGCTGTTTTCCTAATTATGTGCAGGTTTTCTACCTGGATGCTCTCAGCATCACACTTGAAAATAGATGATGGTTTTGAAAATGTGATTGTGGTTTTCCACAATAGATATTGAAAGAAGTTGTTGTTTCAGTCATATGAAATATTTAATTGTTATACACTTCAGTAATGTAGAGGCAAGGCAGATGAAGAAAAAAGCAATGATGTCAGTGTTGAATAAACTGAACACACCCAAATTATTTAACTGAGCCTTTTAAGTTGTCCAGTGCTCTTTTTATAATTGCTCTTAATATTGTCTAAATAGGTTTTATAGGATATTTCTCATATTAAGTACATTCATGGACTTTGTACTAGGCACAGTGTAGTGCCTGAAGTCTACAGGCTAAACATGATTTACAGTGTAGGTTTTCTATATAAACAACTTTCATAGGGTTGTTTGTCAGTGCACTTTGAACCAACAAGATTATTGCAGGAAATTCTACATCAGTATGGAAGGCTACAGAGCTATTTATATGGCATTTCTTTGCAGTAGGTTGGACTCTCAGGTACGGGATTGCCTTTTTTTGTAATATACCAGTCATCTCCTGGAGAATATGTTCCCTTGTGCATCTGCACTAATGGATTGATTGACCTACGTAAGGCACCAAGGTGGGGGGAGGCTTTCAAGGGGCTGTTTTCTTTCATCCCATTCTTCTAGTATACATGTCCTTGGGGAGATAATTGTAATAACATAATGAATCCATTTGCCTGGCCACAGGATTTATATAATACCTGTTAGTTTAAAAGCTAGATAATTTCCAAATCAGTAATTAGATTTACAAACATTTATACACACCATGAATACTTCTGTTTTCAACAAGAACAATCAGTGACTACTTAGAAAGAAAAGCAGTGATTTGATGTATGTGAACATTTATTTAACTCTAGATCCCAATGGGAAAAAAGCCACGAAGTTATCTGTGGTAAAGCTTGGTTACAAATATGTTTAGGACAAACCACCTAGTGTCAGAAATGAGATAGATATGGCACAATTAGAGCTGTGAAAGGCATGAGACAAACTCATTGCTCCTGAAACCATGCTGCTTGCTGCTTTCCTCTAAAGGAGAGATCCAGAGCATTCAACTTTCAGGGGAGGTGTGAAAGAGGAGAAATAACATCACATGGTCTTAACCAATTCCATTGTAGACTTTGCAACTTATGTCAGGATTAGTCTTCTTCACCACTCGGATGGAACAGCTTTTCTTGTGGAATAGGCCAACACAGTTCACCCTGTCATAGTGCTTGGGGATTAAAACCCTGTCATTGAGAAAGGCAAAGAGAAGATCAGCAGCTGAGACACTGACTGAGAAGGATGCTTACTGAGCTACAGCCATCCTGGAACAAGCTATATCATGGATTGATTTGGCTCATGGATATATATAACAAGTGCCACGGATTACCATAGGAGGAATAGAGACCCCTGATCATGACTTTTAAGAGATGATTTCCCAATGTTTGTTCTTGTTTAGATGCACTTCTCACTGGTCATTCTGTTAGGGATTAGTGTAAATTCCCACACAGAGACAAAATAGGGATTAATTCTGTCTTACCCGATCAAACAAAAACTTTCTTGATAATAACAAACAATTTAAAGAGTGCTGAATCATGCCAGCATGAATACCTCCCAGCTGAGCCTCTTCTCGGCACAGCCCAACTCCCCCCCTCCTATAGCTGAGAAAAGCCAGAATTTTTTCCCACTGAGGGTCCTTGGGTTGTAGCCTTCCTCACAGATCATTTATGATCTCCCTCACCTTAAGAAGAGTTTTTTCAGCCTTCTGGGGAGATAATCAGTTCATATCACTATATTCAGGAAGATACAGCTCTTCTTGAAGCAGGAACATGTAGGAAAGCAAATTATCACAGCAGGACATCTATGTCCTGTTTTGATAAGGAGGAAGTGTGGGCTCTTGGCAGCATGGGAAGGATGTGGAACAGCCTTGGCCTGAATAGATGTTTGCAGGCAGGCCAGTAGTTTGATGCTGAACTACAGAAGCCCACAGGTATGTGTGTTGAGAGGTGTTTAGGTATCTGGAGACAAGCTGATGAATTGAAGGAGCAAGAAAACAGAGGCTAAAGGGAACCATACACCCAGTTAGTTTCTGAATCAAAAGAAGGACTAGGTGATGAGGAAGAGCTGTGTGCTGGAAAGACCATAACAGCATCTTATTTTGTTTCTTCCCAGAAATGTCTGTGTGATTGACAGATTATTCTGTCAGTCATGATTAGAGCTAACTGGGAAACAGGAAAAGGAGTTTCACTCATGTGAGTATGAAATTTCAGTGCATGCTTTCAGTGAAATTTTTTTGAGTCTAAATATTTCAACAAGTGCCTGAATAAGCAAACAAAAATTTGGGTGAACTTACAAGCTGCAGCAAATCATTGCAGTCATCTTACATCTGCATTGGAAGCAATCTTCATTCTTCCACACCGCACCAAAAACATACAGGTTTCTGTTTGAAAGGCACCCTGCATATACACCCCAGAAAATGATAGTCAGTATATCAGTAGATATAGACCATGGTCTTCTATGTTTGTGGACTAGCAATCAAAGCACTGATTTCCATAGAGTCACACCAAGGAAGAATCTAATCCAGTGCTTTGCAGAGAAGATACCGTGTCTTTGCTCCTGCAGTGTGCATGAATGTGTGACATGGCATGATAAAATGGTAGCAACCACGTATCAGAGGCATATTATTCTGCTATGGCAATTGATCTGAAAAACACCTTAGCTTATGGCTATGGTAGGATCTTTCTGCCCCTTCTCATATTCAACCTTACAGATCTAGACTTTATTTTCTCATTCCTTCTTCCTCCCCAATTCTTATTAGACTTCGACTTACTCTACGAAACTGAATTTAAACACCAGCTGTGTTGTCTTTGCTTTGATTTTAGTGTCAGGTACCCCCTTTATGTTAGTCAATGCTGCTTAAAAGTACCTGTTTTTTGCCACATGGGCAAGTACCTCAGGTATACATCAGCCCAAAGGGTAACTGTCAAACAGGATATAGTCTCCCTCTGTCCAGAGATGCTTCTAGGTGGGTTGATTGCTGAGTATGCAGCTGTTTGGATCATTCCTCAGCAAAGAACCCATTATGCTATTCCAACATTTCTAAGAAAAAAAGGCTTTGAATCTCTGAATTAATGTTTCAGGGGTGTCTAATATATTTCCCATTCTTACCATATTTGCTGGCTGGTCTAAGGTAACAGCGAGTAACACACAGAGTCCTTGAGAAGAGAAGGATCAAGGAAAAAAGCAGCAAGAATTTCTAGAAAAAAAAAAACAAGAATCTTTCTTTAGAATTAAGTTTGGGGTTTTTTTCCAAAGTTCTAGCAAACTCGCTGGCATGGAGTTATGAATGAGTCCTACTATTCCAAATAAAGTCAAATTAAAAAATCCTCCCAGTGTGTACACACAAACACACACACATACATACAAAGCTGATAACTTACCATACTTGCATAGGCTGCTCACATTTGGTAATGAGGTGTAGCGTCTGTTTATATACAATGAGAAAACAATGGTCAGTGCAAAGGGAGGTGATGCAAATGTGAGCACCCTGGCTGCAAACAGACACTCTAACCTGTTCTGACCATCGATCAGAAGGTGGCAACTCAAAAAGTCTTGCAAAGGCTTGTTTTGTGCGCTGGCATACGTTGGCATCTTGATCTCCATTGTGCTGGTGTAAATTTGAAGAAACTCCAGTAGATAGACTAGTTACTCCACATCAGCACTGGTGTCAGTGGAAGAGTCTGACCACCAGAAGGCTATGCCTCCAGAACTGGCAGGCCATCAAGGACCCATGGGGCTATTGTTCGATTGACCTGCTATGAGGAGATTGCCCCCAGGTACAGGACAGGCCATTCATAAAGTGCAGTGGTGTGGAAAGTCCACTATTCTCAGACTGATTTATTATATTTTCAATTATATTATATGGGACACATTACTTTGTCCATATTTAGCAACCTGCAGGAACTAGCTGTAGTTCTATATCTCTCAGTCGTTGAAGCAAATCCAGGCCTGGGGAGGCAGATCAACACGACCAGACAGCACCTTTTTGGCAGCAAAAGTGAGATGAGCTGTGCATTGTCCCAGTCCAGAAAACATGCTAAGGACTGAGGAAGGCAAAGAAAGAAAAATTTTGTTTTTCTTTCACTGTATACATGCTCTGCCTATAACACAGCTGGAACCTGACACTAATGGGAGTGTTGTTTCTGTAACAGTAAAATGAGGACATTTTCTTCAATACATATCTTACCATAAGTGTCCAGGTCTTTGTGCCACTAGACTTCTAAAACACACAGTACGTGAAGCTAAATCTCAAAACCAGCCAGGAAAACTAGCACAGATCCCTGTGGCTGCATTAGGGCTGCAGGCATTCAGTGCTTTACTAAATTGGAGCGTAGGCGTAACAACTTCTAAAAGTTACCAGAGGATTCCCAGCCTAATGAGTTGCATTAATTCCATTAGCATGGCTCTTTTAGCACACCTGGCTTTAATTAAACACCTTGATTAGTGTGCCTGAACTCGTTAGCTTCCACTGATTGACAAACAGCTAGAGGAAGCAAAGCTGCACTGGAAGTGGTTTGGGGACAAAAGGGGCAATGGCAGAATGAGTGTGGTCTCCTGAAGGATCTGGATTAAAGGACAGTTGTGGAGGAGGTGGCCACTGTTTGTTATGACAGAAGATCTGGATGATGTAAATTCCTTTTGTTTATTTGTTTATGTGTACTTAGCAAGAGACTTGAGAGCTTCCATTGTACTTTGCTTTTGGCTTTGTAGTATAGATGTCAAGTTTCGTGTTCACCTTATGATTTTGGTAGATCATGCTCTGTGTGTGTAATTTTGCTGCAGGAAACCATTGTGGTGTCTAATAAAGTGCTTTGAGAAAATACTCCTTCTCTGATAACTCTTAAATGAATGAATTTTTCTTTGAAGGGAATGATTTGCTTAAAATTATTTTATTAGCAAAGGCAAAAAGGTGAAAACGTAACATAGCTCTTATACTACTAGGCCTTTAAATAAATGATGTGAAATTGGCTTCATTTTAATTGAAACCATTTGATTAGGGTCTAGTGTAGCTAGAGGCCAGACCCACTTCTGCTCTGTCCCTGCTTAACTTGACAAATCTTGTGCTGTCTCTTGAGGAGAGGTGTTAGAGTGGATAATATCTCCAATAAAAGTATAGTTGCAAGGAAATGTAACAAGAAATTCTGACTCGAGGGGCATGGTGGATTCTAAATTATTCTCTTACTTAAAATGATTATTTTAATTAGTTAATTATCCTTTCCTCCTTGGAGAGAAATAACTATATTAATAACTTCCACATAATTCTTGCTGTTTCTCAGGGAGACAAATATATTTATATGTATAAAATATACTGAAATGAAGTGCGACCAAGCTATTGCTGTCAGAGGTGCCTTTTATCTTTATCTCCTTAAACTGAAGTGTATATTAAAGTAGGCTGTGCACATTTTTTTCCTAAAAAATAAAAAAGGCAGCTGAAAGCATCTTGAATTGCAGAGTTGAGGCTAAAGAAACCAAATGCTTATGAAAGCCTGAAACATTGTTTGTATTGTTTATGGAACACGGAGCAGAGCAGAGGCTGAACTTGTCCCTGTTCATCTTCCTGCTGACCTGCTTGGACCTTTCCTCTTGAGACAAACAAGGTTTTCCAAGTCAAATGGGTAAAAAAGGAGGAGAGAGGATTCTCTGTTGAGCAGATGAAAGTGAAGTTGCCTTCTGGGCCTCAGTGGTAAGCAGGTGTCCTCTGTTAGGGGAAGGTTAAGTTGTTCCAGCCTAGCTGATGGCTAAGAAGGCTGTGTACTTTTGAGACTATAGCAGTTTGTTGCTTTCCCTCTGTGCCTTCTCCCTTGGGCTCTTTTGTGCTGGAAGTATCTGAAGCCCAGTTCTAGACATACTGACTTAGGTCAAACAACTTCCTTCACTGGCTTGGGGGGAAACAGCAACAATTAATGTATGGGTCTCCTCAGCTTGAATTCCATGAAGCAATGAGAGGAACGTTCAGCACCTCCTTTCCCTGTTAAACTTTCCCCCAAAATAAACTGCTGAAATCATGTAAAAAAAGGATCCTGCTTTTTCTGAGGAGATGCCTGGTTGTGCAGAGCTTCAAGGGGAAACTCCTGTTTTTCCTCTGTTAATAGTCAGAGGTGCTATTGCATTTGTTCCCTGAGTGAAATTCTGAAGTAGTGTTGTTGCTAAGTTTTTCTTTTCCTGTACTAAGGATAACTCAGGCAAGCCAGTCTGTCTCCAAGTTCAAAAAGCACTCTTAAAACTACTCTCTCTTCTCTCTGTTGCCTCCTTGGCTATAGACTAAAGGCAGGTCTAAAATGCCACCTACATTCTAAACCTCAGTGGAGCAAAATGAAAATGAACTCAAGTCTGCCAGCTGAATCAGATCTAGGTTTTTGTGTTCTCTGTAGCTCCAACTTTTCCATCCACTCCTTTCCTCACAGGAGCACTGTGACTAAACTATGCTGTAATGTAGTGACTAGTGAATTTATAGAAGAGAAAAAAGAACAAACTGAACCAAAACATCAGCAACAACAGAAGAAGAAAGTTCCAGAGCTGTCATATCTGTACATAAATAAGATTTACTGTTGTAGCTGGGCCGTAGTTACAACAATCCATTCAATCAAGCTCCTGATACTTCTCACTAGGCTTGCTGGAAAACTGCAGTCCTCTCTGAAATTCTTGGCTGGCATATCACTCTCCATCTCTGATACAGTTTTGGTAGTTCTAACTTTTGAACCCTTTCTTACTGCAGAGAGATGGAGAATCACCCATTTAAAACTAATACTTGAAAGAAAGTAAAAGGAGATATTAATGAGAGATGTTGGCTTCTCAACAGTAATTATATCCTAAAAGCACAGGCCTGAGGCCATTGATGTAGGCAAACCAGATGATGAACTTCTCAGTGTTATGCTCACAAACGTCTGCCAAGATTCATCATAATATTACAGAGCTGATCTCTTATCTAACCCATTTGTATAATTTCCTGTTAACATTATAGGACAATACTCTCTGTGCTTTGAATGAACTTGCTCAATAGTCTGCCTTGCACAGCCAAATACAGATAGGAACAAACAACTGAGCTGGAAAAGAAGAGACTTTTGTTAAATAATCCAGTCTGTTACTTCAGGAGTCTAAAGAATTTTGAATGAATACTGCACCAAGCCAGACCCCTGCTCACCTCTTCTTGACCATCAGCTTTGGTGTGCAGGACAGTATCCCTTTGTTCAGGACCAGAACAAGAGCGGGAACTGAAATAGGGAGGAAAAGTGCCTCAGGAAGATACTCTAATGAATGTACTCATTAGAGTTGTACTACAATGAGATTACAACTTAGCTCAGGGTAGCATGCTTGCCACAGAGTCACAAGCCAGTATTTCAGTTGAGTCCAGCTCCCCTGTCTTTCATCCAGCAAATTGGAGTGACTTCTGCATTATACACCTTAGGGAATTAATTTCTTCACAGTATCTGAGCCAGTATAGCCAGCTACTAAACAAAACTACTTTTTCCCCGTCTCTGTAGATTCGTCCCATCTTTAGTAGACAAGGGCAGCAAGGGGAGAAGCCTCTGGAATTAAGGGGAGAAAAATACTGGGATATTTTGAAGAAGGTTATCATCTTGTGGTGGCAAAGGACTGCGCTTTATCAGTGATCCTTAATGGACATCTACTTGAAGGATTGACTATGCAAAAGCATTGAAGGCCTAGAGAAGTGTAAAGAGCATGGGTCAGTGCTTGAGGTATGCTGAAAGAAATGAAATGTGAAAACAGAATTTTGGGAGTGGGGAGGAATATTAAATTAACCCAATTTTGATGATTGTTTTAAATTGGTCATATGACTTGCGTGTTTTGCAGTTTCCTTTAAATACCTGTGTAAAGTCAATCAGTTCCAATCAGTTTCAACCCAAAATACACCACAGCATGACCCAAGGAAACATGCTCACAGTGTTAGATTAGAACAGAAATTTTCAGGCTTTGTAAAGGTGCCAATGCAAACTTTTCTGCATACCAATAGAGGAGTTAACTAAGAGCAAACACAGCAAGAAAAATTGTCATGAATTGAATTTATCTGAGATTTTAAAATTGGCACAGAGCAGAATGTGAACTGCAAATCTCTAGCTTCTTTGGTATGCATAATGTAAATGAGATATGCACTTTTCTTATTTAAGTTGGATTTTCTTTTTAAGATTGGGGCAAAAATCTTATTGGACACATGAATGAGTACAAAACCTTTAAGTTTCAGGTGATAAACACTGTTTAATAGAAATTATATGTGTGTTCTGGTGTTTGGTTTAAAAGACTTTGTAGTCTAAGCACTGGATTTCATTTCTAGGACAAGAACAACTTTCCAGTACTCAAAAAAAAACTTACCTTGAAAATAATTACTGGGATGGGAAGGCTAGCTATGGAAAACTGCCTCTCTTTCTAGCAGGGGAGCTATGTGCTACCAGGAGGAAAGGGGGAGATTGAGGGGAAGAGAGCACACAACCTCTTCTGCTCTGCCTGGGCTGATTTGCCTCCCAATGTTCTGCAGAGCCTTCTAAACCTTTAACCTGACAGGATAGTGGAGGAAACTTTCCTGTGAATGTTTTCTTTCCACTGTGTGGAGCTAGAGGTGTTATGATCTGAAGTTTTGAAGGTGAGGGATGTGTTCTTTATAAGGGACTATAGCTGTGTATGTGGAAGTACAGAGATACAAAGGCAAAACATGACTTGGCAGAAGTGAGAAGATCAAAGCAGAGCTTTGTATGCTCTGTCTCTGCTTTTTTGATTTTTGATGGTTTGGTCATCTTCCCACAGCTAGATTCCTTGCTACAGAAGGGAGCCAAGTCCCTGCTGTGCTTCTGCTGTTCCAAAACTAGATGTAATAGGTAACATCATCTCTTTCTGTGTTGAAACTTGGAGCAGACAAGAGAAGAGCAGACTGCTCCCCAGAGGCTGTTTGGATTAGACATGAAATGAACCTTTCCTACCTCTTCATAGGGTAGAGCCACGTATCCTAAGGAGACCTGGCAGATGGTGAAGAAAGGTGCTTTCATGGATTTAAAATGTGATTAAATAGCTCTGGATCAAGTAGGAGTGCTGGTTCAGTCTGGCTTTTCTGGAATTTGGGTGCATGTATCTAGTCAGCCTTAAAAAGGAAAGTAAATCTTTGATCATGACTTACTTGCGAGTTGGTGTTCTCTGTGGACTTGCCTTACAATTGAACCTGGAAGTCTGTTGTAGACAGATGTCTCTAGAATGGATTGGGTTGGAAGGGACCTTTAAAGGTAATCTAGTCCAACCTTCCTGCCATGGCCAGGGACACCTTTCACTAGTCTGGGTTACTCAAACCCCATCCAACCTGTCTTTGAACACTTTCAGGGATGGGGCATCCACAGCTTCTCTGGACAACCTGTTCCAGTGTCTCACTACCCTCATGTTAAAGAATCTCTCCTTTGTATCTAATCTGAATATACTGTCTTTTATTTTAAACCTTTAACCCTTGTTCTATCACTGCTGTTCCTGGTAAAACATCTCTATCCATGCTGCTACCCTTTCTGTGTCACCTTCTTTAGTAAAAACTAGAAAGAGCAACCCTACAGTTACAGTAGTTTGTCAAAAAGTATTTTTGAAGTTCTCTAGTCCCTGAAGTGTTGGAGACTGTGCTAGGCATGATGTCTTTGGAAGATGCCTTCAATAATACATTCTCTTAGCATAGGCTTGCAAAGGGAAGTAAACAGAGTTCACAGTGCAGGTGCTTGGGATAGTGTGTCCTGAGCAATGTCACTGAATATCAATAGAATCAGAGAATTGTTAAGGTTGGAAGGGATGTCTGGAGATCATCTCGTCCAACCTCCCCGGCAAGGCAGGTTCACCTAGAGCAGGTTACACAGAAACTTGTCCAGGTGGGTTTTGAATATCTCCAGAGGGGGAGAGTCCATAACCTCTCTGGGCAGCCTGTTCCAGTGCTCTGCCACCATCAGTGTAAAGGCATTCTTCCTCATGTTGAGGTGGAACTTCTCGTGATTTAGTTTAAGGCCATTACTCCTTGTCCTGTCACCGGGCACCACTGAAAAGGGTTGACACCTGCCTTTGAGATATTTGTATGTTAATCCTCTCTCAGTCTTCACTTCCCTAGACTAAACAGGCCCAGGTCTTACAGTCTCTCCTTGTAAGAGAGATGCTTTCCACTGGATCCTCTCCAGCAGTTCCTTGTCCTTCTTGTACTGAGGACCCCAGAACTGGACACAGTTCCAGATGTGGCCTCACTAGGGACAAGTAGAGTGGAAGGATCAGCTCCCTTGACCTGCTAGATTATACTGGATAATTACATTGGATAGATTATTTTATGAACAGTAAATCTGATGTTTTCCAAGCAGGTGAGAGCGAGAAGCAGAAACAGAAGAGGCAAGCTAGTATTTGAGGTAGGAGAATTGCAATTGTATGTGTGAGTATGTCAGTACAGTTTCAAAATGATTCTAACCCAACTTCATCATCCTTGGCTGGTGCTGAAGGCACTGGGGCTGCTCATCCAGAAGAATGAGTTAGACCAGAACACTGGAATGCTAGAATAAGAAAGGTGATAGCTAGAGGCAAGCAGGAAACTAACAGTCTGGATTGAACCAACTAGAGAGCAGGAATCTGAGGAGATTGGCTCAGTGGGTTAGAGCAGGGTGCTAATAACACCAAGGATGTTAGTTTGATCCCATATGGGCCATTCATTTAAGAGCTGGACTCGATGATTCTTTTGGGTCCCTTCTAACTCAGAATGTTCTGTGATTCTGTGTAAAGGCACTTTATTATTGCAAGAACAAACCTAGTATGGAGAAGAGCTCCTCTTTGTGGGTGGGGATCAAATTGCATCTGTTGCCAGGATGATAATAATACAGAGAAAAATCTTTATGCTGTATAAAAAAGGCTGAGCACTATTACACAAGCTCCAAAACCATCTGTCCACACTCCATTCCGCTATAGAAAATTAGAGTGGCCTCAGAAATGCCATTTCCTCTTGGTAGACAAATCATTTTTGCTCTCTTTCGTTGGATATTAGGACAGGTTGTGAATCTGAATGTTTTAGCTGCTGTAAACAGGAAGATTGATGTCTGAGAACATGAAACCTGTCTGCACAGAGATGGCACGTGTAAGATACAAGATAGAATAATGGCCTGGATTTTAAACTTTCTCTCATGGCCTTAATGCTTGGGTAGAGTGCATCTGAAATAAGTCAGGATTTGTAATGCTTCCAGCCTTTGGACAATTTCCAGACAGTACATAAGAGGATACCTCGTCTGCTTCTACTCTATTTGAGAGTACTCAAACCACCAAACTTAAGCATGCAGCAAAAAGCTCAGCATAAAAAATGAATTTCAGTGGATTTCATTCTGATTCAGAGATCAGATCATGATCCACAGCAGAATGAAAAAGACTGATGCCCTCAGAATAACTGGAGAAAAAGAAATTATCAGACTTTAATGATGCAGAAAAGAATTAACTAAGGAGAGGAGGAGAAAAATCACCTCCTCTTTTGGAAGACTGCATGGAACTTGATCTCTTGTACACAGAAACCATAATTATTAATGTCTCTGCAAATACTGAGAAAACTTATAAGACTGCCTTCAGAAATGTCATCAAAGTACCTTGCTTGGTTACTGCTATATTCTTAGTCTCTGTGTTCTCTAGCTTGTGTTCTTCCTAAATAGAATTATGAACTCTGGATCTTATTTTTTGACTAGTTCTATAAAATAGTTTCTTACCATTAAGGGACATCTGATCAAGACAGAAACTAATCATATGCCTAAATATTTGGTTACAAAGCTTTTTCCACATTGCACTATAATTGACTGTCTGCATAAATATACCATAAGCAGGTCCCAGTAGCTTCCAGATATGGGTAGATGTTAGAAAAAACTAATACGTCAGTATCAGGTGAGTTTGGAGGTAAACTACAAAATAAATGAGTATTGTAACAGACAGATTGTCAAACTAGCTCTGGTAAGTACTTGATCGCAATCCCACTGCCTAAAGATAATGAGGGAAGAGGTATCTCTTGTTCTCAAATGATTATTTTGATTGTTATGCTCTGAACATCTAGCATCTTCCGGGGCCTCACAGGAACATTGGTTCAGTTATAATCCAATCTTGCACATGCTCTGGGCAGCCTGTTGACATCTGATGGGGAGCACAAAACCTCAACCAGTGTTGTGCATTTTGTATAGCCAAGGAAGGAGAAAGTGGAACAGATGCAGCTCGAATCATGCAGGAACCCGCTTACCTTTTTCTCAGTAGATGTAATTGTCACTGCTCTTTGTGTAACCTATGGGCTTTGTGACACCCTTAGTCTATCTGCACAGTGATATTAGCAGCTTCTGAATAAAGTAAAAGTGCAGTATTATATAAAGTTCATTACTGCAGGTCCTCTTACAAGAGGGCATGTGGCAGGGAAATAAAAGACAGTGTAGGAAAGACAGGGTTAGGAAAGGAGAAAGGAAAGTAGAAGTGAAATAAAACACTGGAGTGTAATCCCTGTATCGCTCACTGGAGCACATGAGTTAAGGCTGATACAAGCTGAGGTTTGCCTTTCTCCTGCAGACAGCAGGACTTGCCACTACTGATGAGGTATATGCTCGTTCCATAACTTGAAAGGAGGAGCTATGGAAGCATTGACAGACTCTGTCTGTTACGGAGAAATAGAACATGGAGACATAGGATGCTCGTGGTCACTTTTGGAAAGAGGCAATTGAATAAATGTACCATAAAGATTATGAAGCAACACCCCAAAGGAGAGCTTATGCTGGCAAGCATATCCCTCTCAGTTACTGTTTATGGAATTACTGAGCTTCTTCCCCGTCTGAGTCCAGCCCAGATGAGTCACTCCACCAACTACAATGCTGCCCATTGGCCAATTTAAAAACTTTAATTTCCTAGGGGTTAATCTGCATAAAGGACCTTTTCTTTTACCCAGACCTCAGGCTGAGGACTGGCCCTGCTCTGCTGTCAGTGTAATGGATTACTGGGTGCTGGGTTAGATTGGGTAGCTGGTAGATTTGCAGTCAATAAGTTGGTCTCCAGGGAGCCATATAGGATAAAAGTTAATCATGTCAGGCATTTTCATAAAAAACAGACTGTTCAGAAAGATTTTTGAGTAGCTCTTCATTTTTTTTTTCCCCATGTTTTTTGGAATATTAATTCTTTTGGTTTTCGTGCTCAAAGAGGAAAATGTCACATGACTTTCTGATGCTTCATCTGATTTTATTTTAGCTTTAAGATACAGCTGTGCACAGATTACAGAATATACTCCCTGGCACTGAAGAATGGCCAGAGAAGAATAAAGATTAGCAGCTACTAAGGATACTTTAAATGTCAGCTTTTATGTCTGATCTCAAGGGAGGAACAGGTCAGTTCTTCATGGTGAAGCAGAAGGCAGAGAAACCAAGGGATTTTTTTGGGGAGTAGATATTCAGTTTTATTTTGTGTTGGGTTTTATGAGTAGATTTCACTCAACAACTGCATTTTTAAGTGTTCTTGAATTTGTGAAAGAGAACCCTTAAAACAGTAAAAGGAAATATCCCCCCAGTCCACCATTCTTCTCTGCTACCCCACCCATGCATGAACTGGGCATTCTTTTGAGTCATCATCTTTCTCCACTACTTTATAAGAACAGGTCTCCTTGTTGAAAATGCTTTCACACTTTTCTTTATCGTAGTCAACTGGTGTTGCATAGCTGTCATTGAGAAGAGAAAAAAAGGTGATGAGAACAAGGAGTAAACAGCTTCCACCTCAGATGGTATCTACACTTTTAATATGAAGAAGCTATACTGAGGAGATGTTCGGGAGCAGAAAAGAGAACTTGCAGAAAGCTCCCAGCTCAAATGTTAGTCTGCTGCTTAAGCAGAATGAGGGCACAGATGTAGTTCACTGATCTGATTTACACCTAAGAGATGTTTGTTGTGTTTCCTTGCTATTCCCATATCACTGCTTTTCCTCTTCAACCAAAATATGGAACAAGAATTATATGAGTGGTTGGGTGTCCCTGTAGGAAAAGTTACAGACAGGCCAATGCCTATTTTGAGCTGCTTCGCAGGGGAAAGTGGGACAATGTGTGGCTTTGGAAAGCTCTGGACTAGGAATAAGAGGAATTTCTTAAGGAACTATGTGTTCCTTCTTGAATCAGTAACTTGCCTGAAGTTTTCACCCCAAGAAGGATGAAATTCAATTTTTATTTTAAATCAAGAATCTTTTGTTAAAACTTGACCTATATTTTTCAAAGGAACTTTTTGCATGTTTAGTGATGATGGTGTTACATGAATGCATAAGTCTGTGATATGAAGTGAGTGAGAGAAGGGTCATGGTCATTTCTCAGGAACCCCTGTGTGAAGGGGAGTGGTTTGTGCTGTATCATGGCAGCAGAGAAAAACCCCCACTGCTACTCTGCACTCACCTAGAGCAGCAGCGAATTCCTCCCCTGGAAGAGGAGCAATCATAGCAGTTGTCTGTCCTCCATTGGGAACCAAATTCATGCAGCTTTCCTTCTGAGTCAAGGCAGCCTGAAAACAGAGTGTGTGAGCAGCCTTCAGTGTCAGACCCTTGCACCAACAACAGTGCTGCTTGTACACAATGGGTGGGACCTTTGCTGGCTTTTTACATGAACCTCCCCATCTGCAAAACATGGAGGTTCCCCATCAGAGCAGGATGTGCTTTTGTAATACAGGGAGAAGAGAGTGCTGTGTCCCTGTTTCCAGTGGTTCTTGGCAGCATTAGTTAATGCAGCCCATGCTACTTCCCTGGACAAAATTAATTTGTAATTTGGTCCGTGTGATTCTCCCTAAATAGCTTCTCCTTTTTATAATATATTATAAATTCTGCTCTTACCATATCCCGTTTCCCTCCCATTTCCATTGATTTCTTTCCACTGTTTCCACTTATTTCTAAGTGGTGATAAATTGCACAGAAGGGACAAATCAAATCAGGCAGTGATTCTGATGATGTCTGTCAAGTTGACAGCTGTTACCATCTTACCTACAGTCACACCGTCAGACATCCCTGGCTTGCATTCCATACGGAAGCAAGAAGCATCAGACAGTGACACAGTAATGGCGAGAACAAGAAGGCAGGGCAAGATGGTCTTCTGGACAAGAAAACACAATTCATATGAATACATAAGTAACTATTAAGATGTCTTGATGATAAATACTACCATTCGAAACAGGGAAATACATTGTGGTTTCAAATCAAAAATCCAATTGTCCTTTGCAGTTTAAACACTTTAACACACAATCAGGAATACTGAACCATTTAGAAGAAGCAGAGGCTGGGCATCATATGGAAGGGGGGGAAAAAAAAAATCTGTCTTTTCAAGCTGTTAAAATCAAGCATTGCCTGATAACAGGACTGATAGATCCAGATACTGTTTGTGAAAAAAACATGTTCTATTCCTTTCCCCTTCCCATTAATTTTTCTTGTCCCTTTTTATTCCGTAGGATAGGTCACTGATTGTTTCTTTCACTAATCTCACTCATAGTTGCAAAACCTTTTTCACTGGAGTCTAAAGAACTACCAAATGTTTCACCTTAATATTGAAGGATTAGGAACAAGTTAGCTGAAGTTGAATACTCAAGACTTGGCCCTACTTTAGACAGGAGGTTCGACCAAATGAGTTGCAGGTGTCCTCCTGCAACCTAAATAATTCTATATGCTGTGACATTTGTCACCATTTTTTTCTGAAAGTTCAAATGAAGTTCCTCAGCTAGTGGCTTATCCTTCAATGTTAGTTTGAAATGTTTGGAGGGCTTCCATTGGGGATATAAAGGAAATAAGTGCAAGAATTCTGGGATGTAATTAGTTGTGATTAATATAAAATCTTGGTTACAGAGGAAAAGTAGACCAGGAATAAACAATCACATACACACACATATGTACATGTGTCTGTTTCAGACAGAACTGGCGACTTATTAAAAGAAGTTGTCTCTGAGAGATGAGAGGAGGAAAACCTAGCATTTTGTCTCACAGAAGAGATTAAAACTTACAAAATTGCAACAGAGTAGCAAAGGAGTAAAACTGAAGATAACACTTCTGAGTTTAACTAAATATTCAGATGTTATCCAGACTTTTCACAAAAATGAAGGCCAATTCTAGGTTGAGAGACAACAGAGCTGCTTTCTGCCAGAAAGAGATTAGCTCCAAAGATTACATGAAGGGTGAAAAGAAGTTATAATAAAGCCTTAGCTGGAGTCCTGTTACATCTCCTGCCATTTACATGCTGATATGTTTTATGCAAGGTTCTTACCTGCCTATGCCTCTCTGTCTTATGCTTGCTCTCATAACACAGAATTTATACATTCTCCAGGTTGCTTAGATCACCAAGTACTGAGATAAATTCAACAGAAACTCCTTTAAAATCTATAGCAACATACCATAGCCTTTTACAGCATAAGATGTAAGGACTCACCATTCTTGCAGAAGTACGAGGCTTCCAGTAAGGAGATGGCCAGTAGGAAGCTCATGTTCTCAGTGAACTTATATAGAGAGGGAATTTGTGATAACAGTCCTTGAGCAAACTGACCATGAAAGTCTAACAACAATGATGTTTCTGTAAAATGACCTCATGGGGAGGACGTTATTAACATAAGGCAGTTACATACAGGAAGGTTTGTTCTAACAGGCATTGAAGAAATAGGTGTGCCTTTTGTGCCACACCAGATCTGGAAAGCAGTTATAGGAACTACGTTGAAAGGAATTTCAAGCTTGGAAGGAATATTTAGCTCTTGCCCTGAGAAACCCATTAGAGACATAGTAGTTGTCACTCACAACAAAATTTGCATGCATAGTTTGAGCCATCTAGGTTTTAAAAAGTGGGTCCTGGGTAACCGTTTTCTTCCTTGTTCAGTGTTCGATCATGTAGAAGATCCATATGTTCAGATCTTCTATGAAAAAATAAGCATTGTAGATTTTCTGTCTTAATCCTTGTAGGCAGGAAGAAATACTCTTTCTTCCATAGAGTCTGGATGTGTCAGGGACAGACACACTCTCCAAGTGCTTAGGACATCAATTTGATAGCAAAGGAGTCAAGTACGGTTCCCTTTTGCTTTGGTTCAAATATTTCAAACTATGTAGCCCTTCTTGGTGATGAAATCTTTCCCTTATTACCAGAGCTGTACAGGTTGCAATGTCTGAAATAACTACTCTGACTGCCTAATTGTGTTGACTTGTTGTGTGGGTTTGGGAGTAGAGGTTAAACTCCAATTTGGGTTGGCTACTCCACATCTTCCACCCAAACTCCAGAGTTGAGAACTAGCTCAGGAAGTCCATATGAGAAAACCAGCATTATGACAATGTAGGTCACGGTGAGACCACTACCCACAGGGACATATTAGCTGGCTTTCAACTCAGTAGGTTGGATAGATTGGTTTTTCTTCAGTTACTAGATCATTCTTTGCGATGCAGAAAAGAGATTAAGCGCTTAGAGGTTTGATAAAGCTGCCCACAATCAGCCTCTCACTAGTGAATTAGATTTGGCAATGCTGATGTATGCCCTGCCCTGAAATGGGCACAACCATATGGCTCATGCTCTTGACTCCTAGTCACTGGTAAACCAACAGAACATGTCAGCCCATGAGTGCAGGCACTAGGTATTTCTTTACTGAAATCAACAGAGCCCCCATATCCACTTTGGATCTCTCACAGATATGTATGAAGCCAATTTAACAGCATCGTTGTGGTTTGTTTCACTATCAGTGATTCAGACCATGTGTATTTTCCAGTTAAAAGAGGGGGGAAAGTCGCAGTAGGATAGCAAAGTATTACACCCTGATCCCAGGACAAAGCTGCCTTGGCTGGTTGCAGTGAAGACAGGGAGAATTCATAGTCTCCCTTCTCATGTTCTGCTCCTATGCTGCCTGATCTAATTGATTTACATCTTGGGATGCCCGAGGATGTGCCCTAGCTTTGTGTGCCAGCTCTTTCTAACCTTTATGTGCTAAAATTAACTATTTCACCTTGGCTGACAATACTGTGGGAAGTACCACAGAATCCTGTTCAAGGTATTGGCTCCTCCACATCCTCAAAGGTAATCTGGAGCAAATGTTCCAGGACATTTTGAAACAAAAGGACCAGCAAATTGCACTGCCTTTATTCTGTTAATACTACTGAACTATTTAACTTTTTTTTCTTCTCACATTTTGGCCTTTGCATGCAGCATTTTGCTTGACAGGCACCCTGCAGCACCCTGCAGCGCGTGAACAAAAATCACCAGTCACATAGTGATGCTGGTGTACTGGAGTGAAACTTGTGGAATTTGTTACAGCCAAAATACAGTCAACTTGCTGGTTTGGTGTTAAGTGGTAGAGGATGCATTTGTTGCTCAACTCCAAAAAAACCAAAAATCCAGCCACTGTACATGTTTTCTTTCTCAGCTTTCAGACAAGCAGTGACTGCCCAGCTGTTCCCATTGCAGGACCCCCTGTGTTTTCTATGTGCAAGCTATGCCGTGTATGGAGAGAAGTTCTTTCAAGCAGCTTTCTTTGGAACACAGCAGGGAATGACCTGTCTAAGCCTGGGCACTGTTTAGGGACAATGAAAAAACTCTTTGCATGATCTGTGAATTCAGAGGAAACCTAACAACATGCTGTGCTGAAACCACTCATAGCAGCAAACTCAATGTAGATAGTCTATTGCATGTATTGATTATTGAGATCGTTTGTGACCCACATAATATTGCATGTTTTCATGTTGTTCATGTACAGGGCTGATGGGTGTCTTGTTTGTGTGGGGAACTGGTATCTCTAACAGGTGTTGCTCTGTTAAAATCTGGTTGGCTTCCCAACCAGATAATTACTTACTAAATCATTCTAAGAATATCAGCGCTCTGCCCACTTCTATGTCCTCTTTCTGCTTAGGCTGATGGACAGAGTGTTCTCTTCCTTCCTAAGGCAGGGAAAACTCCTGGAGACTTTCTTGAAGATTTACCTTGCTCTTTTATTTAGTCATTCTTCAGCTGGAGTTTCTGGTTACATCTCACTAATGACCACAGAGATAATCAGAGTAATGCAAGGTGATCAACCTGTTTTCCTGTATCTTTCAGTGCTAGGCAATCGACGGAGAGAAATACAGCATGATTTCAGAGCAGTAATGTTATTAAAACAGCCCAGTAAACCAGCTATTATCTATGAACAACTGAAAGCTAGAAGAGATACAGTAAAAATGAAAGCAGTCCAAGAACCTTGTTTCTTAACCCAGCATGTCAGTACTACTCTCACATTCTTGAGAGGGATCAGTTTTCTTTGGGAGAGAGTAAGTGCAGAACCCCTTATAGCAGTTTGTGTATCCAGTCATTAAAACCAATAGGTTGACTATTACCACTGCTGGAAAGGGGAAAACAAGAGGAAGAGTGAGGCATATCAGCTCACAGATCATAAGTAAACACAAAGGTATAAATAAATTCTTTTTGACCTTAAACTGACAATGCTACGTATAATGTAAATTGGTTTTACAGTTGTTAAATAAAGTCTGTCACATTCGTGTATGAGAAAGGACAACTGTGTTAAGGAAAGGCACAGCAAACAACACTAAAATATACAGTGCACTGTTGACACAGAAACATCTTGTAAAGGTGGAGAAAGAAGCTTTATCTTGGTGGGGACGTTTTTGTTAACTCTGAGGTACACGTGTCCACAAACTTCAAAGCCTATTATGCCCTCAGGTCTCTCAAGGCATAGGAATTAGCAAAGAATCATATTAATTTTATAGCAAGGCGGTGTGAGTGACTTGCCTCAGGTAACAGATGGCATAGCAAAAATTCGAGTTGAGGTCTCAATTCAAGATGGGAGGCTCAAGCTGGAGACAATATCATTTCTCTTCTGATCTTAACAGATCTGTCTCCTTCCATGTGTAGCAAAGTCCCCATCCATGAGTCAAATTTCAGTTTTAATTCAATGCAATTTCAATGGAATAAGAAACAATTTTTCATCTCGGTGCAAATGCATTTTTAAAGTGTGTGATAATTTCTCAGCTAGCCTGGAAAATCCTGTCAGGTCATGATCCCAGGATGAAGGATCAGTGATAAGCAAGGAACATAGAGACAGACAAGATGATCTAAAGAGCCAACAACAAATGCTGGCCGTATTTGCAAGGAGGAGACCTCCATCTCTGAGGTGTGAGTAGATCTGAGGGAGATGGCCACAGATACTATACCAGTGAAACAAAATGAACAGGAATGACAGATTTAACCAAAAAGATATCTCAGCTTAGGGGAACTGCAATCTTACCTGCACTTCTAACTTTCAACTCAAGTCATACAGTAATAAAAATCTTAGAAATCTTCAGTGAACCAAAAAATGACAGAAAAGTTTATTCCTCAAATGAAAAAACAGAGTGATTCCAAACACAGCTTGTCATCTTGACTCTGCAGCAGATTAAACAAATGAAGACCATAAATCTATGATAAACTAAAGTCTTCTTGTGGAGCTGTGACTTCAGGAGTTAGCTATAGGAAGGGTGGCAGGTGGGTGCATTGCTGTAGTTCTTTTCACTGGTGCCTCTGGCTTTGTGGAATTTAGGTGGTGCAGTGGTGGACCTTGCTGTGGCTGCACTGGCATTGGAAGTTTGCCTTTGGTCCTCCAGGTGGTCTTTCGTCTGGTCTTATCTGGTCTTTCATCTTTAACACAAGCTGCACATGCATGCACAAAATAAACAGTCAGTTACTTAGTTCAGCATCCTCTGGGCTTGTATTTGGGGAAGCTCAGTTAATTTTATGTATACCCCACCTACGCTGTATTTCAGCTCTATTTAGAGAGCATGAGCTTGTTTCCATTTTCTAAACTTGTTAGTCACTGATTCCATGAAGATAAAATGCAGTGGTTGGATATTATTTTCACGTGAACTCAGAACAGAATGGGCTAGGGAGAGCAGCTACAGAATCCTTCAGCCAAATCCAAGGGATATCTTGAGTGTTGGGATCTTTTTTTCTTCTCTGCTGTTTTCCACTGTAATGTATAAAATCCTTCTTCCTCCCGTTTCTTGTCTTACACCCTTCCTGTATGTTCAAGATGGGCAGCAACTAGAACAGGACACCAAAAGATCTGTTGTGACTTGTATCTCTGACAGTTCTCACCAGAATGGCACTTGGGCTGTTTAGTTCATAATAACAGTGTGCATTATGTAGTGGTGTGAAGAAGTAAGCCCAGGAAACCTTGCTGTAAAAGCCCTACAATGTCTTGGACAACTTCTTGAAAGTAATTTATCAGATACCAAGAACAAACCTGTGCTAGGAGAATTACTTTCCCCCTCTTTGAGAAAGCAAACAGGAATCACCACCTGAAAGGGTATGAAATGTAACAGACTTCATGTAATGTTTTTCACAAAATGACAGCTAGCATGTTGTTTTTGTAAGTCCTTAAAATGTGAAATAGGTTGCAGCTTAAATACATGTGTGATATTGCCATGACTCTCTGATCCTATATATGTCACTGATTGAATCTGAGTTCTATAAAATCCTAAGAATCTGAAATTTGGACTTACTATGACAATAATGTATTGTTTCTAAGGAGCTCCTGTATGGCCTGTCTGTTGTTTCCTGCAGGGATGGATATAAAAATGGCATAATCTTATTCTCTGGTGTCTTACGAAGCAAATAAAGCACAAAAGTATTTCTGGTTTGGAGAGGTCCTATTGGGATTTCTGAGGAAGTTACTGAAATTCAACAAGTTTTTGTCTCGTTTCACATAAAAACGGAATCAAAGAATATACCAAGTTGGAAGAAACCCACAAGGATCATGGAGTCCAATGCTTAGCCCTGCACAGGACCATCCCCAAGAATCACACCATGTGCCCAAGAGTATCATCCAAATTCTTCTTGAACTCTGCCAGGCTTGGTGCTGTGACCACTTCCCTGGAGAGCCTATTCCAGCACCCAACAACCCCCCGGTTGAAGAACCTTTTTCTAATATCCAACTTAAACCTCCTCTGACACAACTTCAGGCCATTCCCTTGGGTCCTGCCACTGGTCACCACAGAGAAGAGATCAGTGCCTACCCCTCCTCTTCCCCTCACAAGGAAGTTGTAACTGCAATGAGGTCTCTCCTCAGTCTCTTCTTCAGGCTGAACAGACCAAGTTCAGCCGCTCCTCATACAGCTTCCCTTCAAGGCCTTCACCATCTTCATTGCCCTCCTGTGGATGCTCTCTAAGAGCTTAATGTCTTTTTAATATTGTGGTGCCCAACACTGCCACAATATTCAAGGTGAGGACGCCCCAGTGTAGAGCAGAGCAGGACAATCCCCTCCCTTGACCAGCTGACGATGCTTTGCCTGATGCCCTCCAGGACAGGGTTGGCCCTCCTGGCTGCCAGGGCACTGCTGACTCATATTCAGCTTGATGCTGACCAGGATCCCTGCCCTGGGAACACTGAGCTCTGTGTAACCTCATACTTTTACAACACAACAGACTTGTCGTGATCATGGAGCTTCATTAAACAGTCCACTTGTTTTGCAAGGCAGTTTTCTTTCCAAACTATAGAACAAATAACTGCAGATTGATGTGGGTTTTTTACTACCCATTTTTCAAGCAAAGAGCCCATGTAGAAGCAGCATTTTGCAGGGTATTGTTGTCTGGCGTCTTGTATGTGGGCAGACTTATATTACCTATTGCCAGGTGGGAGATGTGGTTTTGAAGCTGGACTTCACTCCCCAGGGAATGTAGGGAATTCTTACACTGAAGGGACAGAAGGCATCTGCCTTTTATTAGTGCCTCAGGCTCTGCTGCCATGAGGAAGCACATGGGCGACGACATTGATGAAAATGAAGAAAAAAATTGGGAGGAAAAGGATGATGTTCCTTGGATCACATCCTCACTGCTTTTCCAGGGATCAGAAGTCTTAGCAGCACAGAAAGAGTTTCTAAAACTCCTACAGCACTTCAGGTGTGTTCCATGTGCCCTGAGTAGGATCCCTTGTACAACATGTCCCAGTCAGTGCATCCCTTCCAAATGAGAATGGATTTTGACACCTGGCTAGAACAGAACCTGTCAGAACCTGGCTTGTGCCAGGGTACCAGTGCACAGCATGTCAGAGTAGTGAGGCAAAGGCATCCCTTTCTCAAAGAAAGTGACACTGCCCCATGTCACTGCAGAAAGAGAAACATCAATATGAAGCATTGATGGATGTTTCATCTGGATTTATTGTAGTCAAAAGAGCTCAGCGACACCCATGCAAATATTACAGAAAGGAGACATTGTATGTGATTATGCATCTTATATGCTGAATTAGAATAAGTAGATTTCCCATGTCATTGTACTTCTCTGTGATGGCAAAGCATGTGTAGGAAGGGGAGCAATTCCACAGTGCAGAGGTTTGGAGCAGGTGTTAGCCCATGTTTTAGCCCACACGTGCAACTCGAGAGCACTCCTTTGAGGGGTCGTTCTTCTGCACCACATCATAGTCACAACTTTCTTCATTGAAAATGACTTCACAGTTCTCTTCGTCATAAGCAACAGGAGTAGAAAATCTGTCATTGGCAAAGAGAAAGCAAATGTTAGCTTGCCAGCAACAGAAGTTTCAATACTTCATTGATTATGGCTTGAACTATTGCTGAGTGAGACATCTCTGAAACTGTGCCTTAGACCAGCTGAGCTCCCTTGAGTGCAACCCAGCTGCAGCTTCCAGGGCCTCAAATGATGCCTTGCTGCACTGCACTGTGAACATGTACCAGGATGGTCAGCACTAGCATGGGGATTTCTAGCACTGCACTCTACAGTCTGACATAAGCATGGGCTTGGCATGTTTCCTCTTTGTTCCATTAAGTTTCCATTATTTCCAATTTGCTTAGAAGGGGGTAGCTGTTTCCTGATAGACCGATTGTCACCTAAACAAAGGCAAAGATCGTTATCAAGCCATTCTGGCCCTTTGAGAAGGCAGGATGAGAGGAAAGGAGAACGTTGGAGAGAGACTTCAGAGCAGAGCCTTGTCATTCTAGGGTCAGCATTTTCACTGGAGACAAGCACCTCCGGAAAGGGATTAGGATCATCATAAGCCCTTTAGAGGAATTTTGCTGAAGTCGTTTGTGAAAGTAATTCTTTCCTACCCTCCCTTTCTCAGCTAAGGAAAGATTTAGCTGCAGTGGCAGAGAGGTTCACAAGTTCCTAGAAAATTCAAGGCAAGCACCACCTGGATGTGCCTGGAAGGCTCTGTGTCCACTCCTAGTCATCAGAAAGTGAGCCAAGGCAAACACAGCTAAGGATCCAAATGGTCAAGAGCTCTAAGTGGCTTTCACTTGCTCTGTGACCTGAGGGACAAAAGGCTCTCTTGTGTCCTTATCCCCAGCAAATGGAAAGCTGTGGTTGTCCTATGGGCAGTGATGGTACCCAGAAGTTCAAACTTACATTGAACAACACCTCATTTCAGTTCGGCTGCAGTCGCATCTGTGGCAATCTTCTGTCCTCTCAATGTGTCCAAGGGGGTACAGTTTTCCATTCAGCATACAGCCTGCAGAAGACAGCAGCAAAACAGAACATGTTCTTTAAGCCTCCACCTAAAGGCTGCAAAGTTTAAAAATTATTTGAAGTTTTCTGAAAATTTTTTTCTCGGCATTATTAAATTAGAAGTAATTTTGTTCTCTGTGTTATTAGCCTAATTATTTGGAGGCTGTGAATTCTTTTCTTCTTTACTCATTAAAGAGGGTTTCCGTGTGACAGATCTGGGATGAAAGTGAGCAACCAAACAGCCAGGTCTGCCACCTGGCACCACATTTTATTCAGATCTACTCTCAACTGCTGCATCGGCTCCAGATGCTGCAATAGCAATAGCAACCTATCACCAATAGCAATAATATTGCTGCAGCCACGCTCAGTCCAGGGTGAGACTTTGTTTTACCCCTACTTTTGTCACCTCGGTGCTGAAACCTCCTATTTGTGTTTTTCTGAAATCTGCCTCCTCCCTTGTGTTTTGAGCCCGTCCTGGAAGCTCCACACAGAGCCAAGCTACTACAGAGCAATCAAGTGAGAGGATCTTGTCTGCTCTTACCTTTGTCAGCCTTCCCTGGCTTGTAACGTTTACTAAAGCAGTATGCATCACCCAGGGCCACGATGATGCCCATTGCAACAAGGAAAGCCAGAAAGCTTTTCTGTAAAAGAAACACAGAGCCCATGGTATGACTTTAATTCCACGTTGATTATCTCTGTTTTCAAAAGCTGTCACTGAACCTGAACCAAAATTACAAATAACCTTATGTGTACATGAAAGTAGTGGAAAATGACACTCCAGGTATTTCACTGCATTGCTTACTTTTTCCTGTACTTGGGAACATACAAAATGCTATGACGTAGGTTTTTTGAAATAGGTGGCTGGGTAGAGAAGAGAGATACAAATTGGTGTCTTAGGACAATATCTGAGTGTGGTACATTGTGCTCAGCTTCACCTGAGCCATCTTGTTAAACCATGCATACACAGGTTTGGACTCTTCACAGGCCATACTTCCTTTTGACTACTGCTGGCAACAGCTAAACATCTGTAAGAGTTCTTCAGATATGTCCTCTGGGACCTGCTGAACAACCAGCACTTCTTTTGAAAAAGCCTGCATAACTTTGTAATAATGGTTATTCTGACAGAGGGACTGGAGGAATATGAGAGAGCACAGGATTATTTTGATGGCTTGCTCCAGCTGGATAACTTAAGGCAAAAGTTTAGGAATGGCCAAAGACTGAGAAACAATGGAGGAAGTTACATAGATTTTCTTGATAGCACTGGCAGGCTAACATGAAAGGATTTTAACATGAGTAGATCTTTCCAAGTTACTATTCTGAACTTCAGAGGCTGTGGCTGCTTGAAAATGGAGTTTAAAATAGCAGGGAGAAGCATTGGGTTTAGGCACCTCTGCTTTCTGCCTTGGGTTGCTTGAATCACAAATGCCAAAAGACACTTAAAGGTCCTGAACCTTAGGCAGATGGTGAGCCAAGGTAAAACTCCTGCTGCTGTGGAAAAAACTTGGTATTTTAATCCTTGATGTGCTGCTTTCTTATGGGGCTGAATGACATTTCTGATGTAGTGAAAGGGAGGAGGAGGATTTATGGAGTGGTCTGGGAAGGATATAATATTGAATTTCCACAGCGGTTCTGTGATTGGTAGTTCCTGAGGCTTTAGGCTACAACAGAGGCAGTTGCCATGCTGAGCACCACCCCCAGAACGAGAGAAGTTAAGAAGAAAAACTTAAACTCTTCAACTGTGCTATTCTGTGGTGCCTGGCCATAGGAAAATGTCTAAGCAGCTCCTGTTCCATGAAGCTGTAGGATGAAACATTGCAGCTGGTCTCTGTTGAGGCTCCCTGTGCATTTGGCATGAATCTGTGGGGTTCTCTGTGTTGTGCAGCTGCCCTGGGCTTTGGGAGGGCAGGGAATTGTGGCTTTCCACACAGGATCTATCTCAACATGCTTGGGATGCTGTTTGCTGTACATTAGACATCCAGCTGGAGTTTGGGGATGGCTTTCCTCCACACTGGTTCAGCAGTTTGCAACAGCACATACAGTGCCAAGGCATGTCCCTCATGTCTTTGTTGCAAATTCTAAAATGCTTCTTTTGCTGTGCTGTCTTCTGTGAATGTTTTATCCCTTGTTTGTTCCAACGTTTGTCCTTGTCATGCTGTTCTTAGAAATGCCAGTCAGATGAGCTTGGGCATGCTCCTCTCTCTAAAGATCAACGTTCTGGAACTTCCACTGAATCTAGGATATCAGAGATACAGGGGGAAGTCTGTGCTGTTCAGTCATTGTCTGAACTGACTTCATGCTGCAGCCAAAGGATATGTCAGATAAGTAGCAGAAATCTAGCAGTAAAGCTTAAGCAGAGAAAGAAGCAGATGATCATTTCTTCCCTATTTATGAATCAGCATGTCTCATAGAAAGTACTGCTTCTTCTCTAGAACTTATGCCATTCCTGAGATTCTCATCAAAGGTAGTAATTGATGTCTGTACCTTCAGGGATTACGTGAGCACAAATTAGAGGAAAACTAGGCCAGAAGCTTTGTCTACCTATTTAGCTCGACCTAACTTGATTCAGATTCTGCAAACACGTTTGGAGGCTTGAAGAGCTGAAACAGCACACAACCTGAGAGATCAAAAGAAAAGAGCAGACAGGATATGCAGACAAAATATACATTTCTTTCATTATAAAGCCACTCTATTTTAGACTTTCACATTGATAGGTTTTAAAAGCATGGTCCTAAATGTTTACAAAATTCTGAATGATTTCACAACCGTTTCTGAGGACAGGATAACAGCAAGTGAAAGACTAATCTGTACAGTTTCTTGCAAAGAATTCAAATACAAAGAAAAAAATTCGCAGTAATCTTCCCAAAGGTGTCTTACTTCCTTTGCATCCTGCAGTTTTTAAATACAATATGTCCACAGTTAAAATATGTACATAATTTATTCCCTTAAATATTCTTCTTTTGCAGTTTTAAAGCAAATATCTATCTGTATCCCCTTGAAAAATCTAAACCTTAGACTTACCATTGTGGAACCTTGGCTTCCAAAGAGTTCCAAGTCTCCAGAAGAAATCTGAAGGGCTTAATGTAGAATCAGAGAGCGAATAATTTTTGGTGCCTTTATGTTGTGCAGTTCAAGTCTAGATGGGGCAAAAAGAACCTGCTCTTTTTAAAATGCAGTTATGTTGAAATATCTGAAGAAATCACTGAAACTTTGCCAGCTGGCAATGAGAAAGTATTTGATTTTGTAGAACACTGACCTAAGTAAAATGCTGAGTCTAGAACTTTGCATTTCTTGGAAGCATTATTATTAGAAAAAATGCCTTTCTGATGAAACACAAGTATTGATAGCTAAGCTGTAGGCAGTATTATATGGCTAGGTGACTTTTAGCTGTGGCAGGAGTGCATGCTACATAGTTTCTGCTATCAGTGGGCTGGAATATGCTGAGAGTAGTGAACTAGGTGTCAGTAGCAACAGGAGCTTTTGCTGGATGTTTGCAAACTCACGCTTAATGCTGCAGTGTGCACTGAAAGATAACCAACCGAAGGTACTTGGCCATTACCAGTATTAAAGCCACTTAACACTGAGACCTTAATCAAAGCTGGATCACATTACATTTCTCTTTCTCCTCAACCAAAGTAAGAATTTCCTCTCTAATCAAAAGCCTGCTGTTACTCCTGTGGCAGTATTCAGGCTTTGAGTTGAATAACCGTGATAGAGTATATGATCACTTTTATGTGTGCAAAACTTTCACAAGAAATTATAAATTTCAGAGTGCTAATCAAGTACTCTGCTTTTTATTGCTCCTGCAACATCTTTTCAGAAAGAAATACCAGACTGTGGCCCTACTTATATTTAAAAAATACTTGTTGCAGATGCTTCCAAACAATTTGAAAGTTATCCCTGTGGGGCACTTGTCATCTGCTACGGGAAATTTAGCACATGATTTGAAAGCTTAGAAACTTTGAACACAGAAATCCAAGAAAATTTGGCTGTACTACAACTTAAATCATTTAGGGCTCTTTTTTTTTTTCTTTTTTTGAGTAAACTAAATACAGTTATATGCTTTGGAATGGTGGCAAGAAAAGTTGTCATTCCTTTTTTCCTATGCACTATGTATTGCTGAGTACTAATAACAATTCAACCCAAAGAATTCAGCAAAATAAATCTAAATGCATCACAATGTAATTCCATTACCTCCCTAAAGGAAATGCTGAAGTTGAAGTCTGTTGAGGTTTGATAATCCTTTAGTAAGAAATCCATAATTAATGAAAAGTTACTAAGCATTCAGTTTTCAGACTATACACCTGTTTTATTTTTTTCTGATATAATCATTATATTGTAAAACTTACATTTCATGATATTCATGTTTTCATTGAAAAAATTCAATAAATATCCGTTCTCATCCTTTGCTTCTGGCATACTAGATTATTGCACTTTATCATAAAAGTCTTCTTCTTGTGTCTGTTTACAGTGTTTCAAGTCAGCTTACAACCTTTCTCAGGGGAGCACAGCAGTTTTTGTCTTCAGTTCTGTAGCACAGATTTCCTTTCATTCTTGCAACCCATTTCTGAACAGCCTCACACCTCACAGTATCTCATTTAAAATCTAAATATAGAACGAAGTGTAAAAGCTTGTAAGTGTTGTGGAAATGACCTCGGATACTATGAAAGACATTTCCTGTATATATATATCCAAGCATCTCATCCTCTGTCTTAAGCACCATATTGTTTTAGATAGAAAACATTTGCTTTCCATCCCTAAATTCTTCTCAGGGGTGCTGTTGTTAGTACAAATTTTATGCTTTACAGAGTTTTAAAAAATTCCTCCAAAATTTTTTTAAAAATTGTATCTAAAGCATGAATTAAGTAAGAACAGTTTATTTCACTATTAAGACTTAGTCCTTATTTGTCATATTAAGCATTGTTTGGAAACTCTATCGGCAGTGATTGTATATTTTCTCCCAGATCTCATGATATAAGGCTTTCATACAAATGTAGAGAAACTGTAGTTGATGTGCACCAACCTATGTCTTGCACCACTGTAAAAACAGTTCCCTTCCTTTTACCTACCATGTGCATGGGCTTTGCTAACACCAGGTCACTCTGGGCTTGACAGGAAATTTTATGCCAGTCTTTTTGTGGTTTTTTGATAGAGACCTCAAAGCAAGATTGGTTTTGCTTTCAAAGTGCTTGTTAGGCAGAACACCTTGTTCTTCTGCCAGTGATTTCTTGACAAAGATGCTGGAGCTCTGCCAGCTGTGCTGTGGATTGTCTGCTGCTCAGCTGATGCTCCTGTGTGCCTTTGAACCGCCTACCTCAGGATACGCAGATCTTGCTCTAAAAGAATTTAGTCCCTTCTTGAAGTCTTAGATCTGGCTATGTCTTCAGTGAGTTCCTTTTTTAACACACTTTTTTTCCAAGAGTGAGTGCTTCCATAGCACTGCACTAATTTGCTTGTCACCAGTTGTTATGTAGCATGAGGAGAGACAAAACTGCATGACAAGCTCTCCCATGAAAAGTGTGTTATCCTTGTGATCAGCTCTGCCATTTCTGATAATTTTCAATATTCCTATGAAGCTGATAGCTGGATTATGAAAACAGTGTTGAAGATCTGCCTTTTCTGAATGCAAGACTACTAAAAAGCAGATAACATTTTTAAGGCTTTGTTGCTAGGACAACTGTAAGAATTTCATACTTAGAAATTTCCTAGTTTTCCAGCTGAATGCTGCTAAACATGTCTGGTCTCTTTTAACTTCTCAGGAAGACTTTCCTCTGAAGTGTTGACACCTGGACAAATCTCTGAAAAGGTTATCCTGTCCAGCTATTATAGTATTACTTTTTTATTGGTTAGAAGTACCTTTCTAGGACCTTCTAAAGGGCAGGTGGTTTTGTGGTGATGGAAAATGATGCCGTTTATTTACCCTCGTGTTGTCCCCAAAATGTTGTTTCATGACCTGCCAGCAACTTGCTGTTTAAGGTAATCTACTGTTACCAGGCCATTCACTGAGTATATTTTCAGAGCTGGAGAAAGAAAGAAAAGCCTCATCCATCTGGTTTCACTTCCAGGCTATTTAAAAACCCTCCAGTTAAATTGATGTAAAACCTAGTGAGTGTTCTTATTTTATTTTAAAGGTAAACTTTATGGTGATTTACACCAAGCATTAGGTTTAACGAGCAGTTTAATAACAGTAGTTTAAATAAATTCCCTCTCAGCTAAACTGCTACAGAGATTCATTTCAAGTGCAACTAAATGTTTTTGCCCTGGTTTAAAAACTAA
The DNA here is from genome assembly GCF_001604755.1 of Lepidothrix coronata. Lineage (NCBI taxonomy): Eukaryota > Metazoa > Chordata > Aves > Passeriformes > Pipridae > Lepidothrix > Lepidothrix coronata. The sequence goes on from NW_016690188.1 coordinate 11,489,124, forward strand.
TTTAAATTCAATACTGTTAAGTAACTCTGGAGTATAAGTAAGAGTTTAGAATAATGTTCTTGGAGAGAAACACCATACTGTAATCTGCTAGGCTAGATTTTCACTGTTGTAGTCAGGAAAGACCATTTCTGTGTATCAGGACTGATTTATAATCTCCAGCAGTAGTCAACCTGCAGCAAGTAAAGAAGAGAAGACCCTGAAGAGACATTATAGCAGCCTTCCAGTACTTAATGGGGGACTACAGGAAAGGTGGGGAGAGCAGTGCTAGGTTGAGGGGTAACGGTTCTAAACTGAAAGAGGGCAGATTTAGGACAGATATTATGAAGAAATTCTTTACTGTGAGGGTGGTGAGATGCTGGAATAAGTTGCCCAGAGAAGTTGTGGATGCCCCATCCCTGGAAGTGTTCAAGGCCATGCTGGATGGGGCTTTGAGCAACCTGGTCTAGTAGAAGGTGTCCCTGCCCATGGCAGAGGTGGGGGTGGAACTATATGATCTTTAAGGTCACCTTCAACCCAAACCATTCTGTGATTCAGTGTTCTTACTTTCCATCAAAAAAGCTTTCCCTTTCAGATCCTGAACAGCCAGAGAGCTGGTGTCCTCATGGAGGATTAATAATTGATGAGAGAATAAGTTTTTTGCTAAGTTCACTCCTGGTTCCATAGAATTTATTTATCATGCAGGTAAATATTTGCACATAAGTCACATAGATAACTAAACCTCCTGAATGTTGGAAGTACAATCTTTAGTTTAAATAGGCTTAAAGCCTTCTGAGGAAAGCTGTAAAACTCCAATTAACTTCTGCAGCCTTCAAAATAGATCTTAGGGCTTGGATGAAGCAAACCACTTGTGTACATCCTTAAGCCCATTATCTCCAGTGGAGCCACTCCTTGTTCTCAAGAACTCACCTGGTGAAAGGCTTTGCTGGATCTAACCTGGAACATAAATTCACAGTCATCCTGGCTCTATGTTGCTTTATCAACTATGATACAACAATTGATATGAGAAGTTTAATTTCTTGACTGTTGACAAAAGGGGGAGGGTAGCACTATTTCATTAGTCCTGTGAGTTTCATGTTTCAAAGTTTTGCTAAAGTAGAAAACCATGGAACTGTGATTCAGGAACTTTTTTTATTTTTTCATTCTGATGCTGACTTGATGCATGGCTTTGGCTGACTTCCTTAAGTGTGTCAGAGATTTCAAGTTTTAGAGCTTATTACCTGACTGTAGAAGAACGCAGAACCTAGAGACGGAACACAAAAGTCAGCTTCCCCCATTCCTCACACAGGAATATTCCTACACCTCACCAAGGGAACTCCAGGGTAGTGGCTGTTCTCCAAACCCATGATTTTACCATCAGAGATGAACTTTTTGGATCAAAGAAGGATCAAATCCACATGAGGGAAACCATGTGTGTCCAAGTCCAAGTTCCTTTAGAGGATTACCAGTTTTGCTGTGGATTTTGTTTTTCCTAGGATTTCTAATTACCTGAACGGAATTTATCAGCCTGGTTATTTTTTTCCTACTTGCACAGCTTATTGCAGTAAGTCATTTGACTCACTACAACAAGGTCTTTTTAGGTGACATGGGTAATCATAGTGTGCTTATTTCTGACCCTTGGTTTATAATCAATTATTTATAGTAAAGCTGATTTTGAATTCCCTGAAATGAATAAATACACTAATAGGCAAGTGATGTGTTCTGTCAATGCATTAACCAGCAAAGAACACCAAGCAGGAAGGGAAGTATGTCTGGGGGCTTCAGGCTCCTGTGCTGGTCCAGTGACAGCAAATATGTACTTATTTCTAGCTATAGACACTCCTTTCTGCACTGTGTGCCAAAGTCTGAGGCATCTTCAAGCCCTGACTTTGCTTGTCAACCCCAAGACCTTTAGCAGCCTGCAGATAATGCAGGTGCTGGGACTACCTCTTGGAGACTGGGGAGTTCTGGTAATTGCAGGGCTTGAACAACACATCTCTCTGTATCTGTACCAAGCCATACAACACAACCCATGCATGAGAACGAGGAGTGGCAGGGAAAATGAAGAACAATGCACAAATTGTGTTGGGGTTCTCTCCCATGTGATGCAGAAGTTTAACTTTTAATTGTATTTTGACTTTCTCTTTTGTTTGCATCCTGTTCTAAAGTTGTAAAAACATATTTACTTTCTGTTAGCTATTGGGAAAGCTGGCTGTGGTATTCTTTAATTTTTTACTTTGTAAATATTTGTGTGTTTAACCAAGTGCTGTGTGGCTGTTTAAGCAGTACATCTGCCAAAACTTTTATCCACATGGAAAAAAAATTACCCAGGCTAGCTATATGGCATATCATGACTCAGAATATCAAGAAGAGGGAAACATATTTAAATATATATATTCTGTGTCACATCGAGACTCTAATTTCTTGTTCAATGTATGCTATAATTTCCTCATGGACAAAAGCTAATGGGAATTTAGTAACCACTTCACAAAAACAGTTTAAAAAATAAGTAAAGGAGAAAAATCAGATCCCCTTAATAATCCTGTATGAATGCAGAGCATTTCCTGTTATGTCATAATCTGTGTGTGTGTGTTCTTTAATACAGTTGCATATGGCCTAGCATAAAGCTAGCCATGTTGTTTATAGGGATATTTTCTGGACAAAACAATCGACTCCTTGGTTTGAGAGCAGTCAGGATCCACTCCAAAGAAAAATGTTTGCTTTCAGCTCTGCAGAGGTTCTGAAGAGACAGTTAGCTGGGATCATACATAACAGGTGTGCAATACTGGCCTTCAAATTAATTTCAAAGTTGCATCACCTTGCTTTTAGCCTCCTACAGCCATTCTGTAGCTGCTAAAATTTCTGCGCAGTCCTATGGACATATGGAAAAAATTGTAGGTACCCACTGGGGGTCAAGTCCATGGGAAAAAATAGGTGTCAGCTTGTGCAAGAGCATAGATACTGAACCTCCTGCTTTGCTTTGCAATTGCTTCTTGGTATAATGTTTGCAGATGTTGGACATAAAGAGCAGTATTTGAGGCTAACTCAACCTATGTTTAAATTGGTGGATTAAGGAGTACTAGTGTGCTCTTTGATCTGGATAATTCCAACTGTTTGTAGTACCCCTCCCACTACTTTTGCCTTGGTTTCACAGGAAGGAAGCTTAGTGACCCAAGCCAGGAGAAAATCATCCAGATTGCTATAGCACAGAATCCCTAAGTGTGCCAGGATTGGACTCCACTGCTCGGTCCAACTCTGCTAATTTCATTACTACATTGAGGAGGTAAAATCACAGATTTTTGTGTCTGTATCCCCAACTCTGTAGGGAAATCCCAGAGTAAGATGTAATTTGAGGCATATAACTGATGTCAAGTCAGCATGTAGGCAAATTTTCCCACTAGAGCAACAAACTTTCAACAGTATAGTCCCCAGTTTTCAGTGTTGGCTCACCTGAACCAGAGGATTTATGGTCTGGCAGCAATCTCTGGGAGTAAATTTTTAAGTGGAGCTAACAAGCAGCTTCAGGATAGTCAGCAGCTTTTTGCATCATGGAGCAACATTGCAGAAAATAGGCTGAAGTGGAATGAGGAAGAGATCTATAAAGGTCTGCCTCCTCTTTCACCATATCTTCATAACTATAGCATCCCATTATGCTGTTAGCTCTTCAGAAACTGGTGGGCAGAAGAGCGCAGCAACTGCAGCATGTGCTGTGCTTCTCAAAGCTGTCTTTTGTGTATTTTCTTCAAACCCTTTGTGTCCTGTACTCTGTCCCACCTCTGTGATCCACAGGGATCTCCCAGTAACCTGCTTGTCTGACCCTGCACTTTCACTGCAGCCTTTCAGAGTCCTGCCAAAAGACCTCTGGCTCATTTCACACTGCTTCAAATATATCAGGCTGAGTAGTTGCATGGGGCTGGCTGGATTACAAGGTACACCCGTCTGCTGTAACTTCTGTCCTTACAGCCACACAGGAAAGAACTTGTCCCCCAGTCTGATTCCAACAGCACTCTGCCCTGCTATGGAAGTTGAACAGAGATCTCATGGCCAGGTACAAGCAGCAAGTGATGCCACTGGGCTAAGGCATGCCTGTAACCATGGATATCAGAGAGTTAAGCCCTGTGCAGTCTTACATATTCTGGTTCTTCATCTGCAGGTTAGTCCCCAATGACATACATGATTTTTGATACCTTTACATCACATCATCACTTGTAAAGTTCTGAGGGGAAGAGCCAGTGATTTTCCTTGCTGTCATCTTCTCTCTAACCTTTAAAAGGAACCTGTCTAAATTCCTTTCTAAAAGGAATTTTAGGACTGAAATGCCTTTTTTTTTTTTGAACCCTTCTTGTAATGTTTAGGATGGGACTAATAGAAAGCAGATTTTGATTGTGCCATTCGTAGCCCTCTCTACTCAGAAGCTGGTGTATGTATCACAAATAAACTTTCCCTAAGGAAGCATTCAGGTTCCATGTAGCTGTCATGTTGGTTTTTTTAATGGAAACTAATCTGCAAGACCCCCGGGACCTGAAGCTGCCTGATGGTAGGACCGTACATTTTGCAGCATCAGTACACACAGAGCACGTAGATCTCATGTTTTGTAATGCATGCAGGTCTGTGCCAGGAGAAATTTGCATTATCAACAAAGGATTTAATTCCACATTTCAGTGAATATGGAAAGTAATTAAAGGATGGGGTGGGATGGGGTGGGATCGCCCCGCCCGCGCCGCCTCGCGCCCCCTGCCGGCCCTCCCGCGCGCGCGGGGCGGGGCGGGGCGGGGTCACGTGAGCGCGCTCAGCTGACCGCGGGCGGCGGCGCGAGGCCGCGGTGAGCGCGGGGCCGGGCCGGGGGCGCGCGGGCCACTGAGGGCGGCCCCGCGCTCACTGTCCTTCTCCCGCAGATGAACGGGGACGCGGCGGAGCCGGCGCCCGTGTGGGAGCGGCCCTGGTCGCTGGAGGAGATCCGTAAGGGCAGCCAGAGCTGGTCCTTGGCCTCGGACGCCGGGGTGAGCGGTGCGGCCGGCACCGGGCCGGAGCCCGGCACCGGAGGGGTGCGCGGGCCGCGGCCTCCCCGGGACTCGGGGCCGTGTGCGGGGCGGTGCTGCCGCGGGGCTCGGGGGTGGCCCAGCGCGGGAGGGGCGCCGTGGCCGCGGACCCCCGGGGCCCCGGAACGCGGCAGGAGCGGCCCCGGTCAGGGCCCGGCGGCTCTCCCGGTGCTTTAACCCTCCGGTCCGGGCGGGGAAACTAAAGTGAGGAGTTGGCCCCAAAGGAGAAGCAGAATGAAGTGGCTGAGAGACTCGATCCTGGGTGTGTGTGCGGGTCCTTTAGTCTAAACCGTGTTTGTTTTGATGCTCAGTTGAAGTGTATGGTCAGTTCTGCCAAAAGGAAAAAGAGCTGCATGCTGACTATTGCTTTCCTCTGTTGTCAACAGCTTTTGCATTTTCTACAAGAGTTCTCACAACAAACCATTTCCAGGACTCATGAAATCAAAAAACAAGTGGATGGATTGATCAGTGAAACAAAAGCTACAGACTGTCGCCTTCATAATGTCTTCAACGACTTTCTTATGTTGTCCAACACGCAGTTCATAGAGAATGTGAGTGTGTTCTAGTACAGCATCAAACTTGTACTCCAAACGTTGGCGTTGTCTCTTAAAGGTGGAGAAGGGATTTAACTTTTTGGCAAGTCTGATGCTAATTTAGGGATAAGGTGACTTTTAATTGCTTTCTGTTAAAGGATGACCTAATTCTTTTGTGAGTGATGCACTCTCCAATACTGGTAGGTTCCCTTTTGCATGTTCTGAAGTACCTTCCTTCCTTGTTTATACGTGACCTGGAGATCACGATTTCATTTTTAGTACTATGAATGAACTGGGATCTCTGAAATGTCTTGGTTTATCTTCACAAGTTCTGTGAATGTAGCATTTGCCTGTACTTGTCTGTCTAAATATGAGAATGTTATACAATGCTGTAAATTTCCTAGTGGTATTATTTTACTCTAAAAGCATTTGGTGTTAAAGGTGTTGGGCTGCAGGCAGTTGTCCCTTATGTTTGGCTGCGATGACCATATTTTCTGGCTAATGTTGCCACTTTATAAATATTGCTATTTTGAAAGGTGAAGCTAGACTTGAAAGCCTGTTACAACCTTGAATCACTAGAAGCATGTGTCTCCTTAAGATATAGATCTTTAATAGTATTTCAGATTTGGGAAAGTTTTTTTACTGCTGTGGATTTTATCAGGCATTTTGTTTTGATCAGCACTGTTTTCAGGCCATATGTGTCTCATCTGAAGCCACGGTGTTATTGAAAAGATGGTGGCAGAGGAAAAGATTTCTGTTGTGGATTTTTTTTTGTGATAGTAGTGTTTATTTCAGAGCTGCAGTGTCTTTTTTGCCTAACTTGGCTGTTCAGCATAATGATTCTGCTGAGAACAGTTTGTACGAAATGTTTTAAGTCTTGTATGTTTGAAGCTGTTTCTTCCCAAATTAAGTGCACAGAAATAGGTCTTCATTTCTGGTTAGTTAGTGAGAGATCTATCTCTTCCCAGGGGATAACTGCACCTGTGTTTGAGATTTGGATTTAAGTTTGCAGCTTCCAGGAAGATCTTTCATTCCCCTTTGTCTCCTTGTAGCTGGTCCTAAAAAAGTACTAAAGGAGCGAGGGATCATCAGAACAAACTGAAGGTTGAGGGATGTTGTGAACCTTCTCTGTAAGTACAGGAGAAGGGTAAATGCTAAAGAATGAAAGGAAAGTAGACAGTTTGTAAGTTATCTGAATAATTCTGAGGGTGTCTAGAATACCTTTATGTTGGGAGGGTTAAAAGAGTGCATTTTTTTAACATATTCAAGTTAATCTGTGTACAGGGTTAAAAGGTCAACTCGTCTTCTACTACTGCAGTGACATTTGCAGACTTGAATTACTTCAGTTGCATTGAGATTGAAGACATCAGGTAACTAAAGTAATTCAATGCATAAAGGAGGCTATGAAGGTGCTTGACATCATCCATGGCTTCTTTTTTTAAACATGTAATGAATTAATGTGTAGTTAATTACATATTATTAGTGTGTTTCTTGGTGGTACCCGTGGTTTAGCCCCTGCAGCAGTATGTTGTTCTTACATGAATTAATTTTCCTTTACTTTTTAGAGAGTATATGATGAAGAAGTGGAAGAGCCTATTCCCAAAGCTGATGTTGGAGACAAAACAGAGCAGGTAGTTAACGCTGCCTAGAGTGCTGTCAGTATGTTTGCAGCTGTTGTCTCCCTTCTCATTTTCAAACTTACTTTGCGTACATTTACAGCTTACAAACCGAACTCTTTCTTTCTCCTTAAAGTCTCTCTGTTGGATAGTGTGTGTCATTCAGACATAAAGTTGACAGTAACAGTGTGTGCTGATCTGTTATGGGCTCTCCAAGCTCAATACTGTGTTTAGCAAACAAGACTTATGCATTGATTTTTCAAGTGGTTATGCATATTTTTTCAGCAAGAGACTGAGGCCTTGAGCCACCCTACTGGATTCACAGGTAGTGAAATGGGGAAGCAGAATCTGACTGGAATAATTCCCAGGAATAAAACCTTAGAGAGGTTTATATATCTCTTACAATCTAGGTGTATTATACCATAAATGTTCCCTTTATGGGTTGGGAGCACAAATATGACAATACTGTGCTGGTGTGGATGTTTAGAACATCTCTGTTTCTAGGAGTGATAATGATGCATTAAATCAAGCAAAAGAAACTTCCGAAGGTCTTTCTAATACGTATAGTGAGAAAGCTTTCATTATACTAATTTGAAATTAGCATTTTGCGTGTGTGTTGCAGTAAGATTGAGTCTTGAGTAAAATGCAATGAGAATGTGTTTTTTCTGTTACTAAAGGAAAAGACTCGGGAACAGAAAGAAGCTGATCTGATCCCCAAAATTCAGGAAGCAGTGAATTATGGATTGCAAGTTCTGGACAGTGCATTTGAACAGCTAGACATCAAAGCAGGCAACTCTGACTCAGAAGAAGAAGAAAGTAATGAAAGGGTGGAACTGATACTCGAGCCCAAGGTACAGAGACCTCTTCTTAATGGAAGCATGGGTTTGTGTTTTGCTTTGTTGGATTTGATCTTTGCTTCTGTCAGCAGTATCACTGCATTAGTATAAAATTGATATTCATTAGCTAAAATGAGGGTTTGATGACTGCATCTGAAGGAGTGCTCTTTGCCAAGCTGTTCCTTGTGTAGCCTTGTTTTGCTGTTAGGTTAACATTAAGGTATGGCATCCTAAAGAGAGGTAGTTTAACACAGTGAACTTGGAAGGAGAAGCCTCAATTCTGTGTGGGAGTGGGACATAGAAATGTCATGCTTTTTAGGTACAAATCATATCTTCGTGGGTGGATTTTACTCTCACAGTAATTAAGAATCCTAGGTACAGGATTTGGGGTAAGACTGATGCCTGTAAGTCTTTGCAACAATATTCTTTTGTTAGATGGCTTGAGGAAAGCAAGCTGGAACTACACAAATAGAAGCGGCCCCTTGCTTTGACAGTGTTAAATGGAATAAACCTCAGCTGTCCCACCCAGTTGCATGTTGACTTGAAGTGTATGTCTGGTGGGACTCTCTTTAAACAGGCTTGTAACTTCCTTGAGTTAAAACAAGGGGTGTGGGTGTAAGACTTCTGTTTTTGTCAGCCATGTAGAGCTGTTCAGAGATGTCAGAAAGACCTGATGTTGTCTCTTTCTAGGATCTCTATATTGACAGGCCTTTACCTTACTTGATTGGCTCTCAGCAATTTATGGAACAGGATGATGTTGGCCTTGGAGATCTCTCTAGTGAAGGTATGTGCTGGCATGACCTTTTATTTCTGTGCAAGTAGTTCCTAATCTGAGACTTTGGTCTGTTTTAACTCATAGTTTTCATTATCCTGTGTAGTGTTCTTGCAGTAGTTTAGTAGTTTAGATGCACACTGTAACTAGGGAAAAAATGTGCATCATGCTGTAACAACCACTTTTCTGGTATACAAAGCAGTAACTTCTCAGTTACTTGTGTTCTGTGTATTAGAAATGCAAAGTGTTAAAACTTCATCAGCCTTTGAAGCTCTTTCAAACTGCTCTTTTCCACCTGAAGTTTAGTTTTCTTCGCAAAGTCTTTAAAGTTGCTGTTGATATGTCTGGTGGCCGCATCGTTCTCTCTCTGATCTTAACTTTTTTTGCTTTCATTTAATTTAGAAGGATCAGTAGACAGTGATCGTGGAAGTGTAATTGACAGTGAAGAGAAGGATGAAGAGGTAAGTTTGCACCAGCATTCATGAGCCCTTCCTTCCATGTAAGGCCATCAGCTACCTTGCTTTTTGATGTCAGGTCTCAGGATAATATTGCTCAGTGTTTGTTCCCTGCATTGGTTGTGATAAATGTACTTCCTGTTACTATTTTTATGCAGTAGTTTCCTCTGCAGCTTTTCAGAGGAGCAAAGAAGTGATATTGGCTCTAGCTGTTATTAAAGTAGAATACTTCAAACTGAAGTGTTTTATTCCAGTCTGATTTCATTTTGAGAAGCAAATCAGATTCTTATCAAGAATTGCATTTATGGAGAACAAATCTGATGTAAATTACAGTTACAAAGAATGGGATGGAGACTGACAGGATCAAGTTTAAAGCTTTAAGAAATCCACCTCCAGGCTTTGCCACATAAGTCTGTTGCATTGGAATATCAATTTCTGATATGTTTTGCCTGCCTTGGCTGGGATGTCTCTGCATTGTAACTGTGCTATGGAAGCACTCCCTTTTTCCTGAGGTGTTTGCTTTTGGTGCCTTTGCTCAGTTTAAGTTAAATCCCTTTTGAGTTACTCCAATGCACTGTCAGATGGAGCTGTCTTTGCTAAATTAATGATTTTCTAGAGAGCTCTGTTCATAATGATGGTCAGTAGTGGGGGGAACAATTCCTTGATCAGGTCACAGTGAGCAGATCTGAATGTCCAAACTTAAGCAAGTTCGGAGTTTCTGAGCCCTTTCTCCTAACCACTGGACCAAGTAGTGTGTGAATCTTGTCTTTGTGTTTCTTGTGTTACAGGAATCTGATGATGAATTTGGAAACCCTAGTGAGGATGACCAAAAGACGGTATGGTTATACACTCTGGTACATACCTGAAAGACTTTACGCTTGTGACACAGTGAGGATGCAAGAAAGAGGAGATGAGATCTCTAGACAATTAACAACTTTGTTAAGCCTCATTTTTATAACTTCTTATGGGAAGGTTGTCCCGGCCACATGTGTCATGTTATGAAAATGAACCTGGGTTGAGCTTGAAGACATGCTTGCAAGCTGTCATTAGATACAGAGAATATGTGGGATGGCATTGCCTGATGTGTGCTTTCCTCAGGAATTACTTGGGAAACATGAGAATTCAGAGAATCTACCCAAGGAAAACTAGGCTTCAGTGGGATGATTTGGTCTATAATTAAAATTCTAAATTTGTTATGAAGGAAGTAAGGAACAGCACAGTTTGGGTATTGCATGAAATCAAAGATCTGAACAGTATTAAATATTTGAAAAGTATGTCCATTTGGATAATGAATAAAAAGGGAAAAGAAATGTTTAGATCGAAAAAATTCAAGCCTGAATTTAGTCATTGATTGTAGGAGAAGGAATCATACCCATGTTTACATGTGCCACTGCAAGAGACTTTTATGTGGAGATCCTCAATCTGAAATGATTTAATGTCAAAAGAGCAACGTTGCAAAAAGCAACCATTATTTGATGTATGTATTACTAGAACAGTGTTGCAAGAGCGCTCATATATTACATTAAGCTGACCTTTATAGGGTGACTTTTGTATGCCTGATGTATTTTAAGATGAGCAAGTATCTTTGGGTTGGTGGTTGTTTAGTTCACTTCTTGGCCCTTGCCCAGCTCACAGTTCACTTCATCTTTTTCATTCTCTTATTGACGTGACTAAAACCAAGATGTGGGCATGTATTGTCTGTCATTCTGGTATCCACCCTAGTGCAAGGCAATACAATTTTTTACTAGCTGATCACTGTGTTCCTGAGTTAGGACTAAATAGTAGGTCTTAAGTTTGTGTGTGGTAGTGGTACATTCCTTGTGAGGAGAGCCTTTGTGTCCTCAGTTGCAGCATTTGGTGACAAAGAACAGGGGTGTACTAGAGAATGTAGCAACTTGCTTGGAGCTAGAGGCACTCCTTCCTTACTGCTCAAAAGCTGTGAAGTACCCCAAACTGGCTGTATGTTTCCCTCATTTCAATAAGTTTGATTTGACTATTTTATCTAAGCAGATGTAGTTTTGTGCTTGTTTTGTATGCCAGCTTCAGTAGAACAGAACAGGGTATTACTGTTTTTTAGAGGACAGTCCAGATGAGTGATGAAGATGATTATGATGGCTGTGATCTCTTTGACTCTGAAAAAGAGGAAGATGAAGATGGAGACTTAGAGGAAAGCACAAAGCCTGTGAGTATTTGTTGCCTCCCTGGACTGAGAGATTTGATTTCCCATGTGAAAAATCTCTCCTTAGATGGATTATAATGGTAGCTCTCAGTTATGTGGGATGGGATCCTGTAGAGAGGGCCTCTAAAAATCCTGAATGGTCTTTTAGTGTTATTCAGGCTTTACCCCCTCTTACACCCTAAGTTGGCATCAAAGCTGTCTTTAAAGAACATTAAGAAATTAATTGTTGCATTTTTGTGAGTTGAATGCTTCTTGTTTCTCCTGCTTACAAAATAAGATGATGTTAAAAATAATGTGATCATCAGGAACTAGAAATTGAGGGTTTTTTCCTCATCTCTTAATTACTTTCTTAACAGAAAGCTGTATTGCTTCTTCTGAGGGCTTCAATCAAAGTCTAGACAAGATATTGTACAAGTGAGGCTATAGAATACAGTATTTATAATTGCAATTGCATCAAGTTGGTAACTGGATCTTATATGAGAAATATGCTGTTATTTGTCCCTACTCCTCAGAAAAAGAAGAGGCCAACATCATTTGCAGATGAGCTGGCAGCTCGAATCAAAGGAGAAGTAGCAATCAAACAGGATAAAGAACGTTCATGTAAGTTAACTCTTAAGTTTTCCTAAGTGCTTATGTGGTAGTGGGGGGCTCATGAGAGATGGACTGGAGATTCTGGGTAAGAGCACGTGAAGGTATGCAGATCTGTTATTTGAACGTGTATTAGGTAGAAGCCCAATAAGACGAATTGAAGACATTATTTTGTGTTCTAAGAAACTTTTTGGCCATAACTTACAGGGTTGGATTCACTGAGATATAGTGAAAGAAACATTGCTTTCAGATCAGACAGGTCACTCTCAAAACACACATATTATTGGAAGGGTTTTCTCTCCAATCTGATTTTCTCTCTGCATGTTTGATCACATGTACTTCCCCTGTTTCAAGGAGGTATGTAGAAGCCACTGATCACGGTAGTCTTTTTGTGAGCTCTGCAGTGGAAAACCTCTCAAAGTGGTGTTTTCCTGTGATGTGTGCTGGTTTTTTTCTTTGTGGCTTTGAGGATACTTTACTGCTGCTTTTCATGATATTTTAAACTAAATAACGCATTTACTTTTGTGTCACTTTCAAAGGGAGAGACCTCTCAAGTATTGAGTCTCGCAGAAAATCAGCAATTGAGAACAGCTGACTGAAATTGAGTTGCCAAGTGTTTATGAGCCTGCTGTTGAACTAATTTTGAGAGTGTGACAGAAAAGAACAGTGTTTGTGTGTGTGCTCTTGCACTGTTCAAACAATAGAGCTCGGTCTGTGGATACCAGAGTATAAAACCTACAAACTCACCCCGTTCAGTTACAGGGAAATCTTCTGTTCATTGACATAACCTTGTGATGTTATGGATAAAACTCTGACTTTGGTTTTGGTAGCTGAATCAAGGAATAATCAATCTGGAGCCATTTGAAATGTTCAAAGGTTCTGCAAAGGTGTGGAACCTGTACCATCTGGAATGCTGTCTTGCTTTCCAACATCTCAGGTGACACTAGTCTGTCTGTGGGCAACTGTGTTGAACCCCTAGTGCCCGACAGAATGATTCTATTACACTTTTAGATACTAGTTTTAGAAACTGTGTTTCAAACAATTGCTTCATTGGGCTGATTCATATCAAAACATAGAAGTCAGCTTGGTTAGATTATTTTTTTAGGTTCTTTTTGCCGTGGATTGATCACAGGCCATAAGTAAAAATGGACTATTTTTTCTTTGAAACCTTCTTCTTAAAGCACTGTCATCTGAGACCAAAACAAGGAAAACCCCAAAAGAGAAGAAGGAAGTTAGAGTTCCATCGGATGGTAGGATATCCTCTCTTGTTTTTGAATTGTGGGCTGAACTGTAAGACACCACTTAAATAGTGGCCTCTACTCTAGAAGCTGGGTGGGGTATCAGTGAGCATCTGTCAAGGTGAGTGTGTAAACAAATCTGGGTTGTGATGTGCATGTAAACAAGGCTAGAAACAGACTTAGTGGGAGTCCATCCTTAAATGTGGCCTTCTGGAGCAACCGCATACAACCCAATCTGTCTTCAGCAGCTTCTCTGTATGTGTTGTATTTATAATAGAGGGCAAGTGAAACCAAAGCAATTTTTATTTTGGTTGTCTCTGATTCCCTTTCCTTACTTTGGTCAGTCCTACCAAAGCTCATGGCTCTTGTACTTTCTAGACGAAGATGATGACATCTTCAAGCCTCCTAAGTTGACTGATGAAGACTTCACACCGTTTGGTTCAAGGGGTGGCCTCTTCAGTGGTGGAACAGGTCTCTTTGATGATGAAGAGGTGAGAATGCTGGAGATGATAGAAATTGAATGTTGCCCTATTAAAAACAAAATATCCCCCACGAATTCCCACCTCTGGAAGACAGAGAGGAGAAACTCCATTTTGTTGCTTGGTTATATTCAAGTTTGGTGGGATAGTATAGCTTTCCAGTGGGGAAACAGAACTACATAAGTTAGATACTAATGTTACCCTTGGCACAATGTCTTCTCTTCTGCAGTGGTGCTGATGAGAGACGCAAGTGTGGTTCTAGCTCTTTATTAGACAGGTTCTAATTCCAGGAGACCTTAATCAGCCCCTTACTTTTATCTGTGGAGGTAAACCAAATGCCATCCAGTTGTTTTAAATCAGCAGATTTCTATTAAAATGCCTGTTAGAATACTGAATTTTGTAATTCTCTCTTTCTATCTGATTGTGGGAGAAGTTTGAACGGAAGAGAACATGATGCTCTTCACACTTTATTTTTCACATACCATATGTGGACAGTGATGCTGCTGGGTTTCTCTGTTCCTGTGCTGTTAAAAGTTTCCTACTGCAGTTATGCTGTGTTCTTTCATCTAGTTATTGTATGATTCCTGGGTTACTTGTGATGGCAAGAGAAGTTCACTTTAAGCTTACTCTTATGCTATCTAGAGCTGACTTCATAAAGAAGTGGCACAAAGAGCATTTCTGACCTTATTTTACCACTGTTTGTGCATGTGAAAGGGGATAGAAACCCAGTGTCAGGGTTATTTGAGATTTAAGAATCTTACAGTACAGCTGTGTAAAAGAAATGATTGCCTCTGATTTTGTTATGCAGTTGATACTTGTAACAGTCAAGGTTAGTCCAGAATAGTAGCCGATTGTTGCCTTTGGGGGTTGTTGTGTTCCTCATTGCAACTAGAACACAAGTCAGGTGTTCCTCTGACCAAAGGAGGATATAAGACTGAAATTTGGAAGGAGGCCTTCTGTACCTCAAACTTACAATGCCAATCTACTAGAATACAGCTAAGAAGCACCAAACAGGGGCATTGTCTGTAGGGAAGGAGGAAGTTCTGTGCAGTCTTTTCCACTCAAACACAACCTTTATTGAAAAAATATAATGCCCCCCTTTTTTTTTTTAAAGTGGCAGCCAACAGTTTAAAAAAAATAAGAAAAATAATCTGATAGTGCAAGCCATCTTTGTGTCAGTGCAAATCCAGATGAAGCTATCATTGGTTACCTCTTGGTTACTTATTACTAAGACTACTCTCGGTAGAGCGGCGAAAGCTCAGAAGGGTGTCATCAGGACCTAAACAGCTATAGATTAATTAGTGTAAGCCCTTGAAGATGTGCAAATAAAAGGTCATTCCTTCTCTTCAGCAAACAGACTGGTAATCAGTGTAAATTAATGTTAGAAGACAGCAACTTTTCTGAAAGTATGCACTCAAGTTAACACTTGAGTACCTAGATTTAGGTCTATATTTGCAGACATCCTTTTGGGAAGGGAGTGGTGATTACCTCTTCTATCTTGGCTTAGAAGTGGATATTCAATATGGAAAAATCAGCATCTGTTTTTCCCTACAAAAAACAAATTCACCACTTCCCCCCCCTTTGCATTTTCATCTATAATCAGAGTGATCTTTTTGCTGAAGCACCAAAAGGAGAAGAATCAAAAGAGAGAGAGGAGCGAGTCCCAGTAAGTGAAGGTAAGAACCAATTGTTGCCTCCTGTAGTCCTGCTGTGATTTATCACTGCTAGCAGCTAGACTGTTTCGTTCCCAAACTAGAAAGTCTGGTGTAGCAATTGTTGCCAAGTCTCTTCTCCTCCCCAGTCTTAATAGAGAACAGCTGTGTTTTCCTGGAATTTTAAATGTGTTTGTTCACTATGGTCTGTTACACACACCTACTCTCCTGGAAGGGATGTCCTCGCTGATGTTGGCAGAGCTCTCTGCATGCACTGTGTTCCTGCTGCTGAAGAGTACTTTGCAGGATCCAGTTGTGGGTTTGAAGGGAGCAAAGATTTCTTCTTGCAGATTAATCCACATCTGAGTTTCCCAATAGGTGCACTCTGCACACACATTCTGTTTTGCAGCAGCTTTTACTGAAGCACTGTATTTGATGAATTTTCAGATATGGATTGGAAGACTAAGCCATTTTGTTTTGAGTGTATTGTATTGAAGTGGATTGAAGTGATTTTGAGTGTGTGAATGTGAACTGTTGTAAATAATGCTGTATGTAAACATGTATTGTGTTTAGCAGCTTGAGCGTAGTAGAGCTGTTTTGTGAAGTTTTAATGGAAGAAAAACAGTTAAATTGTTACATGTATCTGCAAAAAAACAGAGGTTCAAGGAGAATGTGTAAAGAGTTCTGAGCTGTTGAGAATTAAAAAAGGCAGCTCAGAAAACTTCTTGGATTCCTGTTTCTGTGGTAGCATTCTGAAGGTTTTGACAGCGTAAAACAAGTGCATCCATTTGTATTGTACTTCCTGTGATTTCAGCATCCACTACAAAGTCCTTAAAGAAACTTCCTGCAGGTGCAGTATCTCTGTTTCCAGGTATGATTTATTCAATAGCCAATTGCTTCATGCACAAAATGCTCTTTTCTTTAAAACCTGCTGTGGAGGTTTTAAAGAAGAAAACTCTCCAAATACAGCAGCACTGCATCGCTTTATCATATGCTTGATGACATATACAGGTGCTTCTGCCATGCTAAGCCTAAACTGCAGCATGTTCTGTGGATAATCAAGATTCTGTAGGAGCTCTGAAGGTAGGTATCACTGATGGCAGGTATTAGCAGCTGTCAGCTTCTAGTGTTGTGCTCTGAACTTTTAAGGATGTGTGTCACTTCATCTGATATTTTATAGCTGAAGTCTGCAGTGCATGCAGTCACAGCTTCCATCTATACTCTGGGAAGAAAGTGCATTTTTATCTTTCATATTTGATCATATTCCCTTGGGTTAGCAGAAGAAGAGTTTAAACATCAAGTTCCTTTATTTTTGTGGCACAGGCTAATAGGACCAGTCTTGTTTCTCTGGTTTTGATTAGGAGCATCTGCATACACAGGGAAGGACCAAATCTATAACTTGGAGCTAAAAATAAAAAAGATTTGTACTAAGATCCCTGTTTCATATCAGAATCCAAGCTGATCAATGAAAAGAAACATATGTCACCAGTCTTTTGAAATCAACTGACATTGATTTCTTTTGGTGTGTAGGGTCTTCACCTGATTGAGTTACCTTAATTTTAAGTTTTGTCCTTTATTAGGAATGGCCTATTTTAAGACTATGGCTTCAGTTAGCTGAGCCCTCAGTTAGCACAATTTTTTAGAGTAGAAAGTATACAAATATAGCCTTTTTACTCCAGGGTCAAAGATACATGTCAACAATGAGACTTCTGCATTAATTGTAAGACTTGGTGGCAGAGTTTAAAACAGCAGATTGAGATGTGGGGTTTTTTTATCCTTTGCTCTTTCTCAGAGGTACTGTTGCATAAGCAATGAATTTTCCATTATTCTAACAGTGTTCTAGTTCATCAGGCAGTAACTTATATGTAGCATTTATTCAGTCTTCAGTTGCTCCCTCAATAAGTTGTAGACAGGCTTAAGTCACCAGAGAAAACCCAAGATTGAGGCTCCTTTGCTATTGTAAATTGCTTGATGAACATGTTTCCAAGTGAACAGTTTGTTTAGGAACTCAGGAATCTCTAATAATCAAACTTTGTGGCTGTATTTCTGTCAATTCTATGGCACTTTCTAATTGTGTAATACAATTTTTTTTTATAATAAACTGCTGCTGATTAAAATTAATGCAGTCTGCTGACTTTTAACCAAATAGCAGTTATTCTACTTTCTGCTTTCAGTTTAAGTATCTCCCCACCCCCTCTCATTTCCAAGCATCTATGTATAAGAAGCAAAAAGACAGGCTGCCAGTTTTTGCCAAAACCACCAGAAGTGTTTGCAGATAATCTATCGACATGCACATATCACTGAAGCCAGACATTTCCTCAGCAGATTTAGAAGAAACGGTTGCTCTGGCTAACGCTCGTTAATCACTGCCATATCTGAAGTATGCAGGGACCAAACTGCCTTGTCCTGCAATACTGTGAGTGGATTCACATGACAAGTGCTGCTCCTGGGAAGAACTCAGTCACTTGTCCTTACCTCTCCACGGGCACCTTACCCCTTTTATTGGGCCACAGTGGTGTTATGTACTAGTTAGTAGAGTAGGATTCTGGTTTGGGAAGTCCACAGGGGGCAACAGTGTGGGACTGCTGGGCCTTCTAGCTTCAACACAGAACCTGGCTGCTGTTCCTAGGGAAGATGAGCAGGTTTGAGAAAGAAGTGATTGCAGTGAGAGCGGGGGGCCATCTGTCTGTGACTTGGCTTTATCAGGATGTGTCCAGCTAATGCTTTTTTAATGCAGCGTTGTTGCAGGAGCACCTTAAAAGTTGCTGAGATGGAAACTCTGCCTGATGCCACTTACTATGGCATAAGTTCAGCTCTTTGGTAGCTCTGGCAATGATCTCTGTATGGTTATTTTGTTTTTTCTCCCTCCATCTGACCTGCAGGAGGAAGTGATGTGTTTAGTTCCAGTGTAGTTGGGGAAAAAGACAAGAAATCTGCAGCACAGAGCACAGAGAAAACTCCTAAACAGCCTGGGAAAGTTGTTCTATTTGATGATGATGATGATGATGATGACTTCTTTGTGGAAGCAACTAAAAAGCGTCCAGATCCAGGTACCTCTAAGCATTTGCAGTGAAAGATTAAACACTGAAGGTCATCAAAATTCAAACTGATTCCTATCAGTTATAATGAGTTATAAAATTCAAACCTGCATCACTGCTATTACTGCTTGGGTTTTGGGGGGTTGTGTTTTCTGGTTGTTTTTTTGTTTGAGGTTTTTTTTGTTACTGGTATGTCTTTTCCTTGGAGTGATGTGAGACTGGTTTATTTGTACATGCTCTCCCCTGACTTTCCTTTCTAAGGAGCTCTTTCTACTGCTAGGGCAGTATATCTAGGCTTGAGTCAGGGAATTGGTAATAGCCTGTAGACACTGTGCCCAACATTCCCTATAGAGGCTCTAGGCCTGTGCCAAGCCAAAACCAAAACACTGCCTTTAGAGGTGCCAGCTGACTCAACTGCATGACTGCATCCTCTTGTCACCAGTGCTCTCAGGTTAGTGGTATTTGAGAGCTTGTCTCTTAAAGACTCCTGATGTTGGTCATCTTTAAAACATCTGATATCTTTTGAGACTCTGCTGTCTTCTCTTGCTCAGTAGGGGCTGTTCTGTATTCATCATTCCCTGTTTGTTTTGTCTCTTAATGTAGTCAAGTCCACAGCTGACCTATTTGATGATGATGAAGAAGGTGACTTGTTCAAGGAAAAACCTGCCGTTCCTTCTTTGGTTGCTGGCACAACTAAAGAAGCAGAAAGCCATAGGGAGACAGTCATGGAAAAAAAGGTAACGACATATAATTGGATTGCATGGCTAAGGTTTCAGGAAAACGTTACTACTGCAGTTGAAGTAGTCTATCCATGTACAGCACTGTGAAAGTGACATTTGCGAAACTGGACTATGTTCACTGGGTCTTCCATGACTGGAGCGCTTCAGATGTCCTTAAATGCCTTTTGCCTTTTAACCTTTGGGTTTATTTCAGGTTTTTATTTGTGTGGGCAGTGATTGAAAGAATCTTATTAAGGCAGGATTGAAATGCGAGCAAAATGAGCAGCCTCTGTTAATAAAAAGTGTTGATGAAGTTCCTGGCTGAAATGAAACCAGCGTGAGTTGAGAACCTTTGGTGTCACAGTTCTGTGCTGCTGAAACTGTGTCTGCACTTACACTGCACTGGTTACTTAACTGGTAACCATTGCTTGTGTGTATTGTGGGAGAGGAAGGTGGATGTCACAGTTCTGCCTAAGCATATACGAACCTTGGAGTGTTTAAAAAAAACTGTTCTTCAGCAGAAAACTTTTACACTGTAGAAAACTCTAAATGTGGTCTTGAGCACATACGCACAGCGTTATGAGAGCCTCCTGTACCCACTCCACTTTCAGAACTGTGCCTCGAGGAAAGTAGTAATGCTCTTTCTTTCTATGGTAGATATTGTATATATTTTTTTTATACTTATTTGCTCTTCAATGAGTATTGGAACATAATGAGCTACCGCGACTCTTCTCCCCTCTGGACTGAGACGTGTACAGTGCTGGGGACGTCTAATGCAAATTGTGGTGGTACTTTTTCCATGTTGCCTTATGAGAAGCACCTGAGCACAAGGGCAAAGCCGGTCTCTATTTCTGCTGCAGTGCAAGAGTGTATGGTCAATGAAGCGGGAGTGGTGGTCATCCAATGCTATTGCTCTGATCTCAGAGCACTTGGCTTTCCTGGAGGAGAGGATGAAAACTGATTCAGCAGCACCCCCTCCTGCTCTGTCAGGAAGTGAAGGCTGTTTTATACTCCAAGCTTTATGACAGTAGTGCTTGGGTCTGGGATCATTCTAAGTTTAATGGCAATATAGCTGGTGGCAGGCTGAGGCTGTGCTGTGATAATGCAGGAAATGATGGCTGGCACAAACTGCCCTCTTCCTTTATGAAACACAGCTTGTTAAAAGAAACATTTCTGTTTAGCTCATGAAGTCTGGCATGAGTTGCTGCATACATTCTTCTGCTGAGAAGGATGGTGTGGGAAGAGAGGCCTGTGGTAAACCTGCAAGTCACTTGTGCATAGTTCTGGCTGCATGTGAGGAACTTGCTTGGCACATGAGTTTTGGACTTCAGCCCATGGGTAACAAGCTTGTGTTCTGTCCCTTCAACTGCTGGGATTTTGTCAGCAGCATGCCTCTTAGAAGGGGTTTGTCCTGGTTTAGGAATGGTACTCCCCAGTTTAGTGTTTCCACTGAAACCATGCTGCCACTCCCTGCCTCCCCCTGCCCTGCAGTGGGCCGGAGAGGAGAACTGGAGACACAAAAGGTAAAGCTCATGGGTTGAGATAAGAATAATTTACTGGAAACAGCAATGAGATAAGAAAGCAAACAGTAACAGCAGCAATACTAATGACTGAGGGCACAAGAAACAAACGATTCACATGGAAACCCCCTGACAATAGACAGTACCCAACCACTCCCTCTCCTGCTGCACCAAAGTAGCAGAGCCCTTTTCCTGTTCCTGGAAAATGAGGTGAGGTGGTATAGAATAACCTCCAGGTCCTAGCCATGCTTCCTCCTGGCTATTGCAAAAAATTAACCCTGTCCTGGCCCAGCCAGGACAGAGTCATGTGATATGCCTGCCCTTACTGAATCTAAATGGGTGCTGATGCAGTGTTTTTATTTGTCCTAAAGAGTCAACAATCTTCAGGTGAGGACTTCAAGCCTTTATCTGAAACACCTCCAAGAAAACAGAGGGGCCTTTTCTCTGATGAGGAGGATTCTGAAGTGAGTATTTCTTTAAGAAATCCCTACAAATATCCTTGGGATCTGAGTCACCCTGACTTCAATCCACTCATATCTGGGGACTCTTTATGCATCTTGTAGGATTGGGAAGTCTGACATCCATGCATCTACACTCAGCCATTCTGAAAGCTCCTTCTTGCTCCAGAGAGTGAAATCTCTGTAATTGTTTTCCCTGTCTTCAGGGAGTTAAACTTGTGTGGTACACACAGGCATAAATTGAAAGGCTGAAGAGAGAAAAGAGCAGCAAATCAAGAGCAAGAATCATGAAAGACTGTTTCATATGAAAGATATGTTTCATTTTGTGTCTTTGGCTTTCAGCTAGAAATCAATCTGCAAAACTGAGGGAAATAAATCCCTGTGCAGCTGCAGGTGATTGGTACATCAGAGTAAGACAATCATTCCCTGCTTCATAGGCACACTAAACATCTTTTTTTATAAGGAAAAACATGAATATCCCCTTTTGAGTTCTTGAACTTCTAGCATTGCTTTGCAAATTGACATTTCTTTGGTTTGCACAGGACTTGTTTTCATCAAGTAAGACTGTAAAGTCCAAAGCTACATCTCTCCCCACCAGCAAATCCATGACAAAAGCTCCACTTTCCTTGTTTGATGATGATGAAGAGGTAAGTACACTTCCTTATACTGCCTGTGTGTGGGAACTCATCTGCACAGCCTGTTGCAGATCCAGCAGGAAATACTCAGAGGTTTACTACACTGGGCATGCAAATGGAGCACTAAATCAATCTTGCATTGTGTAGCAGTTCTAAGCATGCAGGCCACATTGCAGAGGACAGTGGTAGCAGGGACTCTTTCAAGTTCTTGGTGTCTTTTTAGTGTTTTGAAGTAAGTGCATATTATGCATATTATCTCTGTGATTGATAGGACTAGAGAACACTAAACAGTAGAACAGATCTTCAAGAAGCTGTTTTGTCCTGGCCTGTGGTACATGTTACATGGATGACTTCTTCCTTCTCTTGTGTCACGGCTGTTGAATTCCTTTTTTTCTCACACTTCAATGTGTAAGAATTGTGACCACTAATATGGAAACTGAGATCAGAGAACAGTTTGTGCAAGAAACTTCAAAAAATTGCATTAGTTTCTTATCTCTTTGTAACCCTCTTTTCCTTCCCATACACCCTCCAAAGAGCTTTCAACTCTGGGCCTGCAGCCTTCATGGCTTAACTTAGCCCATAGTACTAACCTGAGGCAAATAGGAAGCCTACTCAGAGCTGTAAGCCTGGGGACTTCAGCAAACTCAGGATAAAAGTTTCTTGCCCAGGACTGTTTCCAGTTCACCTTTCTGAAAAGGGGCTGTTCAAAAGCAAGTCAGGATAGTGAGACATTTTGTACTGTGATAAGGTCTCTGGTATCTGCCATGAAGGTTGCGTTTTGGAACTCAAATTCAAGTGGAAAAAAGCATAAATGAGTGTTAGGTGGTGGCATCAACATATGCTTTTGTCCTGATGCCTACAGGATAGTCTGCATGAGTGTCTTCAGGTGGAGAGCCATGGATCTTGCCCAGTAGTAGTTGTTCAACTTGCCTATTGCCTGGCATCTCAGAACAGGATTCATTCTCTATTTAGTTATATAGATGAGAAACAATGCCCCACTGTGTTAGCTGCTGTGCAACAGAATTGCTGAGTGATGGTTTTTGGCTGCTGGTCATGACTTGTGGTGGAGAATCTGTGGGCCAGAACCAGGATATGTGCTTACAAGCTTCTGATCTATCAAATGCTGCATGTGTAAAATTTCTTGTTCCAGAATATTGTGTTATACTTGAAATTGTCTTCAAAAACAGTTCACAAAACACCATTTCTGTATCCTACTTATATGAAAAATAGATGGTAACAGTCTTGCATGCTGATGACTTCCAGTGAGCTTTTCATTTTAGTTTTGGCTTTTGATTTGTTTAAAATATTTTATTTTATTTTAAGGATCTCTTTGGTGTGGGACCTGTGAAGAAGCACCAGGAAAAGCCTCCAGAAGAGAAAGCAAAACAGTCAGGGCCCCTCAAGAAGGCCTCCAGCTTATTGTTCAGCAGTGATGAGGAGGTACTGAGGAGTAAGATTTGTTGAAAAGGCTTACTGGGCTTTATGCTGAGCAAAGCATAAAACTTTTGAGATGGGAACCACAGTCCCACTGTGTCCACATGCCATGCTTACCCCAGTCCTGTGAGGTGTTTGCAGCTGAGAAAGCTGTCTGATTCTTGACCCAAGTTATTGCAGGATATAGGTAACAGAAGTCATGTAGAAGAGAAAATCAGTATTCTCAATGTAATTTATAGAAAGTTTGATAACAAATGGAGGCTGTTGCCAACAAATCTGACTTAAAAATATTAGAAGGGAAAAATAACCTTGCTGTTACTGCTTTAATTTCTGTAACGAAGGTTTAGCAGTTCTTCATAGATATGTGTTGAGGTTTTCTTTGTTTTAGGTTCTTGGGGTGGGGGTTTTTTGTACCTGATTTTGTTTGTTGCGTATTTTGTTTGATTGGGTTTTGATGGTTTTTGTTTGTTTGGCTGTTTTGTTTTGGTTTTTATAATCTAGGGATGGGAAGATGAAACATAAATAACAAGGCTTCCCAGAGAGCAGTCCTCTTCTAGGGATGAATTAGGTATTGTCCTTCATTTTAAGTGAAAGCCAGAGACACTAACTAAATTAAAAACTTGTCTGGAAAGTCTCTGAATTAGCTCATATGAATAGACTCCAGACTCTTCTTAGCCCTCCCACCTCTCTAAATTACTCTTGCATAGACTTTAATTTTTATTACTTGTCCTGTAATTGCTTTTTTAGTGGATAGTAGTAATATCTTTAGATGCATTTTTATCTTAATTCAGAATAAACCAAGTTCATGCTTTAACATGCCTGTAGTCACTTTCAGAAAGGGGACAAACAGAGATGGGGAACTGGGGAAAAGCACTTGAAATGCTGGGAATAAAACACACAGAAAAATCTTGTTTAATGTGTAGGCTCGATTAAATGCTAGCTGTGGGAGGGGTTGAGGGAAAAGTACTGTGAAGAAAATAAGAAGTGCAGCATCAAGCACTCTTGTAATGAAGTGTCTTTGGGATGTGCTGTGTTATTTCTTTTTTCTTTTTTTTATTTTCTTAAATTTTGAGTTTCTTTTCCTATACATCAAGTAATGCTAATTATTTAAATGGCTCAGATCAGGTTCTACTGAGTGACCTTACTCTTGTGACTGCAGTTGACACTGACCTCAGTTGTCAAGAGCAGCTGTAATAAAGTGTGTGTGCCCTGTTTTGCTGGACTAATACTGTAAGTGACCAAAAGGTGACCAGGCCCTCTGCAAAGCCTGAGCAGTGTCAGGTTGCAGTGGCTAACATGAATGCAGGAAAGTAAACTTTTAGAGAGACAAAAGGACTGGCAAGATGATGAAGTGTTCATTGTAGAGATGGGAAAGTGGCTTTGACCAAGACAAAGAAAAACTTGAGGGTTCCTTCTTTTTAAGGAACACTGGAATGTCTCCAAGCCAGCTAAACTTCCTTCTGAAGATGACGGAAAAGAAGACCCTGCAAAACCAGCTAGTACTGTCAGTCAAGCTAAAGACGTGAAGAAGACAAGCCTTTTTGAGGAAGATGATGAGGAGGATTTATTTGCAATCACTAAAGAGAGGTGACTGTCCTGGGAGGGGAGTGGGGAGGCATTTTTTCAGAGCAGCCCAGCAGCCCCCTCAAAACCAGATGGACCCAGGCCTATTGCAAGTGCTGTCCCTTGCTACTGCTGCTGAGGAGGAAGTAGAGGTGTGTGAGTAGGAACTGGCAGGGCTGAGCTCTGGACTGTTTTGTATCTGTGGTGGATCATTCTCTTTGTCACCACTGAATTTGGGTCTCTATTTCTATGCCTGTAATAAAAAATACTCTTGACCTCTTTTTATCTCCACTTCTGCAGAAAGCTGTGCAGACAAGAGAGAGAGTGATAGAGTTGTTGAGACAATGGGGAAGCTGAGTGCTGTATCTGGGACCACTTGCTGCAAATGATGGTCCTAAGTGATCCTCTTAAACAGATTCAGTGCACGGCCTCTGAAATTTTTGCCCTGAATCTTCCACTTTCTCCTCTCTCACTGCAGCCAAAGAAAGCCACAGAAGGTATCATTGTTATTTGAAGATGATGCTGTTAATGGAGAATCATTCTTCAGCTCCCAATCAACACTACTTCCTTCAGCTGCTAAGGCTGCAGTGGTAACTCCTCATTTTTTAAAACTAACACGGAACACTTAGTCTTTTTATAGTCTGCCTTCTTCGTTAGGTACTGAATGTAAGTCTAACTCATTTTTAGACAATGGTAGCTCTAGCAATTTGGAATGGGAAGAGGGAAGACTGTACTCCTCCATGTAAGTTCTTACTACCACTTGCCTAATAGATATTTCAAAATCTTCTTGACTACTAACCCTGAGTTTGTTTGGTTTATGCTAAAAGCCCTTCCTAGGGATGTTTTGAAAACTCTCAACCATAAACTACTGCTAAAAGGAACAAACAGCTTACTGCTGACTCTGAAGCCAGGGCCTTGCCCTTTGTGTTACCCTACCAAGCTGATTCAGACGTGCAAACAGGCTTCTTATTGGCCCTTCCTTGCGTGTGCTCATGTCCATCCTCTGTCTTAGGAGCTTAGCCCATGGTGTACTGCCTGTCTGCTTGTGCTTTGGAATTGAGAGTAGGAGATGCAAAGGTTAAATGCAGCTGTATCTGTAGTGGGGGTTCCTATATGTGTGCTTCCTGGCACTCTTCAACCAGATTCAAAAATCTGTAATACTGGAAATCAAGTCACAAACCAGAATGTCCCATGGGATGAAAATAGGAGAAGTCAAGCATGTTGCCAGTGTCCTAGACCTCTGCAGAAGGCAAACTGAGATTCTTCTATCCCACAGCAGCATATGCTCTTTATATACCCACCAATTTTGCGTCACCAGTGTTCTCTTAATTTTGCAGGAGAAAGTAAAGCCAGCACAAGCACCGTCTACCTTTAATGAAGAAGAAAAGGAGGAAAAGGAAGATCTGGCAGATAAAGCAGCCAAGTCTAACCAGATAGAAGATACATTGTGGGGCTTAGAAGAGCCTGAAGCAGCTCCTGTGCCTAGAGGAACAGATGTTGCAGGGAAGCAAACAAAGGAAAAAGTGAGGGATTTTCTTACATTAATCTGAAATTTGGTAAAGATTAGGTTAAAGAAAACCCATAATCTAACAGTGCTGCTCTGGAACAAATATTTTCTGGATTCCCTCTTCTATTGCTAAGGACAGAGTAACTCTGTCTCCATTTAGCAAAATCACTTGTCTGTCAAACAGCAAATTGATTAAATGCCATTTAAAAGTTGTTTTCTAACTTAATATCTGTGAGAGGTTTGTTTATTTTTGGGGAAGGGGATGGGCAGAATCTGTTTCATTTTTTTTTTCAGAGTAGGTTGGGTAATCTTTACTCTTGTGAACAGAGCTTTCTTTTTAAAGAGGAAAGCTTAATGTGTAGGCTTTTCTTCAAGCTCAGTAACTTTTTTCAACATAATGTCTGATGAGTTATGAAGTGGTTAAGTGTTATCCTGGTAGCTGTGGCTTTCAGCATTGTGAATTTCTGCTGGGCAATACTGTTACAGAAGAGTATTGATGTGTATTGTTAAGTGTATTACTGCAGAAGTTTCAGCAGAACTGATTGTAGGAATGGTCTTACTTGAGTGATTGCTGGGGAATCAGCAGCTGATGAGTTTCCATAGTAGTTATCATGCTTCGCACTTTCCTGAGCACATTCAAGGTTCAAGTAGTGCTGTTCACTCTAAAGAATGTGGTATGAACTAGATAACTTGGAGATAATGGCAAAGCTGTTTAACACATCCTTGTGGTGCATGTGCAGTCTGACATACAGACAAGGAGCAAACCTTATGCATGAGTTGAATACAGTTGCCTGCTTGGTAATGGATTGCAGAACTCTGACCACTGCTGGTATTTAACCAAGAATGCTTAGTGGGTCTTTTGGGCAAACTTGAAATAAATAACAGGCTAATGTGTTGTTTGTTTTTGGTTTTTTTTGGTGGAGCCTTTTGCAGCAATATCCTCAGAGCCAGCTGGCAATTCAGATCTGTTTGCAACATCCCCACCAGCTCTGGAGAAAGATGTCAAGAGCCAAGCTAAAAAAGTGTTAAGCTTGTTTGAGGAGGAGGAAGAAGAGAGGCTGGATGACGACAATGGCATAAGAAATGCACAGAAAGAAATCGGTGTGGTGAGTATAGGGAAGTTCTTGAACACTAGGAAATAGTATTTCTACCTCTACTACTCCAGGCAAGGGTGGTTTTTTTTAACCCTTCCTTTTCTTCATGCCATGGAAGCTAATGTTTCTCAGTTTCTAGACTTCCAGATTCTTGGGTGAGAAATTATGCCTGCTCTTCCTCATGATCCTGAATCCCTTTGTGGATTTTCCTGTCCCACTAACTCAAAAGCCTTTTGCTGCATGCTAGTATGAAAAGAAATTTTGTACAGATGTTTTGGTGCAGCTACTTGATGTCTGCTCTACAGAGCTGACTCCTCAGTTGCTCCTCAAAGTCAGAGGTAATAGGAAGTAGGAGGATGTAGAGTTTTAAGCCTGTGGTTTATCCCTTTATTTTCATTATATTGTTGCAGTTTGCTTGCTGCATATATGCCTGCAGACTTAGCTTCAGTAAGAATTATCTTAATCCTGTGTTTACTTCTGGTTTTCAAGTGTGTGTATTCACTTCTTTAAAAAGCCTCCAGCTGCCCTGTTCTTACTGTCTGGCTTTCCTGATATAGCGTATACCATCAAGAGGTGGACTTTGAATTTTTAGTAGTAATATCCTTGAATCCATGGCAATGTTCTTGTTTCTACTTAATGCAACGTAACAAAATTTTTTCTGTAAGTTTGAAGTTGTGCCAAAAAGCACATACTGTATACTACAGTGTACCACAAGGTTTTGGCATCTGCTGTTTTGGCATCTGTTTTGGCATCCATCCTGCTGCCTGGATTTTGTGTCTGATGTCATGCTACTGGACATTGAGTCATGTTCCTGAAGAGATAGATGAGTGGTGAAACACAGACACTGGCCCCTACTGAGACACTGAGTGGGGCCTTTGCGTGAAAGTCAGACCTGGGCGCATACAGTGCACTCTGATCATAGGAGGGCATTGTTTTTGCTGATACTTGTTGCTTTGCCAGGTAGTGGAGGGCTTATAAGGCAATGTGTATAATTTCAACCTTTCCCCTCTCCCTCCCCCCAACAAATTTGAAAGTAGAAGTTCTTGCCAAAGGCAGACAGTGTGTTCTGTTCTTCATTGTGAGGGTGTGCTTGCTTTCACGGGAGGAGAACAGAGAGTCTAGCAACAATAATAGCTTTATAGGCCTTCAACTTTTTTAAAAACAATTATTTTTTTTATTCTTCTTTGAAAAGGTAGCTTAAGAAGATAATTAAAGAGATTCTCTTCCTCTCACTTCTATGTCCTGCACCCTTAGCTGAAATTTTAAAGGCATAAAAGTCTTACTGGAATATAAACCTTATTGTACAGTCCTGATAACATACTGAAAACCTTTTTTTTTTTTTCCTTCAAAGGAAGCTTTACTGGTAAATAGTAGCAGCTGGATCTTAAATCAGCAGACCCAGATACATTGTGGCTAATGCCTTATCATTAAATTGAACTATAAATACAAATACTTCCATTGTAAGTTTTGCAGATTTGGTCAAAATAAAACAAAACTGGCAGTTGTAGTTTTATTTTTGTTACCAGGGTCATAGTACAGCCTTAGGTGAATTGTAACGTGTCTTATCACTAGGAAAATAACCTCCTTAAAGAGGGACTTTCTCACTGTGGACCTTTCTCCTCTCCTTTCAGGCTTCTGAGAAAACTGCTCGGCCCAAAAGCACTGGGGTCTTTCAGGATGAAGAGCTTCTCTTCAGTCACAAACTTCAGAAGGACAATGATCCAGATGTTGATCTCTTTGCCAGCCCCAAGAAGTCGGTGGTGAGTTCATAGTCCTCCTCTGAACCTCCTGTTTAAAAACAGTCTTCCAAGTGCACAGCCTACTGGTTTTTCTTGTTTGGACACAGCAGAGAAGTCACTGATTTCCAGGGAGGGCCAAATGCTAATATCAGTGCAGGCATCATGGGCTGAAGGAGATGTGCTTTGGATCTGTGACTCATCTTTTCTTTATTCTTTGTTTCTTTAGTCTGCAAACCGTGTCCTGAAGCCACCATCTGGAGGAGGCCTTTTTGGGGACGATGATGAGGATGATCTCTTCAGTACTGCTAAAACAAACCTTCCGGTATCTGTTCCTCTACTGTAAATGGCTTATATAAAAGACATTGGAAGGAAGTGTATGGAAGGGATTTTCTCCTTATGTATTTCCACAAGAAATTAGGTGACTTCTCAAATTTTTTGAGATAATAGAAATGGTCATTGTGACCCTGAATACATAGGGAATGAACAGATGCTTTAGGTCTCCCAAAGTTGGGATGAGAGAATTGGATTCTGTTTCTTTTTGAGTACCAGAAGGACTGGTTTAGGTATAAGAGAACACACCTAAGCAGAAATCAGAGTAGAAGAGTTTGTATTGTTTAGTTGTTTAACTTGCTAATATTGCTTCCCTGTACTTCATGCATGACTGATGAGCTTTGCTCTATGGGTTATGTAATTCAAGTTTCTGCAGGTTGGTTTGATCTAAGGTAGTGATGTGGTATTAAAATCCTCATGATCATTGGATTGTTTTTAGAGGGTGAGCAGCTGCAGTAATGAACTAGACTGCAATACAGGTGGTCTGAGGTCAAAGTCCTACCATGCATTCTAAACTGCCACTCTAAATGTATTTACCTTAATTAAATTGAAACCAACTTTACAAGATTTTAAGAAGTTTTGCTTGGGTTGTTCTTTTGGGGGTTTGGGCTTTTTTGGGATCTATACACCATGCTTTTTTTACCCCATTCGTGTTGACTTGGTGATCTTAATGCTTTCAGAAAATAGCTGAGAAGAAAACTCTTCAGACCAATGTTGGCCCTTCCTTAGAGAGCAGTAACCTTCTAGAAAATACTTTAAGTGCCAAGCAAGATGAGACTCTGAAGGCAGCAACTACCGAGGCAAGTACTTAAGTCTTGCATGCCTTGAACAGCATGCAAATAAAAAGGAGATGGATCATCTAGTTTTAAATAAGTGTCTTGGAAGATGAAAGCTAATGCCTGGATTCACTGGTTTCAAAGCAGCAAAGCATGGCCAAACTCGTCTTTGGCTTATCAGCAGGTGCACTGTTTCTATCAAGAAGTTTAAATACTACTGATGCAGTGCCCACACATATATGAAAGTACAAGGCAGTGAAGAGCTACACCTTAGGTCCAGTTGGATTGAAAATGGGTTGTTGTTTCTTCTTCTCTGAAGTACCAGTGTCTGTTGGGGTGAATGTGATTTTTAAAGGTCGTCTTTCTCAGAAAGAAGAGCAGGGCATGCAGCAAAATCTGTGGCTGTTGAGAATCTTATCTTGGAAATTTTATGATGAGCAAACAAGACTCCTACTGCTGTCCTTAATCTTGCAGAATCAAGGGTCTCTGGGAGACGTAGTGTGGATCTGAGTTCTGTCCTGTGCCTCACCAGAACTACTTGTTGGATTTTCATGTGTAGGAGATTTAGCTTTTCATTGTAGAGAGTAGATGTTTTTTTCTCCCCTGGGCTGATAACCACAGAGCAAGTCTGTAGGGTTACTAATTAGCCTGTCTTCTCTTATGGTAAAGTGTTCCTTGGAGCATAAAACCAGGCTTGTCTTCCTGGTTTTTGTAGCTACTGACAGCTTGGTATAGGAATGGTCTCAGCTTGTCTGAGGTTCAGCTGAACACTACATGCTTTTAAGTGGAGAATAATCTTCTCAGACACCAGGATTCCTCTGCATGTTATCAAGACCATCAAACCAGTGTCCTAACCCTTGCAAACCCTCAGTTACTTCAACATGATGGAAGGAGCTATGACTGCCCAGGCATAATGACAGCAGTACAGCCTAGCTCACAGAACCATGTAGACTACAAACCTGTGGAGAGCAAGTCCTGGGAAGAGCACCTTAGCTGATTTGATTCATTCCCTGAGTCTTAGAATTGACTGAAGTCTTCAGACCAAACAGCTGTTCTCTTTTAGTCTAGTCTTCTTTCTGGCACTGCTGGCCTGCTTTCTGTAGAGGAACACTCACTTCTCTGAAGCTGTGTGGTACAATTTTGAAGCCCTCTTGGCTTCCATATGGGCTTCCTTGAAGTCTGTGGTCCGACTGTAGCTAGTCACGAAGAGAAAGGTTAGTTAGATCATAATATGGCAATATGGCTTTAGAGAATTTTTAGAGGACAGAATAAGCAAGGACAGAGGGTAGCTGACATGGTTTGATTTGACTGGTGGTGGCTGTGACCTGGATAAGATGGAAGTTGTTGGGTACTATGGCAAAGTATAATATTGGGTAGAAGGAAGGTGGAATGAAATGTGATAATGAAGATAGGTCCATGGCATGTAGGAAACTGAAAACTGAGTGACTGTAGCTCTAGTGCTAGAATGTGATGATGACAAAGTATCTTCAAAAGAAATTGGTAAGCAATTAGCTGCTTTCTATAGATGTATTAAAATGCAAACTATGGTCTGGTTGATGACAACTTGTCCACTTGTTTAATCCAATGTAATTTTGTGCAGAAATCTACAGGTCCTGTTCCCATTAAAACCAAAGAGCCCTCATCTCGGATTGGAAAGCTACAAGTAATTAACTTTACTGGCATTTTAACTTTCAAAAAAAATAATAATCTTTCTTGCCTCACTGATGGCTTTCCCTAAAAACAAAATCTTATTGCTTCCTTACCTTACTCTCGCAATATTATTTTTTTCAGATGGCGTATTTTTGATTACTTTTTCTGTATTGCATGTTTAATATTATTTCCCCCTCCTTTTTCAGTCCTGACTCTGAGAAGTACTATTTACTCTGTTTGGGGGGCAGAGGGTGGGTTCCTCTTTGACCTGCTGTTCTTCTCAGCACTGTTAAGTATGTTTAGAGACTCATAAGGATATTTTCAGAGACCCCTAGGGGTAGCTTTGGTTATGTCCCTCTTCTGACATGAAATGACTAATAACTATCTATATCACACTATCACTCAAAGTCACAACCATTGTGTCCTCAGGCAGAATATTGAGCTGTGTAAGTGTTTGGTCTGACATAATGTGACCATGCTGTTCCTGGAGCTATTATACACAATAATAGTGTTGACCACTCTACAGATTCAGTGAGACAGAGAATGTGGGAGACACAGAAGTTCATAGGTCTGAGAAAAGCCAGGCACTTTGGAAGTAGAACTTGAATGCCCAGATGCTCTAGTTCTTACTGCTTCTCTGGAGCCGTGCTTGCTCTGGAGCAGTAGTAATGTGATCTCTTTTTGTGTGTATGTTTTTGTTTTCTTTGTTTTGTAGGCTAACTTAGCTATTAATCCTGCAGCCTTACTACCTGGTGCAATGCCTAAAGTCTCCAATGTAAAGTCCCCCTTACCAGTGCTGGACACTCCGTTACATGAGCCCAATGATGCACAGAACAGTGAAGCCTTGTCTGCGTCAGGAAACAGGGAAGAACCAGGTGTGAGCTTTGATCAGCCTATGCAAGCGGATACCTTGCACAGCGCCAATAAGGTAACCTTGGTACTTAGGGGGAGAGAAGAGGGGATTAAAAATACAGTCTGTCCTCATGCAGGAATTTGGTTTGGTATGCAAGTTCTGCTAACGGTGTGGTTTATCTGAATCTAAATGGAAATGTGAAAGTCTAATCCCCTCTCATGTCCGTGGATCACTGAAGAGAAAGTGAAGCCTACTATATACTTCTCTCTATAAAGGGGCTTATTTTGCAAAGGCTTGATTCTGTGTCTTTTTAAAGTATATGTGTATGTAAAGTACAGTGCATTTCCCTACAGGTTAAAGTATCTTAGTATAACATCTTGTCCTACCCCAGGAGGCACCAACCTAAAAAAGCATAAAAAAGGCATCTTGCTAGGCTAACTATAAAATCTGTTACAGACAACTGCTTTGACAAGCTATCAAGAACACATCACTGCTGTATGTTGACCTTTACTTCCTCTGTGGATAAAAATGTCATGCTGTCCTGAACTGTCACTCTCAATTCTTTTTCAAAGAAAACCTTTGTTTTCATACAAAGCCAAAACAAAAAGAAGTGTTACAGCTTTTGACATGGCAAATCTCTAGCTCCTGACTCACTTGTTTTTTACTCATACTTTTTACTTTATGGACTGCAAAAGGCATATTCTAATTAAAGATTTAATGGTTCTGTAAAAAAAGTAAGTGTGAAACATGTAGCTAAGATTTCATCTGGTTGCTTATGATTGTATAAGTCTCTTGGGCTTCCTAGCAGCAACAGCAATTTGAGTAAGATAACTTAGAATCTTAACTCTGATTCTTTCTTTCTTTTCTTAATGCTGATGAGATTGTTCATTACTAGATGAGCACAGAGATGACTTGGGAAGATGCAGCAACTGTCACCACAATGGCTGACATGATCCCTTACT
Source organism: Lepidothrix coronata (assembly GCF_001604755.1). Taxonomy (NCBI): domain Eukaryota; kingdom Metazoa; phylum Chordata; class Aves; order Passeriformes; family Pipridae; genus Lepidothrix; species Lepidothrix coronata. The sequence continues at coordinate 11,522,765 of NW_016690188.1, forward strand.
GATGAGTTTGAAGCTTGTACACCAGACTAATGCATTACCATAGTTGTTTCCAATAGCAGCATGTCCCACACAACAGACAAAGCTCTCTATTGTGCTACTTTTAAATAGATAGGCTTGCAAAAGAATAGGGAGCCTGTAGCTGCATATGATCAACCTTGAATGCTCAATTTAGTGTAGTGATGATGCATGTTTTTTTACAGAAGTAATCTGAGAAGAAACATCTTGTGGTTCAGGTTACTCCTGTCCATGGGGGATATGGTAGAGGCTATAATGGAAACTTGCAAGGGGGCTTCCTTAAAAGCAGCAATTAACTACAATAGGCTGTGCAGAAAATGAAATTGCATGGAAAACATAATTAGTCATGGCTTTGACAGACTAACTGTACTGTAGAAGCCCCTGGATTAGCAAGCTGGCAGACTGACTAAGGTGTTACCTAAAGCCAAGGGGCTAGAATGGCTTGTTGTGTTGTGACTCTCCACTTGTGAGTGCTGTTGCTTTTGTTCACCAGTTCCACCTGCTGTGGAATGACTACAGGCAGCAAATCCAAAGTCCTGGGTTATTTTTCTGAACTTTACTCCAAACTATTCCAGTCTTTAATGTGCCATGGGGCTTTTTCCTTATGTATAATCCTGCTCTGCATTTTCTCCTTTCTTGCAGACCAGGATCAGGGTTACAGGAAGACGAAGACCTCCTAGCAGAATGGCCCGCCGGCTGGCTGCCCAAGAGTCTGAAGGGAGTGAGGAGGTGGACAGTACTAAAGAATCACAATTCTCTCTACCAAAACAGACAGTAGTGAACATAAAGGAGCCTCTTGCTACTGAAGCAGAGTCCAAGGAAAATGGCTTTCTCTCTGGCTTGTCACTACTAGCTCACAGCAGTGTTTCGTCTGCTGGGACAAACAAACTCCTTCCTCCAGAATCCACAGAAAATGGGGATGATCTGTTTGAATCGGAAGACGTTTTTGCTAGCAGCTCAACGTCCAGACCAGCTGCACAATCAAAATCAAAGGAGGGAATGCCAGACAGTGTGGCTAACAAACCCATCAAGTGCAGAGAGAAAAAGCCTGATCTGTCTGTTCTGGGTGATCAGGACAGCAGTGATCTCTTCCAGCCTGTACAGCAAAAATCTTCAACAAAAGGCAGCCCTATACCTTTTCTGGAGGAAGAGGAAGACTCTCTCTTCACTTACCAGAAAACTGGAAAAAAGGAGTTGAAATCTGCTGTACACCAAGCAGTTGACCCTGCTGCCCAAGATATCTTTGAGGTAATGGTCGAAGCTGCCACGTTGGCTTTTTTGATCCTCAGGGCCATATTTAGACCCATCTACTTAGATGTTTAATGGAGGCTGCTGAGTAGGATGGGGTGTGCAGGATAGGTAGTGATAGAAGTAAACTGTCAATCCTGCTCTGCTGCTGGGCAATGGAAACCCTTTATTTGGTTGTTTATTCCCTTACTGGCAGCAGTGGATTAAAAGGTGGAGCAGGCATAATACAGAGCAGGCATGTCACTGAATGTGCTGTGACAACATACCTTTTTCAGAGTAATGAAGTATTTGGTTCTTATCTGTCTATTCAGTGTACGGCAGCTCAAATAACACTTTAAAAAAAGGAATAAAATTGTTGGGCTGGGCAGCTGATAACAGGCCTCGGTGTGCAGTACTTGACCTGTGAACAATCCACCACTAAGGCACTTCTGCCATGTGCCCCAAGGGACTCAAACTTCTCATGTTTGAGAATCACAGAATCAGTTAGGTTGTCAAAGACCTCTAGGATCATCAAGGCCAACCTTCGACTGACAAGCCCAAGAAGCCCAAGGCTGTCAGTCTTCTAAACATCTCAGGTGCTGTGTACAGATAATTTGACTATTCTCTTGAACTATGTTGTGGGTTGATGAAATCTCTCTGTGTTTTCTCCAAGGATGATATATTTGCTACTGAGGCGATTAAACCAATGAACAAAGTGAAAGAAAAAATGCCAGACACTAACTTGTTTGATGATAACATTGATATTTTTGCGGATCTTACTGTAAAACCAAAAGAAAAGAAGACCAAGAAAAAGGTGGAACAAAAATCCATATTTGATGATGATATGGGTAAGTGTATGTTTAAGTAAATGTCTTTCTACTACTAATCTCATAATATTGTCCTGAATTGCACTCATCTAAGATATTTTAGAACCCTCTGCTTTCTTTTAACTTTTCAACTGCTCTGAAATCTCCAGTCACCTTTGGATTTTAACCTTGGATGAGAACTTCCTAGATTTGTAGAACTAGCATGGCATTTAAATGGTTTAGGAGAGTGTATAAAATTGTTCTGAGAGAAAGGATAGTTTGATTTCTGTAGGGGTTTTCTTACTTGAAGGAATTAAAAAATTACACTTACCTGCAGTAAGAGACTAATTTCATGTTGTTATGGCTGTGAGACACGTTCTGTGTTTCAGTTTGTGCAGCTTTTTGTACTGTACTGTCAGATGAGTCACTGATATGAACAGTGAACAAACATTGAACAAATATGAACAAATTATTCCCATCTCACCTTCACTATTGTGTTGACTACCCTGGAGCCTGTAAGCTTTTGTTTACATCCATGGTCCCAGGTCAATTTACAGATACTACACCTGAGAGCAAAAGTTTGCCATGTATCATTTGTTGAAAAAAACAGCAAGTAGTGATGTGAAAGGCTGGCAAGCATACTGCTTTCTTCTCCATCAGTGGGGACTCTGAAAGTAATTTGATCCTCAGCTGTGTTTGTTCTCTCATCATGTTTATAGCTGTTCTTTGGGATTGCATATATTTCTTTACTAAGACAAAAAATTTGCTTCTCTAGCTTTGGTTCTTGTCAAGTCTTCATTCTTTGTCACTAATTCAAATTGAATCTCACTTATTGCTGTTTTACTTGGACTGAAGCTAAGCATTCCAGCCTGATAGAATGACCTGGCTAAATCTGTAAATGTGTTACAAAACTTGCCAGAGAATGAACATCTTGAGATTTCAAAACCTTCTCAATTAATATAAAATATGAGACTTAAAGGTTTGCTAGGAAGATATTGAAATATATATTGGATTATTAAGAAAACCTTACTTTAATCATTTACATTTCTCATGTAGCCTATGCAAATGAAACAGTACATAGGTGCAGTCTGGGGGGGTGGAGGCTGCAGGCTGTTTTCCTTTGTTCTACCACAGCTGTCCAGTCGCTGCTTACTGCATTTGTGTTAGGCTTGTGGTAGCAATATTAGAAAAACCATCTCAGCTCTTTATCCTAGCCTCCTTACTGACCTTATGGCTGATGTCACAAATATCTTAATGTCACCCCTGCTAGCTTGCAAAATAGTGACTGAGCTTTCCTGTGTGTTAACAAATACTGTTTTCCATGGCCAAAACTTTTCTGTTCCTTAAGCCTTGTTATAAAATGGGAGTGATACCTCTACTGCTTATGGCACTCACTGTTCTTCCCCTTTGCTGTAAAGCTAATCCATGTGATAACTTCTTGCTCTGGAGTGATGCCAGTAGGGGATTACTCTGTTTTACTGCCTTTCTAAACTGCTCTTATGCTGAAATGTGGTCCTGGATTATTCCTGTGTAATCCCTATCATCAGCACAGTAGCAGACACATGCTGAAGTGGAAGTAGCAGCAAGAAGAGACAGGGAAACACATTGTGATAGACCACTTTGTGCTTGGCCTCTGCTCAAGGTTAAAGAAGATTGAAATACTAGTTTTTATACTCTGGATTAATAAATGGCTATTAATCTCTACATAGCACCCATGTTTTAATAGAGATTCAAGACCAGTTATGTGCTACTTACACTGGCCTTGCGAATCACTAGTGATCCTCATATCTCAGTCTTGCAATTTTTTGGTTTTATAATCCAACTGCATAATCTGAGTATCCTAAATTTCTTAGTTTACAGTAGGAGATATGCTGGCTTTTTATGCTCAGGAAACCTCACAGCAACACTTTAGCATGTGTATGCTGCAGCTTCATTTCTTTCCATGAGCACAATCCTAAACACCAGCAGCACTAGCCACAGCAAGAACTGCAGGACTGTGAGCTCTGCTGCTGACATGAGCTATCCATGTTGGAGGGTTTAGTTTCTACATGTTATCCTCCAGGAGAGAACTCTGTCTTAATGGCAGTATGATATTTTTCCACTTTGTGTTCCTAGTTATTCACATCAGAAGTATTTGTATTGAGGAAGGTGGTGGGAGATCTTGATTCAGGACTGTAAGACAGGCTTTTTGAATATTCATCAGGATGATGGTTGTAGCTGTCATCTTAGCAGTGCTCTGTTCTCAAGGGATTTATGTTGTGTTCTTTCTGTAGATTAAAGGCTCATGGTTAGTGGATGTTGCTAGCAACTACCATCTTTTCCTCTTCTGATTTTCTTTGGCAACAACCTCACAGCTCTTGGATCTCTCAGGTTCCTCAGACTCTAATATTCTAGATAAGAGGGATGATGTCTGGCACTTGCACAATGGAACTTATTGTGGAGCTTTAATTTATTAGTACTTTTCAAATGCTTATGAGAGCTTGAGCATGTTATAAAATATAAGTAGTATATTTTATACTGTCTACTGAGAAGAAAAAAAAAAATTCTTAATTTGACTTACAGCTAACAGCTCCCACGTATGTCCTTACAAATGCATCCAGAATCGCAAGTAGCAGGAAAGCATTTGTTTGTCACAGAATGTCCTTGGCGCAATCACTGCTGTGTTCTGGAGTCTCTTATGTACAACATTTACTTCTGTTTAGCAGTCGCATTCCATTAAAATCCATCTTTTTTTTAACTCCCTTTAGATGATATCTTCTCTACCAGCCAAGTCAAGATACCAACTCCCAAAACCAGACCTTCCCAAACAGCCTCAGAAGCAAAATCTGAAAGCAAGATCCTGAGCACGTTTGATGACCCGTTGAATGCCTTTGGAGGCCAGTAGCCAAGGGGAATGTGTTGCAGAGAGGTGGCCTTCTTTATACCCTGTTCAGTACTAATACTCTGGATTCTCTTAATTCAGTAGAGCTGAAATGAGATGGATGTGGATATTTAAATGAGATTACCATTTTAAATGGTTAGTATTCTCCTGTGCTAGTCTAATTCTGCTAAATTATATATTTTTTAAAGAATAGAGTAACCTCATGCTATTATGTTTCCATGGTGCCCAGATGAATATAGCCCGTGCAATACCTGCAATGAAGTAATCTATTATATAAAGGATAGTTTGTTTTATTGAACAGATTTATAGATAAAATAATGCATAAATAGTAAATGGAGTCTGTTAAACCTGCTCTGTCTGCATGTCTTATTTTCCTCTTTACCCCTTGCTTAGAGTGTCTGCATCATGACTTGAAAACAACCAAAACCACTACCATGTCTTGTCTGGGTCAGCTGCCAACCTGCTGAGTTAATATTAGGGTAAGACTGGGTTTGGCTGTCAGGTACAGCTTCTCTTATGGAATCAAGCAGTTAACAAATCTCAGTGCAGGACTTGATAGCAGCTAGAGATGAGGTATTTCATATTGGCAGCCAATGTGGTCTATAAAAATAACAATAGTTAACACTTCCCTGCCAGGAAGCTCATGTTACAAATGAGCACCGAGTGGTCCATGAGAACAACAGAAACCTAACATGGTCTTCTGTTCAAGTTGTAAGCCACTAAATGAGATTTTTCACCTGCATGGATTTGGCAGAGTTTTGCAAATAACACTTTCCACAAAGTCCATCTGTACAGAGCAGCTTGGTCACTTGAGAGCTAACAAGCCCATGTACATACTTTATGCAGAGACTCTTTTGCACATTAAGGCTTGCTGTCTCGTTTGCCTTCTCATCCATAACACGTTGTAGGCTGTTTACAGGAGGTTGCTATTCTGTGGAATCCCTTTAACTGTCTGGTGTATTTGGCTTAACCTTGCTTCCTGTATTTTCTAGCTTCCCCTTCTGGAATAGATGCCATTAACCATACCCAGTGGTAGACACTTGCTCTCCTGCATGCGTACAAGGAGAGCAAATGTATAAATGCAGATTGATAAATGTTTCTTTTATTATATCAGTGACTGCCTGCAATTCTGACTAGATGCTCTGCTTTTATGATAATAATGTACTAGTTTATCTCCAACTCTTTAAGACTGTTCTACTCTGTGTGAATTTAAAGCATGTACTCAGAGGACTTCTTTAAGAGCAATTCCTACTTTCACTGGAGCCCTGGTTCTGAGACATCTACTTCAATCTCTTGTTTCTCCAGTTGAATTTACTTTATCAGGCACAGTAAGTACTACAGCTGAAGCACCTAGCACTAATGAGGGTAAAGCAGGAGGAAAGGTTGGAAGGGATAAAGGAGAACCGTGATGTATTGATTTGTACCATACGTGGGCCTGACAATGATTCATGTTAAGTGGGGGGTAAGTTGGGAGTAGCAGCTTGGAAAAGAATGTGGGAGCTATTTGCAAATGGGTGTCTACAGTGAAAGTGCTTGCACTTTATTTATAGGCATTACATCTGCTGCATGTGTCTCATACATGATTTGGATTGCTGCTTTACTTCTTTCTTCTGTGCTCAGAAGGGCTTCAAAGACATACTGGAGGAAAAGAGGAAAAGGAGGGTGAATTCTTTTTTTTCTTTTTCTGCATCCTCCTTTCTTCTTGGCCCTTCACATTTATAACTTTTATAGCATTGCAAGGATGGCTGTTCACAGGCCAAGAACCCTGAGGGCCAAAAGCTCTTGAAGTAGGAGAAAAATAAAGCTCGTGCCTTAAAGTGTTTCTTAAACTTAAATGTGAAAGTTCAGCAGAGAAAAGCTCTTGATATAAACTTGCACTATGATGAAGATCAGAATCTTTCTTCCCCTCCAGTCTTTCTAAGCTGGCACAGGGAGAGTCTCTCTGCCTTTCCCTTTGTCTCTTCACATATTAAAATGTGTGGTCTTCAGTTTTAACAACCTGTGGGAGCCTGGTCTAGGCAGTTCACTTCTGTGAGGGTTTGGTCTGAGTGGTGACTTTTTTAACCAAGTTTTGGCTAGATGTTGGTTTGGGTGCTTGTGGGTTTTTTGTTTGTTCTCTTATGTTTTGTTTTTCTTTGCAAATTTGATAAACCACGGCTGCTTTTCTCTCCGAAGAGCAGAGCCTGGAGGCCCAGCATTACAATGCCCAGGAGCTCTGTCACAGCATTCCTGAATGTGCTACATGCTTGTGGAGAGCCACAGTGTTTGTTCTGAGTGTCTTAACTGGACCTAAAACCTAACAGCTAGTCAGGGTAGGTCTTGCATAATTTAAAACCTAAATGGAAAGTAAAGTGTTTAATGTAATTAGCACTTCCTAATAGGATAAGCTTGTTTTCTCTAGACTGCGATCATCCGAGGGAAGCTCTGCTTCTGGAGACCGGCCTGCGGGAGCAGAGGCGAGCGCTGACCTTCAGGGAAGGTGCCCGAGAGCTGTTTCTGGCCCTGCCGCGGCCGGGAACGCTCCTGTCCCTGCTGGGGACACCGGCGCAGCTGCGCGCACTGCGAGTCCTCCCGCCCGTGCCGGCCGGGCCGCGCGCTGCGCTGGGACACACCGGCATTCCCCGGGAGCCTCTCGGGCCGAGCGTAAGGTGTCCGTGCTGGCGTCGCCCCTCTAGCGCTCCAGCCGGGGCGAGCCGCCGGTGCCACCGCTCCTCGGCCTTACCCGGCCCCGCTGGACTCCTTGTTCCAGGAGGCCCCGCGGCCGCCGCCGCTGTCACGGGCCCGCCGGTCGCGCTGTGGGCGTTGCACTGACTCACATGATGCTTTGGGTGGGAAGGGACCCGAAAGCCCGTCCCGTTCCACCCCCCGCCGTGGGCGGGGTTTCCCTGGAGCAGGGTGCCCGGAGCCCGGTCCAGCCCGGCCCGGAACACGCCGGCGACGGGGAAGTGCATCCGGGTCCTTCCCCGCGCACGCGCGGCCGCCCCGCGTCTTAACGACCATAACAAGCGGCCCGGCGGCGCCCGCCCCTGAGGCGCCGTGAGCCCCGCCCCTCTGGGGCGCTGATTGGTCGAGCTGCGTGAGAGCGGGCGTCCCATTGGCCCGCGGGAGGGGCCGTCACGGGGGCGGGGCAGCGCGGGGGCTGCCGGGCGGTGGCGCCTCCCGGTCCTGCCCCCCCGGCGGCGGCTCCGTCTGCGCTCCCGGTGCGCGCGTCCCGCCGGGCCCGGCCGGTCCGGCGACCTGCAGCGGGCGGGGGGCAGGAGCCGTGTCTCCCCCCGAGCGGGCCCGGCGGCGGCAGGTGAGGGGAGACCCCGCCCTCACCCGGCGGGCTCCGGGTCCTGGGGAGCGCGGCTCCCGCGGAGACCCTGCGGCGGGAGCGCCGAGCGCGACGGGGCAGAGGGGCTGTGCTCGACCCGCCCGGGTCCAGTCCCGCAGGCGCGGCGGTGTCCGTGCAGGGCAGGGAGGCCGGGGTCGTAGGCGGCGGGGCCCCGCGCCCTGCCCGGGGTGCGAGGCCGCCCCGAGACGCGGGGGCGGCGGGAGGGGGCGGCTGCTCGCCCGCCTTTGTTCGCGGCCGCTCCGCTCGGCTGCCCGGGCTCGGCCCGCCGCCCCGGTGCGACGCTGGGCCGGGCTGCCGCCTCCAACTCTGCCTTCCCCGAGCCCAGGCCAATCCCTGTTTTTGTGCCTTTTTGGAGTTTTCCTCGATCTCTGACACTGCCGAGGGCTCAGCCTTTCTCGGGAGGTGTTGGGCGTCCAGTTGTCATGTCGTTTGTGGAAACAGAAATAGCAAGGTTGCACGTGGAATGCTGACTGAAACCAGAGTCCTAAAACTACAACATCGCTAATATATTTTGTGATTATCTTGCACTACCGATGTAGTAACTTACTGTTTCAGAATAAGAATTTTATTGTTCATCAAGAATAAATTGATATTCTCTTTAACAGTTATGTTCAGATGTTAGAACTGTGTTTGTTTGCTTTATAGGTGAAAACTCCTAAAGATGAACAGCAATGCACCACACGTGTCTTCAAAGCTGACTTGGCTAGAAGTGGAATGTAGTTTCCTGACAGATCTTCTTACAAGGAAGTTGTAAATCCTTTCTAATGGCCAACAAGAAAGAGCCTCCTTTTTTCAATAAGGATAGTATGGGACCATTTCACTACAAGCTTCCTTTCTATGAAACTATGGAGCTCTTCATTGAAACACTCACAGGAACGTGCTTTGAACTGCGAGTTTCCCCCTTTGAAACAGTTATTTCTGTGAAAGCTAAAATTCAAAGACTGGAAGGTACTATTCTCTCTTATTTCAGTGTAAACTTTATCATTTTAGAGGAAGAGACGAAGTCTTGTTTTAAAAATTATAATTGCTAAAATCAAACCAGAAAACTTTAATGTCATGTTTAGTAGTATATATATAAGCTAGGTGCGGAGTTTTTATTTTAGATTTAATTGGAGTTGAGTTGTTTTTCTGTTCTTTCTTTTTCCTATAAGTTCATGGCTTAGGATTCACTGGAATTGCTGTGTTTGCTCTTCTGGTGGGTTGGTTGAGTTGTCGAGGTTATTTTATACACAATTATTAAGGTTAATCTTAAAAAGGTTATGGATTCTCTGACCTAAGTTGGTTGTTAACCAGCAGGGATATAATCTTGAGCCATGCAATATGTCTCTATTGTAACTGAGCATACTTTAAACTTGCTGCTATGCTTGTTGCTTATTAGGTTAGTCAGTTTATGGTTTTTTTATGACACTGCAGTCACAAGAGCAACTGCAGTGCAGGCAAATCCCAAAGGCAGCTTTAAGTTACAGATTTGAATTTTCTTTAGGTGAGTGATCTTTTGCTGTTAGAGGTCTGGCTAGGCAATGCTTTGTCTTAAAGTGATGAAGTTGACACATCTTGCAAAGTGAGAAGCTCCTTTAAGTTATGGGGCCAATCCTGATGCTTATGCAAGAAGAAAAGGTGTAGGTTAGTCCTCTCTTACTCCTTTCCCTCTACGCTGAGAATGATCTTGCATGAAAGAATATGATTTGAAATATTTAGATATACATATTTTAACTACTTGCAAGCATTGCATTCTCTTTTTCACTTTGGAGGGGTTAAAGATCTATAGCTGCAGAAGCTGAGAGTGTCAGAGTTGCTAACTTTAAGAAAAGGGATCCTCTCTTTCCCTAGTATACCTGTGTTTTTCATCCTTCTGTCTGCGTAAAACCCATTCTCTGAGAGATGTAATATGATGCTTTAGACTTGAATCTAAGATAACTATTCTCCTCTTATGGAAGTCTGCTCTAAGGGATGGGGGAAATAAAGGTAGCTGGCACAAATCTTAAAACACAGAAGCATCGCAACAATAGGGGTGAGTTTTTATTACTGAGATCCACATGGCAGAAGCTCCACCATGCAGGTAACTGTAGTTTACATCCATCTAGCTATAGTAGTGCAGCTGTGTGGATATGCTTTTGTTTCCTGTGGACAGGGCCATAATTAATCACAAGTCAGAGAATGTGTTAAGATGCTCCTGGAGGCTAGAGGTGAAACAAGAAAAGGAAAGGGTTTCTCTTCTCTCTGATTGAACGTAGGTGTAGGAGAGATGCACAGAATGCTAACTAAGGGTGAGTTAAAAGGTAGCAGAGGCAGTGGAGTACAGGAGTCGGCAGATTATCTGGGCAGTATCTCTGAAGGAGTGAGTTTTAAAGGATACATGAAGAGATCAGTGGGAGATGTGAAGAAGAGGAATTTGTATTTCTTGTAGTCCAAAACATGAGACTGTGAATACATGTACTGAATTATATCTGTAAGTTATTATTGTAGGTTGGGTGTGCCTAGCTTATAAAAGTATCATCATTTTCTTACTAGAACAGCTCAGTAATGAAGTTACAATATTGCTTATTCAGAATTTTGTTCACATGTTGTAGTTCATAGGATGATAAGGTAATTACGACTTAGGTGCCTGCTGTATAGAATTAATTATTAGTAAGTAAATTTCATTAAACATGGAAGATGAGTTCACTGGTGATTATCATTGAATTGCTAAAAGTCAGCTGAAATACCTTGATACTCCATAACAGAGTTAAAATATCTGTAATGTGCTTATTAATACAATTTATGGGAGACAGAGTGAAAACAAATTGATCAGCTGTGTGTGGAGGGAACAGATACGCAATAACAAATTAATTTTATGTTGCATTTGTGGTTGCTATTGCATGTAAAATAATAAACAACTTTTCAGTGATGGAGTTCCTATTATACTGCACAAATTCGAACAATAAATCACTCAGGTGGAGCAAAAATTTTAAATTTGTTGTGATTTAGCATGGGAAGGAGAAAGTTTACATCTGTTCCTGTTTCCGCTGCTGGTTTTCACTTTTTGTTATTGCATTGTGTCAACTTTCATGGGGTGTGAATCTCTCTCATTTAAGCTGCAGTTCTGGCTGGAGAATGTTTCCTAGGCTGCTGGAAGACTATCTAGGGTCCCTAGTGTGTGTATTGTCTCTGTAGACTCTTTTGGGTGCTGAGGATGATAGTGCATAAGCATACAAAAAGACACGTTTTGAAAAAATGAGCTGAGACCAGAAACCTCCAAGAAAAAAAATCTAGAATTTTATCTGAAGTTAACAAATTTGGTCAAATATTGCCAGTACCTCTAATTGTAGGAGGCTAATAATGAAATTAAAACAAGACAAATTGATCTTTGTCAACAACTGGAATCTCAATAGCTGTAGACTGTCTGCACTGTAATAAAAAAGCATAATATGTATGGCACGTTAGGAATTTTGTATACTTCAGATACTGTTTGTCATTCTTGGTGCCTATTAGCAATCTGATATGGAAGGGCTTTGTTTACACAGCTGCAGTAGACATTGATACCTTACTAAGAAAGAGCTCCATGTCTCCAGCTATCTGTTTTCAGTGGATTATAGTCAGTGAAGAATATAGGTAAAAACTTACTAATGGGTTCTAATTCATCTGAAATTTCAGTGCAAGTCTGCTCATAAGTTGAAGATAAAGCATATTTGATGTGTGTTTGGGTCAGATCCAGGCTTTTGTCCTCAAATATGTTCCATGCTAAGTAAGCACAAGATTTGTTACAGATGTTGACTTTGAAGCCCCTAGAGTAAATCACTTCTAGTCTCAGATTCACTGACTGAGCCTTTTAAAATGGTTCATTGTGGAAGAAATAGCCCCCTTTGTATCTTCTGGTGGCATAAAAGCTGGAATACACACAGCCACGCACAGTGCTGCTGGCAGTGCTACCTACTCCATTGGTTTTACTTGGTTATTTGGTTTTGAAGGCAGGATCATGTGTTGATGGACATGGATAGGATGGTATCCGAGTTTCAAGGTGGCATGAAAGACTGAGCTTTAACATATGAACAGTACTTAAAAAAGCTGGATTTCACTGAAAGTGGAAGTAGTGGGGTTTTTTAAACTGAGATCTCTTTTTACTTCCTCGGTTGCACAAGTTCTTGTAGCTGCTGGGCTGGGCAAAGTTTAGTGTTCTTCATTCAGAAACACCAATTATTACACTGGATTTTATAGACAGAACATTTAGGTAGCGTATTCCTAGTAGTGTTTAATAATTTCATCTGTTAAAGAACCGTGGATAATAACTGTAAACATGTTCGCTTGGTAGGATAGGATTGAGTCTCAAGGGAGCGGATGGGCTTTGGGGTTTGGTGATGGTATTATTGTTACTGGCTTGTGGGAATTAATTTGCATTCTTCAGTATGGAGTGTTAAGGCATTCATTTACATAGCTAGCTTTAAAATGAGAAAAAAACAACTTGGTCATGATCTGTTCAGTGAGTACTTGCAACTAAATTTTATGGTCTGTGTATGTGGAAACATCTGCCATTTTAGATGAAAATTTAGGTGTTCTCTTCTTCTTGTATTATTGCAAAGGGGAAAAACACAACCTGCTTTCAGAATACATCTTAATTTCGAATGCTTGTGTTCAGCAGGGAGTGACAGATGCAACAAAAATTTTGTTGTTGTGTGTGTGTACTTTCAATTCATCACCTGAGTTGTTATTTTACTTTGGTCTTTTTGCTGTCATTATTTTGCTGCCTATGTACAGCAGCTTCATCTTAAACAAAAGGAACTGGAAGAATGTCAAGCAAACTTCATGTGAATGTTGTAATTTCTTTCAATATTCTGTGAATTCACAGTATGTCATAATGATATTTATTACTATTTGCATTAGAGAAAATAGCTGTGCTTCTGCCAGGACTGGAGAAGTGGATTACACGAGTGTAATGAGTTTGTAACAGAGTCAGTCTTGCTTTTCTTCTGTTTACTTCTTTTCCCCTACGTATTCTATTTGATTTGTCATTTGCCTGTTTACTGTGCTGATAGATACTACGAGTTCATGAAGCATTTTTTAAGCTTGTGCCTTTTCTGAGCTGGGAAAAGACTCCTGTGAATGCAAGACCGCCCAGATCAGATGGCTGCCCAGGGCAGAATCTGGAAGGTGTAAAGTAAGGTCACCTTTGTCAGGAAATTTTGTGGACTTGTATTCAGTTAATGGAGATTTGCTCTTGTTAGTCTCTTCTTTGTCAGTCCTTCGGATGAAGAGCAGGTCAGTGCTGACTGCCATTTACACTGCCATGGTTACTGTCACGCAGGTCAGAGATGGGGAGTTTGACAATAGGAAAGCAGTCCTGCTGCTGTGAGTTATGAACCTTTGCACCTCTTGTGTAGCTAGTTTCTGAGGGAGAACAAGACTGTCAGCCCAGCCTCTCCTTAAGCAGAGGCTCCAACAATTTCAACATTGAATGAAAGATAAGTACACTCTTTTAATTTTGACTGTGAAATGTTTGGGGTGTTTTTAAACATAGTAACCTTGTACCCACAACATAAAATAAAGTTTGTTCTGAAATCTACAGGGATTTTTTTTTTCTGGGTCAGACTTGACCACATCATCTGTGGTGAGCCTACTTAGCATGCCAGAAAGAAGAGTACAGGGAGGAAGCTATTCTGATTCAGAGACAGCATAGAGTACCTGCTTCTCTCTTCTTCTCCCCTCATTTTGGTAGGTCAGATTGTCAGTGCATCTGCAGCTGTTTCAATAGATAGTCTGCAAAGTCTTCTGTCTTCCTGTAGCATCACCTGCCTAGCTCACTTCCATTTGAGCACTGAGGTGCAGCTTATTGCTGTACTTACCTCTCAGTACTGATTCAGAGCAGGCCAGTGATACTGTCATGTGCTGCTTAGGGGGAAGGGTAGTGGATGGGTATATCACAGTTCCCATTATGCAGGCAGTTTTACATGCTGATCCCATGTATAAATGTCTCCTCAAGAAATCCTTACATCAGCTGTCTCTTTTCTGGATTATAGTATGTTTTGCTGCCTGTGAAACTATAAAGCACATACCATTTCCTCCATGTATAAATACAGAATTCTAAGAAAGCAGCATGAAAGGGAATAAGTAATAAAGACGTGTCTGTTTCCAATTACAGCAGAGTATCATCTTTTCATCTGTTCATTTCATCAAAAATACATTGTCATTGTTGAATGAGCAAAAACATGTTTCACTCCAGTATTGCCAGCTGCAAGCCAGGCTTTTTAACAAATACTGTCTCAGTTTATCAAAGTAATTGGAAATTGCTCCTTGGAGGCTGCTGTAACCATAACAAGGGAAGACAGTAATGATTGTTTGTAATCAGAAGAGTGCAAAACAACACAGAAAACTTCACTGTAGACTCGCTGGCTCTTGCCAGCTTGTTTTTTTTCTTACAAGGCAGACTTAAAACATAACCTATAACCAGCTATTAAATAGCTGGGAATGTAGTAGCAATTATGTTAGTCTACTATATAAACATATTCTCCTTATAAATGTCTTGTGGACTTCAGAGGATATAAGATTCTTGTTAAATGCCCTCCAAGTGGAGTAAAGTTGTATTAATCATTCAAAAAAGGGAAGGTCTAGGTATGAGCTGTAGTGAGAAAAGGGAATTCCAATTTCTAAAGCTTAAAGAATAACAATTCCTCCAAAAGTACACTTCTCCTTCTGCCCAGGGACATCTCCTTAGCGTGTTTATTCTTCTTGAACTCCTACTTGCCTGTTTATTCTTCTTGAACTTTCACCAGAATCTGGTCTCCTTTTCTTCCTTGCTGATGATGGGTGTTCATAGCTTTGTGCCTTTACCTAGGAAGGGGCTGCTTAACTGACCTCTTGCCACAGCTTGCTGAGCATCCTTGCCAGCCTTCGGAAGCTGAGATGTTTCTGGAAACTACCTGAAGGGCTCTCATCTTTGTGTTTACCTCTTGCTAGATCTATTTTGGGAAGTTCTACTGTGTGGCATTGCCACTTGCATTTCCCTTTAAGTATCTGAACATGCAATGAATAAAAATATAAAGTTATTTTAATGTAACCTTCAGGAAAATACATTTATAGCTTTTGTTTCTTAGTCTGAGGAGTAGTGTTTAGACCTTTTTGAAAAAGTAGGTCTTGACCTCTATAGATTTTCATTTTAATTAAAATTTGTCAGGAATGTGCAGTGAAATCTTAATTACTTGGGTTTCACTAGACAAATTGAACAACTTTTTCGATGCTGGAGGGATGATTTTTTTTTTCCCAAAGACAAAAAAAGACAGCTATTCATTTTCCATTAGCCTTAATTGTATTTTTTTGATGGTCTGAGATGTCTCACCCTTTCATAATTTTCCTCATTTGTATTCTATCCAAAATTTGGAAAGTGGTAGCATCCTAGTAAAAATGTGTGAAGATCTCAGGTTGTACCAGCTTATGCTTGTTATCTTTAATGTGTATTATATTTGTATCTAAGTGAGTTGACTATGCAGGCAAAAAGCAACAAAAGTTATTTGTGTAGAAGATGGATTTTTAGTAAGGAACAAGTATTCAGTATATGTACTTTCTTTTAACAAAAAATGGCCAAGTCGTCCCAGAGCTTGAGTTAAAAATGAATATTACTGGATATTAATAAAATGTTCTGATGGCCTAAAGAGCACCCAGAACAAAAGCGTTTATATGAAGAAGTTTAATTAACGTCTGTGGTACTAAATTATATGTGTGAATTATCAGGTTCCAAACCAAGCCAGGATAAAAACACATTTGCAGTTGTCACCACTGTAATAGAGCTGCCACCAATTACCTTAATATGACTGTCTGTACTGTGGATAATACAAAATATCAGTCTGTGATTAAATTATTCAGCAGTTCTGCAGGTACAAGTTTTATCCTGTTTTTCCTGTCAGTAGACATAAAGTTCTGAGGTACAGAAAACAGGAAAAAACCTCCCTCATCTGATGACTGGAAAAAGAGGAAATATTCAATAAGCCTGAAGCAGTTGAACACTTCTGCAGACCCCTTGTTGATGCAAAACATTGAACTTTGTGTGTGAGCTAAAGCCTTCTGAAAATCTTAACTTTGTTTCTAATAACTGTTTGGGGGTTGGATATCATGACTGAAGGCTGCTCAAGTGCCTGTCCCTGTCCTGCTTCCTCTCTCCCATCTCCTGTGATGCAGTTTCAATCCACCAGCCCCACACTCTTTAAAGAATTAAAACTCCCCAGAAGCCCTTCTACCGAGCTCCAATTTGTTTGTTTGTTTGTTTTGTTTAGGTATTCCTGTCTCTCAGCAGCACTTAATTTGGAATAATACGGAACTGAAGGATGACTATTGTTTGAATGATTATAAGTAAGTATAGAATAAAACTGTATTTCTAATTAATGTTTCTAAATGACTGTTAGCATAAACAACAGAAAATGCTGTAAAAATTTATTTATTGTTATTTGCAGCATTTCAGAAGGCTGCACTCTGAAGTTAGTTCTGGCTATGCGAGGTGGACCTGTTAACACCAGAAGAGGTAGGTGTTAACTAAGTTAAAAATAGTGGTCTTTCAGTGTCTTATAACTGTAAACAGCTTCTCTTAGCTAAGCATTTTAGACAATCAGACTTAATTTCAAATTAACTGGAAAAATACTCAACAAAAGCAGAGGGATTTTTTCCCCCATCTTTTCTTTCTTAGCATACCAAGTACACTTTGTTTACTCTTAGTTTATTTGTATGTATAGAGTCATCAAGTCATAAAATCAGCAATTCTTCACTTGAAGAAAAAATGATACTGTAATGTCATTATACAAATAATTTTTAAAATATGGTTGGTAAGAATCAAGCACTGTTTCAGTCAGATGGTAAACTTGGTTATGTAGATCATCTGTATAGAAATGAAAATGGAGAAATACCCTTGATAACTTTCACTTGGGAAAAAACTCAGCATATCTTGTAGGTTGGGAATTTCTGTTAGAAACTGAGATGAGCTCTCAAAGTTGATCAAAACAATAGTAATAATGTTTTGGTTCTGTTTTGGTTTTTTGTCTTTGTAGTTCCTGTGAAAGACCCTATCAGGGAAATGGCTGAATACATGGATCCTGCTAGAGACAAGACCTGGGAGAAAGGGCCATCCAACAAACAAGTTACCTTCTTAGTATATCGAGAAGGAGATAGGTTGAATTTCTTCCGTGTGGTTGACCGGGGCGATGGCACTTTAACACCATTATCTGAGTCTTTGAGGTAAAGTTGGTTTTAATCTTTATATTATTCTTCAAAAGTGGGTTGCTGTATAATTTTCAGCTTTATTTGTTGACTTTATCAAAAGAATATCTGGAATATGCAAGAATTATTCCCTAAGGTCTATTAAATTGCTGTAACTGGGTGGCCTAGCAGCACAGTAGTGCTTTGTGGTCAGTGGTCATGCTGATGGTTCTCTTAATCACTGTGTGCATTAATATAGTGAGATAAAGCTGACCTCATACTTAAGGCAATTCTCAACATTCCAACCCTTTCTGAAAAGCAGCATTTCACAGGAGAGTCATTTTGACCATATAAGATATTAAAACCTTCAGTTAAGCACTTTCTCTTCTATCTTAAGGCATTTGTTTAGTTTTGTAAACATTTCTCTGTTCAGGGCATAATTTTTTTTCCCTATGGGTATGACTTGACCAAATGATTAGTCAGGAAGACAGTAGATTGGCAGTGCAAAATCCTGTGGGTTTTGTTTGTTGGAGTTTCTTTGTTTATTTTGGGGGGGTTTTTTGTTTGGTTGGGGGGAGAGGGTTGGCTTTGTTGTGGGATTTTTTTGGGTGGGGATGTTGCTCTATTTTTTTGTTTTGTTTTTTTTTTTAAATGTACTAAAGTAATTGCTGATAGAGCTAGCCTTTGGATGTAATTAGGACTCAGGTTAGCTATTGCTGACCTGTTTCAATCACTGTCAGAATCAAAGTGCTGTTATCATCAGAAGAGCAAGTATGGCACTTAACCTACTACATTGTAGTGAACAGTTTAGTAGTCTTTTTCTAAAGCTATCAAAATTGGTAATATCTATTAAAAATTATTACATTCTGTTTTTATCCTGCAGCTTTTGGGTAGGGTTTTTTTATCCCCTCAAGGACTTAATAGTTGTACAACTGTGAGGAAAGTAGTCCCTATTCTGGAACTAGCTGCGTTTTCTCCAAGGCTAAGGCTTGTGCTGTTTTAAGTGACTATTCTTGTTTCTGTTTGCAAAGCGAAAGCAAGAGCTTTGTGCTGGGTTTATATTCAGTGTGTTTGTATTCAGTGATACTAATTGTATAAACTTCTATAAAAGATCTGTACTAAAAAGTACTGACTGAATGAAATATCAAAGTTGAATTCCCACATTCTTATATAGAGTAGAAAGACCTAGTGTTTGATATACAATTACTAGAGAGAAGGAAAAGACACAAATATTTTTGATCTGTGATCTTTAGGCCCCTGCACTCTTTCACTAAATAGCCACATATGGTATTGTGTGTAGGTCTGAAGTAGGTTAAACCAAGCGTGATTGGTAAGAACTGACAACTTTGCTGCTGCTTTGGGCTAGATACACTTCTGCAAAGAGCAATCCAGTGTAATTCTTGTTCTCACTGATACCCTGCCTATTACCACATCGTTCCTGTTTAACCTTTTGACTCCAACGAACATCCAAACCAATCCAAAAAGCTGGGACTGTGGATGCTGTACTGTGAGTTATTGCAAGGAGTTGTCATAAGGAGCTCGAACTTTCATTTTTGAGTAGAATGGGCTCCCTGGTATCCACCTACATGTTCAAATCCTTGTGTGTATGTGTGTTGAAATGGAAAAAGTAGCAAAGGGAGGAGAGAATGGGAACAAATCAGACCTTTTCACGTGATCTTTATAGGGGAAGACTGTGAATCACTCTGAATACTAGTGTTTTCCACACTGACAGTTAAATGTGTTTCTGTGTGTGGGTTTACTGATGACTGAGCATTTTGAGGCACTTGTTTATCAGCTTTTCTCACTCTGTGTGTGTGTGTGTGGAGCAGGATTCAATGACTGAAATTTAGAAATGAGACATTGGTTTCAGTGTTGTTTTATAGGTCTCCAGATAATTTTATTTTATCTGTGGTTGAGTTAATGGTTAAAACTTGACAAAATGTAAATGCATACAATGATCATTGTCTCTGGATTAAAAGAAGAGTGTTGAAGTTCTAGTGGAGGATGGGCAGACACTGGTGCCAAAAGGGTTTCAGCAAGGTAATAATTTTTGAGACATGCATTTTAAAAGCAAGAGTTCAGGAATGTTGACACCTATGGACAAAGTAAATTTAAAATTTACTCATTGGAAAATAGGCTGAAAGTATCATGAAGATCAAAATTCCCTGTCCAACTTTTATAATTTTACAATACATTAAAGCAAACAATCCTTGTGTTACTTCCTTTTTTTTTTTTTTTTTAGTATTTTTGGCCCCTGCTTAGTCAGAAAATTAAAAAGAAAAGGATAACTATTATTTTTGCATTTTAAAAAAGGCAACAAACAAACAAACCAAAAAAAAACCAAACAAACATGAGACATACCACTTTACTTCCTATCCTTACCTTGAAGGAAGGGAAGTTCAACAAATTATTTTGAGTTGGTGACTCAAATCTTTGAGAATTAAAATTTTGAAATTATTTTTTTTAGTGTTGGGTTTTTACCAGGAGAGGTATGTAATATGCAGGCTGACTGTCCCCATATGGAACCATTCAGGTCTTGGTAAGAATTGACTGTCTATTTTGCTGACTCTTGCTTTGAATTTGCTGCCATCTTGCTCTTCATAATGTCTCCCAGCTGTGCTGCCTTTGGAATTTTGCTACATCTTAGGGAAATGGATTTGGAGAGTCAGTGCAAAAAATACTGGCTCTTGACTAAGGGCAGCAGAATATTTCCAAGAATCAGGTAAGATGCCAGCTCTAATTAGTGATTTTTTTTTTTTTTGTACCGACTTTCTCGTGACCTTTAGTTCTTCCTTCATCTTTTTTGAGACTAGAAATTTGAGTTAAATCTACTAAGACATTTGTATGAACACAGGGGAATTGCCTGATTGTCATGATTTCTGGATGCTGACAGCCTAATGGAAGAACTAAAACACTCTTTAAAATGTACTACATACAATGTTTAAAATTTATCAATTTGTAATGAATTGGACACTGCTAATGGTTCTTCCATTTCACTGTCAAATGTTGAAATGTTAGTGATAATGCTTTATTGCTTCATAGGAAGAACAAGTTAGATGCTAATTTTAAAGCATTGAGGTTTTGCAGTCTTTTAGAATGCAGAATGGAAGAAGGAAATGTCGTGCTATAAACTTCCGGTGGCTACTGAGTTAAAATATTTTGTCTTGGGATTAGCAGTTCTAATCTATTTATTTTTTTCCAAATGTGAGACTCTTTGGAAACCTAAACTGATCTTTTTCTTTTTTTTTTTCTTTTTTTTTATATTTTGAAAAGGAGAAATAGAATATCACATTCACACGGGTGACCCCTCCATTTCCATTTATGGTGAGAACACCCCTCAGGATGGATAGAAATTTGGACTTTTCCTTCCATGCCAGTGTCTGGTTAATTGGAAAACTGATCAGCTTGTTGTCTGAGTCACACACTTAACAGCTTTGGCATATCTTCAGGAGACATTTGTGGAACTGGATATCCCCTCTGTGGGGAAAATATATAGTGAGTGTGAACCAACTGTATATGATATAACAACTTCCCAGAAGCGTGGCGATGTTCAGATTTCGGCAACATCACTTTGCTCTTACAAGGGATGCTTATGTGGATAAATGGATTTGAAATGTCTTTGCATACAGTTTTACATAATGCTTTGTCAACAGATCAACTACGGATATGACTTCCTAGTTGTGAGAATACTCTACATTGAAAACATAATTAAATTACTTGATTAGATGGTGAATACAAACTTTCTTTTATTTTCAGCAGTGGTTCAGTTTATAATTTATATGCTGATGATGAAGATGAGACAGAGGCATCACCTTCTGGGCAACAGATTATTGAGAATTCAATTACTATGAATAAAATGAAACTGCTCAAGGCAAAGATGGAGAACATGAATCTGAGTAAAAAGGTGAAATTATGATTTCAGTTTTTCTGTCATAAAATAGCTAGGGCTTTCCTTGTGCTGGCTTTTCTAAAAAGCAGATCAGATACTTTGCTGTCTTGGGAAGTGAAGTTATCAAGGATTTCTCATCAGTTATGTAAATACTGTTGTATAAACATTCTGCGAAGGGGTGTTGGTTTTCCTTGGATCTGTCTGTCCTAATTGAAAGAATTCACTACTGGTCCTGGATTTATTTGCATGGGTAGGCTTTTTGGGTGGGTGGGTTTTTGAGGTTTTGTTTGTTTGGGGGTTTTTTCTTCCAGTACTTCAAGTAAGCATTGTTTTGCAGTACTGCTGTGGTAAAAGTCAATGTTTCTCCTAAATTAAACTTCACTAGAAATACTGTAACTTAAAAAACCCATAAAGTGAAATTCAAGAGTGAGATTACCTTGAAGATAAAACATCACACTGGTGTTCATGAGTGACTAAGTTACCTAGATTATACTTTCTTTCATTTTTTTGTTGCGTTTGAGGCCTGAAGTTCTTCTGGATAACTTTGATGGCATTCTGGCTTCCCTTTCCTATTTCTCTGACATAAGACCTATTTACTGAAAAGCATTTTCTGATTATAATCTTTTATTTTAATATTCAGATGTTGGGGTGAAGTCTTGATGGCTAGTAACATATGACGGAGTAGAAGGAATGATTTGGTCCTTTCTGGCCTTACGCTGTCTGAATTCCTCGGAATATGTTCTCAGTCACGTCATTGAATGCAATTGGAATTCAAATACTAATTGTTGTTCTATCTGTGTTTTTTTTTTGTTGTTGTTGGTTTGGTTTTTAATAGCCTAAGAAAACTGTCAAGGTGAAACCTCGTCCTCCAATAACTCCTCGACCATCTAGTGGCTCAGTGGCTGCTGCTCGTCACCGCTTTTTACGAGTGCTCCCCCATATCGGACAGTCGTGCCTACCTCCTCCTGGGAATTTGCATCCGTCGGAGTCTTCCCAAAACGCACTTTCAGCATTGGCTACTTTGGCCACTGCTGGCAGAACAATGCCATCCACAGCTAATCACTTCCTTAAGGAAGATGACACTTGGCAGAGCAACTCTTGGTCTCAGCCAGTTGGTAGCATCAGGTTACCACCGAAAATATCTCGTGTCGAACTAGAAAATGCAAAACTACCTATAAATAGTGTTCTGACTCCTGTTTCATCCCTGCCTGTGAATTCAGAAAAAGCATCTGAAAATGTGACCTCAGCAAGTGAGGAGGATGCTCTTTTATTTCCAAATCTAACAAATGGAGAACTGTATGGAACAGAAGAAGAACACCTACCTGAATCCGATGCTTTTGCTTTTTTAACAGAAGGAAGCACCGCTGAACAGTGTAGTGAGATATATGATATGGGAAAAGTGAACCCAGAGCTTGAGCTGCCTGATGGAGACAAAGAGTCTAAGGTTGTAGAGCAGCATAGAAAACCTATTGGCAAAGTGCTGAGCACTGCAGCAATGGAGACTGGTCTTCTCCGTACTCGTGAATTAAGTCCTCAGAAAAATCTGCTTTTGTCACCCCTTCGGTATTCGGCGCAAGCGGCATGTCACAGTTCTCTGAAACCACAAGCACAACCCAGATGCTTCGAGGCTGGTAACTTGAGATCTGCAGCCTCCCCAAATGTGCTTCAATCGTTGGAAGTACGTAGCATAGCAGACTCCTCTTTTCCTAGGACTGCTAGATTTTGTAGTGTGAAAGTAGAGTCACTTGGAAAAAGACCTGATGTAATTTCTAAAGCAGAGGATAGGGACATTACAGATGTGGCTAGCAAGGCATCCAAAGAATCTGTGAGTTCTGTAAGTAACTTAGGATTTCTGGCTTCGCTGGCCCGAAGCACAAACAGGGAAAGTTTACAGAGTTCCTGTGGTACAGGCAGGTTTCGGACTTCTGGTATTGTACTACCTACAAACCTGCAACATTTTCAGGAAGAAAGCTTTAGGAAAACTGCTCCTCCAAATGAACCTGCTGAATATATTCTAGTGAGTATTAATGCATCCAGAGAAATCGAAGTTTTCCTGTCTTTTCTGATACTGGTATTACAAAACTACTCCGTGTGTATGTATGTGTCTTGTCAGGAAAGGCAGATGGGGGGAGCGGGAGATGTGTTTAAATCCCTGATTTGTCTTTAACTGTTTTCTGAATTTCTGTTGGTATCTTAACTGCCTTATCTAAACAGGTCCTAGAAGTAATTTTTCATAGATTAAAGTGTTTGTTCAGTTCACAACTGAAATTGTTAGTTATTGTAATGGTAGAATAATGAATGTCTGTGTTAGAAGTGCCATCTGACTTCTGCTGCTCACCGATTGTCATTGATTCCAAAGTGTGCCCTGTGACTGGCACCATATGTGCCAAGCTTCAGCTCTAATGTGCTTTGTTGTTTTGAAGTGTGGGGAGGTTTATTATATAGTCGTTTAGGGTAAAGCTTTATATTGCAGAATTTTAACTTAATCTGCAGAAGTTGTCTTGGACTCTTCGTAGGTACATTGATTGATAAAACATTGATATCAAATAAGCCGATACCACACTGCCTAAGTTTTCATTTAATTTCCATCTGCTAGTAATTTCCTTGTGGAAATTTTTTTTTTTAGTCTGCGCACGGGCTTGGAATGAATGGAAGTATGGCAGCTGTAGGGAAAAGAGTAGGTAAGTAACTTACACAATAATTAAAGATGACTCTTTAATCTTTCCTGGTATATCACACATAGACAGGACAAAAATAATTTATCTTTGTAAGGCATGTGGCTTTTAGAGTCCTTGTTTTGCACGTCAATAACATGACTAAACTTTTAATATTTTTAAGCAATTCTTTAAAATACAGATGGCATCCAGATCTTAAGTTGACATAACTGCTTTTTTTTGTCATAAACTTTTTTAATACGTCATGAATCCTGCATGTCGTCTGTAGATATAAACATGACTTTTCTGTGCTGAAGTTTCCAAATGATCAGTTCTGTGAATAATTCTGAGTCTACTAAAATTGGAGCCAAATTTATCAGTAGCATTGTCTTTAGCACTACAGTCTGAGCAAAAGAAAAGCGGGGAGGAAGCAATAAGGGCATGGATGCTGAAGAACATTGATATAGTGCAGATTTTTCACTATTTTTTGTACTGATCATCATTCTTTCCCTCCTAATCTTGGTAACTATGGAATGCTTAATGCTTGACATCTACTGAAAATGAATGTGTTATGCCTAGATATTAATTTCTTATGTGATTAATTCTCCTGGGAGGAAAGGAGTTGTCTAGATTAAAACTTTTAATTTTAAAACTGTTTTTACAACTCTTCAGACAGTGAGCTAAAGATTTTCAGCACATTTAATTTTTCTTCTTCACATCTTTGACTTGCAGCTTACAGGTTTTCTTTACTTTCTGTATGACCTTAGGAAGAGGCAGGCATGTATTCCAGGATTTTAAGATCTAGATATAGAGAATGAGCTAGAAAATAGATGTTCAAATAGCAACTGCAATAGGAAAAATTATGTAGTTGTAGTGTGGGAGAAAAAGCTGCTAAAGTAGCGGATTCTACCTTTGTTTCACAACTGGGGTGCAGCTTTCACTTGTCAGACAATTAATAAACAGGTCTGTCCTTAACTACTCCTTGGTAACAGAGGTGATACCCTAAGAGCCATGTCTGCATGATGGGAAAGCCTACTAACATCAGCATCATTCTGGATAGAACTATGAAGAAGTCACTCCTCTGATGTATCTTATGTCAGACAAAAGATACTAGACATGAGAAAGACCAAGTTGGTGTCATCATATCATGCAGGCTTTTGAGAGAGACATGTCTGTTGTGTAACTGGCTGAGAGACAGAATCAGTTTTCAGTGTAGTTGCTGTAGGGACCGTAAATGTGAGGGCAGGTGTGTTGTTTTTTATGGTCCACAGGGCCATCTGTCTTCAAGCTCTGTCTCTTCCACAAACTGGGCTAACTGAAATAGTGTACTTTTAGATGATGAAGTTGTTAGCGTGGGCAAACACTACTTGGAAGTTTTGATGCTAGGAAGCAGTGGAGTGGGAGAGGATGGTAGTGATGACTGCAGTGTGTAGTGATTGCCTGGTGCTGCTGTTGAATGTAGCCTGCTGTATCTCAGCTAAGATGTGACTTACGTTGGCATTAAAAGTGTCCTGGACAAAAAAATACTTCTGAACTCATGAGATCACTTTTTGGGAACATCCTGACAATAAAATGGTACAAACACTGAAAGAATGTTTGAGAGGGATGCATTGCTCACTTTCGCTGTCCCAGCATGTGGGAAATACGCATAAGCAAGTTGTGGACAAAGAGCTTACTCTTACAGAGGGAAGGAAGATGCCTTTTCTTTACATGCTTTCCAGTTAATAAAGCAACGGCCAAGAATTACAGGGCAAAAAGTAAAAGTAAAGTAAATTTTAAAGTATAGAAATTTTACAAATAATCTGCAAAGTGGCTAATGTAACCATATAGCTAAATAGAGGCCTGTAGTCTAATACTATAGTTTGTTGCAATTACGGAGTACCAGCAAGATTTTAAAATGTTGCAGTACTTCTTTGGCAGACTACTACACTGAATATACTAGATGCTACTGGAATGCCCAATTGATTCTTTGTAAAGCCATTGTGTGCAGTGGTTTTCCCAATCACACTACATATGTTCATTTTGCATTTGGGAAGACCATTATGAGATGTGTTTCTTAATTTCTTTTGTAACTTCCTGCTTATGTGAGCTTTTAACAGGTGTTAAAAATAACAGTTCTAGGTCCCACATTGTGATGCCTCTTCCAAAGGTGTTCATAGGCTTGAGGTGTGTTTTTTTTCTTTTGACTTTCAGGTTGGTTTTTTTTCCCCTCTCTGTTTAGGCTTTGGGGTTCCCACCTGAAGTATTCTAAGAAATGTAAAACGAATTTGGGTTTCAAAAGATAACATTTAACTAGTCTGTGAATAAGTTAAAATAAAATGTCTTTGATGTCTTTCTACTTCTGAAAGCAGGTGAAGCAACCCATCTTCCACCTGTGAATGGCTTAATTCAAGCAAAAAAGAAAATTACAAAGCACTGCTTTCTTTGTGGCAAGAAAACTGGATTGGCAACCAGCTATGAGTGCAGGTAGGCTGAGCATATAACCAGCTGTTACTCAAAATTGATAGCTGAGTTAACCAAAAAGTTTTCTTTGCTGCATGGTATTCCTTAAGCATGGAAGATTAAAAGGCAACCTTCAAAAAGGTTGGATTTCTCAGTTCAGCAAAACTGCAGGAATTAAAACTCAGGAATGTTGTACCTGTTCTGCTTTTGAGGTGTATGTTCTTCCAGGAAGATCAAGAAATGAAAGGTATCAGAATGGAAGATGTCAGGAAACAAAAACACGATAACAAAAAAAGAACAATGACATTTTGTACTGGTGTGAGTAGAACTTGCTAAAGGTACATGTTCTGTGAAGTTTCTTGGCAATAATTATATGATTAACAACTTGAGGAAAAACTGGTTTCGTTAGAACTGGTTTTTCAGAAAATCTCAGATGTGATTCTATTGCAACACATTTTCACAGATTGTGAATTTATACAAATTTGTATTCAAGAAACTTTTTATTTTACGTGTGTTCTGTTTCTTGCAAGACTTCAGTCACCTTTGAGCCTGTAGAGCATTTCAAAAGCAGAACATCAGAGTGCTGGTCCCCCAAATCATGACTTGCAAACAACACTATGAGACCTGGTGCTTGGTGGTGATCATGAGGAACTTAAAAAAAACAAACAAACAAAAACCAAACCCAAAACAAAAAACCAAACAAAACCTGAACAAAAAACAAACAAATGAAAACCACTAAAAACCCAAACAAACAAAACCCCAAACCAAAACCAAACAAATGAAAACACAAAACCCCCAAACAAGCAAATAAAACCCAAGAAAGCAAACCACCAAAAAAACACCTGCTTTTTCTGTTCATCTTGGTTATCCAAGAGTTTTCTCCCACAGGATACTTTTTTCTCAGTATTGTTTCCCATGAGCTAATCAAGGCTGGAGGCTAATTAACTGTGAGGGTTGCATTTAGAGCTAATCTTGGTCCCTGCCAGTCAACAGCCAAATGAACAAGACTTCAGCCACTGGAGAATTGTATAGGAGAGTTTAGGGTGAGGAATTGCTTCCCTACTGACTCTTCAGTTTTTGATTTTGTAACAGTTTTGGACACTGCACACTCCCTGCTGAATGAATAGCTGCAAGCTCTTCTAAAAGTAACTAAGCAGCTTGCTTAAGATAAAAAATAAAGGGGAGAAATTGCACATCTCCAAAAATAGTATTTGGTTTGCTTTCAGAAGGAGTAACCATATGATCTTTTACTAAAAAAGGAACATGAACCAAATAGAGAGTACATTCATATGAGAGAAGTGGTGATTATGGGACCAAGAACCAAAGAAAAGCAAATTTACTACTAGACACACAAAACCACTGGAACAATAGCTGAAGAGTTTATTATGAGCCCAGATAAACAGATAAATAAATACAGGGTTACAGTCTAATAGTGAGACAGTAAGTTGGATGGGTAATGCTTAATCAATTTCAAGAGAATTATGATTTTGAATGATGTCATTCTTTTACTGTCAGAAAGCATTTCTATTGAATAATTAGGCTATCAGGACACTAATATCAGTCTCCACTTAAAGCACTTGTCCAGATCAGATACGATATCTTTTCTCCTGTTAGGGGTCTTAGCTGCTGAACTGTAAGTTTGAAGGCAAAAAACGTAATCTTAACTCATCGAAATTGCAGCTGATATTGGATAGATGCACCGTTTTCCAGTCATATAGGAAGTTATGTTCCCTATAGTTAGTCTGTCTGATGTCTTTACAGCTGCATAAATCTGTATTTATTAATCTTAAATGACTAATCTGAGTTTATGCCAGGCAGAAGTTGTGCCGAACTAAACAACTCTTTTGATGGTGTGAATGATGTGGTGGCTTTGAATTGAAATGTGTTACATGGATTTCACCTGATGCCATTATTTTAGTTCCATGGTTTTGTCCTCTGAATTACACCTACTGATGTTGTGTGAGGTCTTTAAAAAAGAAAGAAAGTAAAACAAAGCTCATAATTCTTAATTTATAAGTGTGTTTGATCCTTGCTAGCTGGTTTCAGGAGTACTGATCTTGCTTAGCTTACCAGTTGAAGAGACTGTTGGGTCAAAACTGCAACATTCAGTTAGAAAAATGTTGTTTTGTTTTGTTTACCCCACCAGTTAGTGTTATCAGACAAGAATGTTAAGAATCCAAACAGCTATGTCAAATAACACATGATTAAGCAAAAGCTCTCCCAGCACATCAGAGCATTAAAAGCTTCTAAAAGCTTCTTGTAACTTCTAATATTTCTTCAGATGTGGAAACAACTTCTGTGCAACGCACCGCTATGCAGAGACCCACACCTGCACCTACGACTATAAGAGTGCAGGGCGAAGGTATTTGCAGGAAACCAATCCCATCGTTAGTGCACCAAAGCTTCCCAAAATCTGACATGGTTGTGCTGCATGTGGCCATTCTGCTGTTGAAGAATTGTATTGAATTGAGAGAAGCACTTGCTTTAAACTGCATAATTTTGCCATGCTCCATATTTGAAGATTTGCCAAGTAACAAAAGCACACGAGGATGCATCCTGTCGAAGAATAATGTGAACACTACTGCAGTTAAGACTTTTCTTCTTGAGTGAATGAAAGGTTAAAAACTAGTTTCTAAAAATTTACACTATGATTAACTGTTACTGCACGTGTTGTGTTTTATATTTGGAAAAGCTATTTCACTAGACAAGTCTTTAAAGATGCACTTTACTAACTTTACTGTATAACCAGAGTTGAGGGGGTGTTGTAATGAGGGTGTCATGTAATGTCTTCTGTACTCTTGCGTTTTTGTCCATTAAGTTATTTCACTAGAAAGATCCTCCTCCTTCCCCTTTCTTCAAACAGCCTGTTTTGAGCTTTTTAAGGGGATAGTGTGTTCAGCCCCTCTGTTTCATTCTGATTGGAATTCATACATTGTGTGTCCATTCTGAAAATTACATATCATCTTAATCACATTTTCTTAAAATAATACTGTTTATATGACAAGTTTGTTTCTAAATAGAAGGTTCCCTGTTTGTTGCCATTAAATATAAGAAACAACTTATTTTAACTTTTTTTGTAATCCTAGATTTTTTTAAGACTTCACAACTTGGTTTGTTAAGATGTTGAATGCTGTTACTGGAAGAAATTCTAATAAATATTAAATTTTATTTTGGTTTATGTGTTCTAAATGCACAAAATAACTTGTCTCATACAGCATGTTCCTAAATTGAAAGTTGGGCTCTGTTGGGAGCATATATATATTTAATTTTTTTTTCCACAAGCACTGGCTCATATCTGTTCGTGCTGAAGAAGAATTCCCACCAACTTCATTAGGAATAGTGTGACCAACACTGTGTGCTTTTAAACAAACCTCCTGAAGTCTTACTTTCCTGAAGTACTAGCAAAGGCAGAATGGATGTTCAATAAATGGTAGATGTTCACCTTTCTCCCCTCCAGCTGATACTGTGTAAGGGCAGTTCAGTAAATGCATTAAACACCTCTAATGATCATGCAGCTACTGCAGAAAGTGATGTTGGAAGAATATACTTACTAGAAAACTTTCCTAATTCATTCCGTTAATGCTTCTGAAATATTTTTATGTAAGTTGCATTAAGTGTTCCAGTATAAAGAGATTAATAAAAACCTACAACAAACCACTAAAACAAAAGAAATCCCCCCACGTTGTATCGAATGTCCTGGTCCCTGTCTTATCAAAGTCCTCAGATACTTAGTTGGTTATGGTATTAAAATGGTCTATGCTGCACTCAAACAATAGCAGCTTATGAGATTGAAAATCAAAAGTTGGTCCAAAAAAGACACTCACTGAAAGAGGGAGAAGTAACTTGAAGAATCTCACCCTTGGAGGAAATCCATTTCATGTAGTCTACTTGAAACTTCTTAAACCTGAAGTTCTCATGGAGTGACGAGCTTGGAAAAAATGTTTGCAGTCATCCTTCTGGGCAGTGATAAGATAAAAATGTAGTTCTGTGTGTGTGACCTTCAGGCTTATTGTTACTGGAGAAGGTTGCATATGGTATGAAGAACATGTTACTGAGCTGTGCTAGGTACCATGAACATGCCTGTAGTTTTTATTTCCTCTCCAGCATGGGACAGTACTTGATGCTGAAGGAAAAGAATAAGGAGCATGACAAATGTGCTAGTGATTTCCCAACAATTACTTGCATGCAGCTCAGAAACTTTCTGAAGACAGAGGCATTGCTGGTTTTGAAGGTACAGTAGAGATCTGGTAAGAAGTAGAATTAAAAAATATCATCTGTCATCACTTAGTCTGATTTTGCATAAGTATAATTGTCAGGAAACTGGTTTGCAGTGCGTTAGAATGGCCACACTCAAATTTTAGTAACACTACGTAACGTGTGGCTGGAAGTCTGAGTCACATCTCACTTGACTCTCCCTTTCTGCATATATATAGTGAAGTGCTTTTTCAGAAAATGCAATGCAGTAATAATTTAATTTCCCTGTGTGTAGCTTCTCATAATTTTTATTATAGCTCATTCTAATTATACTTAATACAGATGTTTCTTCTGCAGAACTCTCTACTGGTTTTATTCTCAGACCAATACCATGTTACAGGCATCCATTTTCAACCAGTAGTACAGTCCTAAGAGTATCCTTCCATCTGATAAGAGTTTCACTAAGAAGGTTGTGTGGTTAAAGAAAAAGTTATACTTGAAAGCCTTTCCAATTTTTCAAGAATCATGTCCCAAATTTTCTGTATATTTCTCTCTCTAAAGACTTTTTTCTCCAGAAGATTAAACCATGTCATCCAGCCACATGTGGATTTACTCCTTGAACCAAGTTCTTTCCTGCAGCTAATTCTTTGAATAAAAAACCCAATTGTAACCATTCTCTCTTGGGACCACTAGATGCATCTTATTAGAAGGAGTCAAAGACTGTTGTTTCAAAGCCACCAAACCTGTGAAAGGGAACGCACTATTTAATTAAACTTGAGAGTCCAGCGTGTGTCTTGCCTTACTAATATGTGAGTCCCTATAGCTTAGGTTCTGCTTATTCCAGCCATTCCTTCTCCCTCCCTCACACACACACAAAAAGAGTGGCTGGGAGGGTTTGCATTTTTAACTCTTTTGTTTGTCAGTCTTGATCTCCATCTTTTTTATCAGTGAGTCCATGAATAAGCCACTGTGTTCAGGTTTCTTGTCAATGCAATTATGTAATTTTTTGCTTTATGTTCTTTTATAGTGATTATGTGCATATTTCTTAGAAAGTTTTTTAGCCCAGATCATTGTTTTGCCTTTCCCATTAACTGTTCTTTAGACAATAGCAAAAAATGTGCATAACCAGCAATTTAATAGCATTAATTCAATAGCAGACAGCTATTCTCCAGCTGACTGTAAGTCTTCAGTGCAGTATTGGTACTCTGGCTGATTTGAAGCAGTTTCTGCTGGTGGTGTTCAGTGTAAGAGAGATTTTGTTTGTTCTGCAGTATCTTACTTAAATGAGGCTTGCCTGGTAATCAGATCTTTTTCAGAAATTATGATAAGCATCAGTCTGCAAAAGAACTGCATTTAGAAGTGTAATCCCCTCGTTGTGCATAACACCTCTACACAGGGACTTGGTAGCAGAAAACTTGTGTTGGTGTTTCTCTAACTTTCTCTTGTGTTGCCTTTGTGGGTGAAGCTGCAGAGAAGCGACACCAGGGGGCAGCGGAGGCATTTAAGAATGGCAAAATGTTTTAGTTTGGTCCAAGAATGAAATTTACAAAGAAATCCTAAAAGAAAAGTGTGATTATTTGTTCATGACTCTTATTCAGCCAACTCTGAACAGATCTGAGGAGATCAGAAATAGAGTATGTTCCTTCTGTTTTCCTAATTCCAAAGTTTTTTTAAAAATATGAATGGAAGAGTACCTCAAAAAGTGTGTTTCCATGCTGGGTTTTATGAGGTAATTTGTTGGGTAGTCTTAACATATTGTGGAGTAAACAGCTCTCCTCTCTTCTTTCCCACTAGCTCTCCAAATATGAATTTCAGAGGTGTCTGCTTGCCAAGCTATGCTGGGTGGTAGATTTGTGTGGTAGAAATACTACCTTGTCCCCATAATTTCTTACTTTAGAATGACAAATGTTGCTGTCTCTTTCTTATGGATACAGGGTGAGGATATGAAAGGGTAAATTCAATGGGATGTGAGGAGTGTATGCCAGTAACTGCTAAAGTGACCGCTCCTTACTACTTGTCTTTTCTGGCCTTCCAATTCAAGCAGCTTTACAGGCCATCAGCTACATAAATTTATTTCTAAACCACACTTTAAGGATGTTTCAATCCTTTTTAATCCATTCTTCAGAAAGACCAATTACTATGTACCATACATATAGTATGTGTATATATAGCTACATAAGGATTATGTATTCTAATCATATCCGGTTGGTGAATTACTGCTGAAATTAGGTGTTCTGCCCAGCACCAGAAATTCAAAACAGTACCTAATCACAAAAATAGTATGATTTACATGGTTTGTGACTAAGAGAGTTAATGAGCTGGAAATAAAACCACTGAAGTTTTCTAAAAGGAAAAATCTGAGGTTTCAAAATACCCTGTCATCTTTCTCTGTTTGGCCTTTTTAGCAAATGCATATGTTTAAAAAAAAAGGGGGGGGAACAAAACTCTTTTTTCTCTCCCTTCTATCCCTAAAGTCAACGTGCAGACAGTCATTTTATTTTACTTGAACTGATGTTATTTGAACAGTAGACTTGGATTTATTTTGCCTGAATCTAATTTGTACTTAATGTTAAGTACAAATTAACTGGAACTGTTGCCTATAATGGGCCCTATTTGGGATATGGTAGTGATTTGCTAAAAACCTACACTGGCTGGTGCAAAGTGGCAACACGGATATATGATGAAATACCTTTGTTTTTAAATGTGGTCTTGAGACTGAGAGTTGAATGACAGGATTTCTTCTTAGCAAT
Source organism: Lepidothrix coronata (assembly GCF_001604755.1). Classification (NCBI taxonomy): domain Eukaryota; kingdom Metazoa; phylum Chordata; class Aves; order Passeriformes; family Pipridae; genus Lepidothrix; species Lepidothrix coronata. The sequence continues at coordinate 11,556,107 of NW_016690188.1, forward strand.
CACCTGTCTTGGCAGTGATCATAGGTAGTTCGTTTTAGGGAACACATAGGACTCATCAAAATAGATTGGATTAGCTTCAGATCCATCCACTCCACCATCTATCTCTGGAAATAGAAGGTAACAGACACTTCAGAAGGTGCAAGAATTCTCTAACCAAGTATTCAGGAACAGGACACTGGATCTTACCTCCGGTGCTAATGACTAGTCTGAATTGTGAAGAACTTGCTATCTCAGTGTACAGTATGATATTAATTTGGAGGTCCAAAAAGATCTAAAACTATTTTTGAATCTTGATTGTTAGTTTTTCTCATTTATATTTACAGGTAATGTGAAAAGCATTTTCTTTCACTGTAGTTTTGAATTTCCTACCTTTTTTAAATTGAAATTCGTTTGGTCTAGTGTAATGAAAAAGGAAGAACAGTGTCTCCTGAATATTCAGTATGTTCTGTCTTTGTATCACATCTCCTCTTACTCATCTTTTTTATGGTAGTAATTCACTCTCTTTACAGATCCTTAATTATGCTTGCTGCCCTCCAAATCTCCTCTAATTTTGCATTATACTTTTCAGTCTTATTCACTTCCCTGGTTCTCATTTTCCTGTACTGTATATTTAGCTATAAGGTACTGTTACAATGGAAGCCTCTAAAATTGTGATTAAAATAGTACCTGGTAAAATATGCCCAGGGTTCTTCCAAGGAGGTACTGTAGAAATGCTTAGTATTATTACTCTCTCTGTAGTCTGGAGAGGAGGAAAATAGCATTAGAGTATGAGGAAAAAATGTAGGAAAGCTCTGTAATGGGAACATGTAGCTGAGTTCAGCACAATAGCTGTGCTTATGAGGAAGATGATGCGTGTGGTTTGTTACCCAGAACCAGAATGCCTATTTTTATGCCTTCACCACATCTGCATGTTGGATGCATGCAATCTATTTATTGCAGTGGGTAGAGTCAAAGCTGAAATATTGGCTGCTAAAAGGTAGGCTCAGAAAATGTCATTCCTTCTCTGCATATCTGGGTTTGGGATGAGCAAGTTACTTTCCACACACACCTCAATGGTCTAAGTCACAATGTGGAAGTGAAGAAAACCAGCCAGATCCTTTTTCCAAGTTTTGATCAGTAGAAGAGGAAACTGTTTTTCTCTCCTTCTTCAAAGTAGGGGAAGGAAATGGTGAGCTGTAGTCCCAGCTGCAGTACCACCTGACTTCTGGAGAAGCATCACTTGCCCCTGAGCTTCACTTTTTTTCTAGTCTTGTTCTTTTCTAGTCTTCTTAGTCAATGCCTTGAATAAGCGTTAAATTCACTGAGGTACAAAGAAAGGACTGAAGTACTTTTTCCTTTCTTTCATTTGGATACTAAATGACTTGCAGTGCTATAAGCTTTAATCAAGTGTGACACCTTAAAATTGTTGATTGGATTTCTCTAGAGCCAGTTCACCCATACCTAGATAACTAGTTTTATGTAGAGAAATTACCTTAAAAAGTCAGTTTGTGGTATTTGCCAACATTTTCTTTAGTTTTGAGGTTCGGAAAAGAGAAAATACCTATGAATGCTTCTACAGAGGATACTGTTTTGAGGCCTGGGTTAGGCTTTATTACTGCAAGAGCTTATCTGCTCTGGTACAGATTCAAAGCTGTATCCAATCTTGTCAGTCTTCAAAGGCACCCTCACATGACTGTTGCTGAAGAATTGCTGAAGTCTGCTGGAGTCTGAAGTTATATGCCTGTTTGTCACACACCGTGCCAGATTAAGCCTGCTGCATGTAGGGCTGGCTACAGCCATTGTCTGCTGAATCCACAAGGGTCTGACAGCACTGTACTGGGAGAAAGGTTACAGTTTGGTTTGCAGGCAGGAATGCTCTTTTCACCTATTGCTTTCCAAGTGAGACTTTAATGGCTGATCCCACTCTGTTCTAGAGGTGGGTTTCAAATGATCTCATCCTAGTGATTTTCCAAGCCCAGGTTTTAGTAAAATGTATTTACTGCAGTGTTTATATCCTGCATCTGAGACTGAAGAAAGTTTGGTAAGTTTCAGGTACTTTGGAAAAAACATATGTTAAGATGTCACCAAATTACCTTCTTGGAGCTCTGGTGATGTTTTTATTAAAGATGATATAATAAAGGTGAAATCTGGTGCTTTTCTCATAAAAGCTGATTCTTTCATCAGACTTTGAACAGTGCATTCTGCTGGGTCAGTGCTTGCAAGTCACCAAAAATTGGATTCACAAAGATAAACTATCTGAGAAAGAAAAATTGTTTATTTTGCAGTGACTGCAGCTCTTTAGATATGTTGCATGTACATATTTGATGAGTAGCCTCACTTCTAGAAATACTTCCTTCTCAACTCAGAATGTGTCAGTGCTTCAACACTGTTTGGTGCTTGTTCAGTGTTATAACATTTTTTGGGTGCTTGCTGTGCAATTCTCATGTATCATCTAATTTCTTCTGAGTTCTAAGCTGTTGCCATTTACTCCAGCAGAGTACAGTTTTCAGGCAGTGAGCATCTTTGTCATCGTGCGTCTGAACATTGCCGGTAGTAACACGGATGATCTGGGCTGGCAAAGAAAGGGAATGGTAGTTGCTCCTTCTTATTCTCAAGAGAATCAGGAAGACCACTTAACTTTCTGTACTAATAATACAAACTTAGCAAATAATTTTTTCTCCTAAAATTGGCAAGACAGATGCAGCTAGTTTTCTTGATGTTCCAAGGGAGAGAATGGCAGAAAGTGCTCCCATCTGTAGAGCACCTGTCCTGTACAGCAGACTTTGAAACAATGCTGTGTGAAGCACATTGATAACAGGTTATAAGGAATTCCAGATATTAGAGGTAAGCTGTTTTCTTTCCTTTTCCTTTCAGAACTTGAAATTGTCTTTGTATGAATGAAAAGCAGTCAAGGAGGACGTAAACTTTATTTGTATTTCCTTTCATTTTTCTACTTGAATTAACATCAGTTCCTTTCACCTTCTCTAATACTCCTCTTTTTTATTTCTCCTACCAGAATCTATTTTATTCACAAGCAGAAAACAGCAGAGCAACAGTGTAGGAAGGAATGAACCCTGGGCTCACCTTCAGTAAAACACAGGGTCATCAGAGAACTTTTGGAGGAATTTCCCTTTATTTTGGCCAGTAGTGTGCATACAAGAGAGTGAAAAGATGGGGAACCACACAGCTCAGGATATGCAGGTTGAAGGAAGTAAAGGAACTGAGCTGACTTGGAGAAAAACTAGCAAATAAAAAGCCTTAGGAGCACATCCTGGCCTGTCTGCATGCATGTCATGTTTGCGTGCAAGCGTAGATATGCCTGTGTCTGGATTTAAAGCTTACTAGTCATGAGACTTAAATTATTTTTTTTTAATAGTTCTTTTCCAGTCTAATAGATATGTCTCTACAATTTATAATAATAGCCACAGATTCACATACATGCATGAGAAATGAATGAGCATGTAGGTACTTCAATACATGAAGCTCTTACATCTGCCTCCTCTTTGCAAAGGGTCTTTTGGAGATGTGGATTTTGGGAATTTACCGTCTCCTGTCACATAAGTGTGATCTCCTGCAAGACTGGGGATACTTCCAGCCCTGAGTCCATAATGGCTATTCTGATTACAGATATACAAATGATATCGTATTACATGGTTTTGTACAAAAAGCTGCAAGGAAGTGTTGCAGTTTCTTAAGGTGATAACATAGTACACTGCTGTGGCTCATTAAATATGCAGTAGCAGTAGTTTTAATTTATATTGGGAAGCATTTTCCCCCAACAATGTAAATAACTTTGGTGACCCAAACCACAATGGAATTCTAAAGTAATCCCTAAAGTATTGTGGAGTTGCTATGGAAACATGCATGTGCTCAGACCAACATTGTAGACTAAAAAGATAATTTATAATTATCTGGAAAAAAATGAATTATGCTTTTCCACATGACTACTGTATGTATTGTCACAACTAGAGATGAAAAAAGGGCAGTTATACAACAGTTGTTACTCTTTGGGGTTTCTGCCCCACACCACTTTTCAGGTCCTTGGGCTAAAAGGAGTAAAAATATTTTTAAAAAGCATAGGCTTAATAACCATATGCTAGATTTGTGCTACTTCTAGGGAGGATTAGAGTCTCCTGGGCACAGAGGTACTTTTATTGTTTCTTTTGAAATAAATTCAATCAAATTGAATTTATTGTTGATGGCAAGTATTTAGAAAGGCCATATGTGTGCAGTCACAGTCCAGATCTTGTGTGCAGGGCATTGGGGCAGCTCTTTCTGCAGACCCATCAGTATCTTAGCTAAGTGTGATATGCATTTCTAGGCACATATTCCCAAACTATGGTTTTTCCCTAAATCTGAGCCAGAGGTATCCAATTAGCAAAGTGGAGATGTTCTGTTCCATTCCTGTAATTTTTTAAAAGCTTTTATCTCCTGCTCAGGTTTTGAACAGCAACACTAGCTGGAAGAATTTAAGATTTCCATTTGACTAATGGCTTTTAGCTTAAATTTATTCTTTCTTCCCCATTTTTTAAATTAGCTGCAAATTTGAGGGGGGAACATTTGCAAAAGCTTAATTTTACATTTTTTACTGAGGTCTGTGAGGCATGCAGGGAGGATGTTCCACAGTAAAGTTTGCTCTTCAGCGTTGAGGCTTTAGTCCTAGCTCTGCAGTCCTGTGTTCAGGAGGTTATTGCTGAGATTTTAAGTGAAGAACAAGCTACAAATACTACACAAGCTTTCAGGGGAAACGAAGACCATGGAATAATAATTGCAAGACACAGGGAAGGCCTAGATCTGCAAAGTGGTTTATTGTGGCTTCATTCATTTCAAGCCTAATCCTTAGTTATTCTAGTTTGCCTGAAAAATCTTCCCTCTGTGTGACTGTTTTTCTGTATAATTTCTACTTCTATTCCAGTTGTGTCTACAGGCTCTTTTCCTAGTCTGGCACACAGCACTGAGTGGTGAGCTGTGCTGTTCCCAAAGTGGGATACAATCATAGCCTGAAAAATAATTAAAAAAAAAATCAAAAAGCCAAACCCAACACAACAAAATGGATTGAGAGGAAGAAGAGAAAAATGAGCCTCCCTTGAGAAATCCCTGTGGCCCCAAGGTAAGCCAGCAGTACAGCTCACGATGGAAACTGATTCTCTTTACAAACTTATACTGCCTATTAAGAGGACAATGCATATATTAAGAGGACATATGCATGTTTCCATACTTTATCTTATATGGAGATACAATCTAAGTTTGTTAACTTCAATCTAGATAGGACTAAATTTGAGTTGTAAATACACTCTCCTCTTCCCAGGAAGACACAGTGGTTCACTGCATGAGTGTGTTGAGTCCTACCTCTGCGATGTAATGACAGTATTTCAGCCCAGCTTCTCTGTGCTCTGAAAACCTGTTGTAACATGTAATTTTTCTGTAGGAGGTGGTTGTGCTCTCCATGAAAAGGGGTTACCTTACTCATTTTATGCCTCTAGCACTGTTCTCTATTGGTAAATATAATCTCCCTGGAGTCCTGTAAATTATTGAAGTGAAAAAGTGCAGACTCCGAAGATGAAAATTTCAGCTAGGTTTAGTGAATAAATTTGCATGTTAAGTCAGGAGCTTTCCTTGTTTTCTGTTTTTTCTCTTAACAGTATCTTCTTTCTTGTCTATGCTGCAGTGACAGAAACTGTTTAGTGAGGCTGCTTGTTTTCCTGTCCTTTTTTGCTTATTTCCAAGTGGGATAAACACCCACCCAAAGGTGGGTCTTCACCTTTGCAATTCTCTATTTAAGGGGGAAACTCCTTTTACAGTGTAATATAAGAAAACTATATGAGAACTTTTCCATTAACAAAAATGAAATGAGGAAAAATCAACCAATTACAATTCTATTGTTCTGATGTAACTACTAAAGATATCTGTACATCGTGTCTAAACACAGGAAAATTCTCCCATTGCTTTTTCCCCCCTGTAAAATTCACCTTGATGGTATAGTTTGCCTGTTCCAGCATATCTCAGGAGATGCCCCTTTGAGAAGAAAGGACTAAAGTATCCTACTTGCATAACTAAAGTGTAAAATAGCAACAGAGAGCATGGCATCCCGATATAGGGGCGGGGCAAACTTTTAGTACTCGAACCTTTCTCGTTACATAATTTTTTGTTGATAAATCGATAGATGAGGGTGAACAACTAATACAAAACACCTTATGAAGGTGTCTATAAGCCATCTTCAGGCTTACAGCAAACATAAATCAAAAAAAAAAAAAAAGTTAAATGGCACCGTGTGAGGTTTAGATGTTTTCTTCTAACCTACTAAAGCGCGAGGCGTTTTACCCTGGGAGGTGACAATGGCATCGCTGCCCGTGACTGGGGGAGGCGAGGGCCAGAGCACAGCCCAGGACAGCCGGACACCGCTCGCTTGGCTGCTGGTTGTCGCCTCCCGCTCCCCGGTCAGTCACCGCCCCCACCCGGCGCCCCCGCTCGCGCAGGATCCAGGAGCGTGTTCCCGGTGGGAGGTGCCGGAGCACGGGCGGGGGATGCAGCCCCGCTGTCCGATCCCGCCCGAGGGGAAGGTTCCAGCGGGAGGCGATCCGGTGCTCGGCAGCCGCCCCGCCTGCCCGTGCTGCTCCGGGCCATGGCGGCGGGGGCGGGCCGGGGCGGGGCGGAGCTCTGACGGGCAGCCCGGCCCGGGGAGCCGCGGTAAACAGGAGCCGGGTGAGAGCCGGGAGTGACCGGCCTCGCAGGAGCCTCCCAGCGCCACGGCCAGCCGCCTCCCGGCCCCGGGCATGGGCAGCAGCAGCCGCCGCAGCCGGAGGAGGAGCCGCCGGCCCGGGCCCTGTGCGGGGCACCAAGGTAGGCTCGGCCGCCGCCCTGGCCGTGGGCAGCCGCCGCTTCCTCCGCGGCGGCCGAGCCGGGTCCGCCGCCCCTCCGGCGCGGGGAGGCCGGGCCCGGCGGGGCGCAGGGCAGCCGGGTGCGGGGCCGCTTGCCCCGGGGCCGCCGCTCGCCCCGGCCCCGCCGAGCCCGGCAGGTGAGGCGGCTCCTGGAGGCGGCGGGTGCCGGCGGCGAGCAACAGGCGGCGCGGCCCGGCCCGGCCCGGCTGCCCCCGGGACCCGCCGCCGTGTCGCGGGGTGTCGGCCGGGGCAGCGGGACCCCCGCGGGGTCACTCCCAGCCCGAGGGGCGGGGGTGCGGCGGAGCCTCCCGGCATTGACCGGGGCGGAGGCTCCGCTCGGAGAGTTCAGGGCTTTTCCTCTGTCGGAGCCGAGGAAGCGGCACCTAATTCCCTGGTAAGAGGCTTTCCCACCTCCGCCGTCTTTGTCTGCTCAGGCTCAGCGCGTCTGCTGCTGCTGGCACTGGGAGCATTAGCGTCGCTGGGGGGAAAGGGGGAGCAGATCAGCTGTGGGAAAGGGACTGTGCTTGCACCAGGTGTCAGGTTTGGAGGAGGACGTGGGTTCGCATTCGGTTTGCGACGTGTAACAGAGATACGCCAGTGAGAAAACAGTACACAAGATGTGCTGGTCACAACGTGTTCTTAAGGAATCGTGAAGTTTCACGGCACACCGAAAAATAGAATTCCTGGAACTAGTTGGCAAGCAGAGTAATGCTCGAGTTATTCCAAACTGTAACACTTTAACTTTTCCTTATTTTAGTATGCTAAAAGTGCAAGCAAGGCGAGAATTACAGTGTCCTAATGTGAGATCAGTTAGTCTCAAACTGCAGTGCAAGAGGGCACGCAACTCGGGCTCTGCTGTTGGAAAACGATTGGTATACTTCTGAACGTAGCAAATTTGTGAAGTAACCCAGCACCATAGGTAGAGCTTGAGTGGAGATGGTAAGAGATCTTAGAAGGAAGATAGGAGTGGAAGAGGAGAGAGCTGTCTGACAGTAACTCTTCAGCTGGAGCAGCAGCAATCTTTATGAATTTGTGCTTCTGAAATTAGTTTGGAGTAGTATCAGCTGAGGCTGAGATTAATGCAGATTGATCCCTAGTCAAAATTTTTCAGAGAAAAGTTTTCTTTGAAAAGCATTTATTAGAACTAAGGTGTTTTATGTGAAACCTGTGAACACTGGTGAATTTCCACTGATGCAGAGTCTCTGGGCCAGGGTTGCTGGAAACATCAGTGTTTCTGTCTCAAGGGTGTGCCCCAGCACCCAGAATAATACCTGCTAAGGTATTATTGCTCAGCTGTAGCCCAAACCATTTGGTGCCAGACTCCTCTGAGCAACCCTGTAGCTGCTCAGAGAAAGTGAGACATTCCCCAGGATTTTATTCTGCTGTGGTTGCTGAAAATGGTAGGACAGCTGAAATCTAAACAACTGCCCTTTTGCTAGGAACTTTGTGTGACTTAGGTTACAGTCTAATGTGAACTTTAAAAATTACCAATTCACTGAATATTTGTTGCTATGGTGTTGGGTTGGTTTTGGTTTTGTGGTTTTTTTTAACTTGGCTTTTAGCTAGCCCTAGCCAGCAGTTTTGCTTATAGAGGTAAACTAGTTGAAAAGAAGCTGTTTTCTGTTTCAGGGTGTCACATGGGATGAAAGGCTGCAGCCCTTTTTATGCCTCAGTGTGTGGATGTGTGGGCAGAATTGTGGAGGTGTCCAGATGAGGCAGTTATGATTCCAGTGCCAGAAAATACACCTGTTCCCTGGCTGCTTTTGCACAGTCTGAAGTGTTGTAAGGCTAGATTAATCCAGCATGCTGGATGAACTTTCTATATTTTCAAGATTAGAGGGGTTTTTTAAACTTTTGTTCTTTTAGGTTTAACACTTTGGACGAGCAACTCTTCTGTGTCAAAGGGTGGAAGGACTCAATCTTCCCAGCTGCAGAGGCTGTCACAGGTACTTTGGGCAACATAGCAAAGTGTCTTCTCTGCCAGTCTGATTTCCTTACTGCTCTTCCAAACACTGACATTAGTGGGGAAGGCAGGCCACTGCAGGAGTGTGACAGCTTCCAGTAGCAAGGCTCCTCAAGGAAGGAGTTGTTAATGGTTCTTACAAGCCCTGAATTGATCCTACTGCCTAAGAAAAAAGCAGTCTGCTGCTGTGGGTCTTTTCTGCCTTATACTTCTGTTAGTCCTGGTGTGACTGACTGGTACCTAGCTTCAGAAGTAGTGAATAACAAAATAATAGTGTGCATGGCTATCTGCTAGGAAAAAGGAAAACAGGAAGTGTCTTCTTTTTTGTTTTTTAATTTTTTTTTTATTCTGCCCTTCCTCCTTCCTCCAAAAATATAAGGAACTCTTGATCCTGTAAAAGTGGCTAGCATTCTGTAAGAACCTGTAGCAGGACTACAAAAAACGAACAGGCTTTGAAGGAAGGAGCTTGCAGGAACCCTGAGCAACCTTGTGCTTGGATTGTGTCTGCATGTGGCAGACAAATAGTGAATAGCAAAGCAGTCGAAGGCCATAAGGAATAGTAAACTTCAGGTCTGGGGAAAAACTTCACTTCTAGGCCATAGGTATTAGAGGAGAAATCTTCTTGGGGAACAAGTTATCCAGTTAGTGACTGTTCCAGTTCTTTCTTTGGAGCATCTAGTGTTAGCTGCTGCAGGAACAGAGTGAACCGTGTAAACCACACATCTCATTCACTGTATTAATTTCCACAGTGAGACAGAACTCGTGCAGGGTTTACTGGAACTTCTGTTTTGCTGACTTCTGGATTGACTGCAAAGATCTGGTGGCAGCTTGCTTTAGCATAGCAGAGCTGGCATTAAACTTGCTGGACGGGCTTTGTTCACTGTGGATTTTCACAGCTCCAGGCTGTTGAAATACTCATCACTGAGTTAGGGTCAGTTTTACTAATTCTGTTGTCTGGCTTTTACTGAAAACACCACTTGACAAAAGAAATCCTAATTTCTAAAATTATCTTTCACTGCTTCCCACAATATTTTTGTGGGTCTTTTATGGAGGTATCCACAGTCATGTGAAGCATTGGAAAACCAAATAACTGATAACGTTGTGTTTACTGATTCCGGGGTAGGTAAATGGACAAGAGCCCTTGGAAGCCTGGTCTTTTTGCAATTAAAGGTGTAGCTATGTTATTCTTAAATTTAACTCCTCACTAGACAGACAGATAGTTCACAAACAGCAAGAGATATCTCAACCATCAGCAATTTCTAGTGCTTGCAATTTCTTTTCCCCAGGGACTCTGGAAGAAGGCTGGCCTTTATTATGTGCCCAGCTGGTTATCATGTTTGGGCTGGTCTAGATCAAAGGTATATGTAAATGACTGTTAAACTTCTCTGTCTTTAAAGTGAGTGCCTCTCTGGAGCTCAGATTGGGTACCTGCAGGCAAGTAGGGGAGCTTGGTAGCAAATCTTGACTTTAATCAGAGACCTGGCAGAATGTCACGGTGGATTGAAGTCGATTGAAAACAGTGTTGGAAATTTTTGAGGAAATACACATATATTACCTGCATGTGTAATAGGTGAAAAATACTAAAAGGTTCTAGAAATTGAGGCTGGGATTTTCCAAAGTTAGATGAAATAAAGACAACTAGTAGATGAGTACTTTATCCCTGGAGACTCATTTAAAGATCCCAGTTGTAAACCTTGCAAAATATATAGCCAAAATTTACATAGAATATAAATATTGTATATTTTGGGGGTAGGTAAATCCTATATGTTAGTTAGGTATGCTTTGATATCTGCCCCTTGAAGTTTTTGTGTGTCTTTCAGAAGGCATCAGGACAGAATACATGTCACCAGTCCAATCTGCAGGTGAGGCTGGTTATTAACAACTGCACCAGAGTTTCTCCTTGGGAAAACAGGTTTTGGATTTAAGAATGTCATTCAGCAGGTCACTGAAAACACTGAGGCTGAGTTTGTCTGCCAGTTTGGTCATGGCTTCAGTAAGATCACGTGTTTACACACCATCCAGGATAAGAGGTTCATTACAAGGAGTAAAAATGTTCTCAGCTGTTCTTTCCTGAGCAGGTACCTTGACTTCTGTCATGTCCTGGACACAGAATGAGAAACATTCTCTTTGAATCAAAGGGTCCGTTGGATGATGCAGAGGGGAAGGAAAGAAAGATAGAAGGATCTAGGGTGACAAACCAAAAAAGAAGGAAAAAAGAATAGAGATCAAGGTTACACACAAAGTTGCTAATTTTTAAAAAAGTATACAATTTCTTTGTGCCTCCCTTCCTCTCAAATGTACTTTATTTTTAAAAAGCCTCTTGGTTCCTCTTTAGTGTGTGTACTGAGCCTGCAAGGAAGAGTATCTGTAGGAAAAAAAACCTCAATGTTTCTTAATAAACAGCTAGGCTTCCCCTGGGTCTGATCTGCTGATTCTAATGACCAGAATAATTTGTCACTCAGACTTACTTACTGCTAATAACGCTGTGCCATTGTGCAGCTCGAGGATGTGCCTCCAGTCCTGTTGCCAGAGTTGGGGTTTGAGTTCTGCTTTATTGTTACACAAGACTTTGCATGGGGACAGCAGTGAGGGTCCACACATTGCCATGACTCCTAGCACCAAAGGTTACTGCCTTCTAGACATGGTATTTGGGTGATTTTTGCCTGTAGAGGATCATTTGAGTAGCTTTAACTGAAAAGGAAGCAACAGACTGGCTGTGTACAACCTGCCCTAGAGCACCAGTTAAATACTGAGGAAGTATTCTGTCAAACCTTGCTACCATAAGCGCCGCTCTTGGCAGCGGGGCTGAACCTGGCCTTTACTTTCCTGGGAGAGGGAAGGTGGTGTCATGGGGGTTATTAGTGGAAGCCCCTCCCCTCCCAATTACTGCAGGATTTACAAAAAGGGTGCCTTTGTTTAATGGCATTCGTAATGGTCTCTGAAAGCATTTCTTTGTGGAAGAGCCTCCTTCAAAACCATTGGGAACTGTAGCAAGAAAAAGTCTTCTCTGCCTATTTATATTTGCTTTCACTGTCACTGGCTCCTTGTGTCATCCAGGACAGGGGATTAATCTCTCTGATCCCTCTATTTCTAGTTGTAAAAGCACAGTGTGCTATTGAGGGTGATTCACTACTGGGCCAATCCTTGTTATAATCTCTTGTAACTACGAAGGCATCAGTCAGAAGAGGAAGGCTCATGGAAAGATGTGGCATGTATCTGTGTATGTTTGGGGTTTTTTCTGTTTATGGGAAGATGGGATTGGAGTACAAGAAGTGATGCAATACAGGGCTCTGCCGTTGTTTCATAACACGGACCATATTACAACAAGAAATTCTTGCAAATGCCTCTGCTTGCCTTATCTGAGTGTAGTTTTGTCTCCTTCTTGCATGTTTCCCATGGCCTCCTTCAGCAAACCACTCTTAAGGGACTTGGACTTATTAGTATGATGAATTCTGCTACAATAGAAAGTGAAAGCTGGCAGTGGCTTTTCAGTTCATCATAAGCCTGGTGAAGTCTGACATACCAGAGGAATGTGAAGGGCATTAGGTAATAGTTTACCATAGGTGATGACAGAGAGTAAAATACACATAGGAGCAGTCTGGCTCTTTCTAAAGTTAACGGTAGGCTTTGGTTTTTCCTTCCTTTCTGGTAAATGAAGTGAGTTCTCCTTGTAGTTCTGCATCCAAAATCTTGTCCTTTTCAATGTGATTATCGTTATGACTTTTAGAGTATTTTTCATATTGAGCTTGCCTGCCAAATCTGAGCTGGAAGTGCCAGGACTAGGAAGGACAGTTGTTGTCAGTGTTTTTTCTCTAGCACAATCTGTGACCATTCATTTACATTGAAGCTCCTTCTGTAAATTGTGTGTATATGTGCATGAATATAATACATAAAAAGCAGGTAGACTGAAGATTTGCAGAGGAGCTGCTACTCTTTGACATTGCAAGTGATTTCTAGATGAAAGGGGTTTTTTATACCAAACAGTATAAATGCATACTTAACTAAATGCTGTGTTGTGTCAAAGAGAAGAAAAAAAAATCTGCCTAGCTTCAAAAAGAAGAGGAAGTTCACTCACAGCTAAAGGCTTTTTTGAGAGAGACAGGAAATCTGAGTCTTTTTCCTGCTTCTGGCCTCAATTTTCTGGCTTAAGCTACTTCACCTATGCATACCTTAGTTTCCTGCAACTCAGCTGTCACCTGTATCAAGGTTTTTGTAAGGTTCTTGGATTTTTTTAAAAAATTTTTAGCCTTCTCTCTAAGGGGAAGTGGGCTTATGCAATCACACTGCCAGTAACTTCTAAATCTGTTGGCTAAATGTCACGTATTTGCTGGAACTTTTAATGTTGCAGGAAGAAGAGAATATAAATTGCAATATCACAACTGAGAGCTGCAGCCTTACCCTGTGCCAAAGCCCGTGGAGATAGCACTTTTTTAGACACAAGATAGGTCACGTGGGTGAAACCTGCAACCACAGGATACCAAACTGTAAAATATCAGACTGTGCTAATCCTTCTGCCTTCTTCCACTGCAAGGCCTTCTGAAAGCCTAGGAGAAAAGTTTAAGTACTGCTACTAAATTAGAGCTGGCACGATGCAGCAGACTCTTCACAAAATTAATGTTTGATAACTTAAGGGGGTGGAGGGAGGAGAGATATCATTGTAAAATTACAGGATTCTTGTCAGACTAGCTTGATCTTGGGAATTAGTCAAAAACAGCAGCAGGTTTGATTAAAATATTGAAAGGGAGTTTTAACTTTGCTCTTGGCATAATAAAGCAGAAGCCAATAAAATGAGATCAGATTTTAGCCTTCTAAATGCATGAGTGTTCTTATGCAGTGTTTTGCTACTGTAGCCTTGAAATATGTTTGTTGCTTTTGGGCATGAAAACTGTATATTGCCTTTTATCAATTCCTTTGTGTGAGGCATATATGTTGTTTCTGTGATTCTTGTGACAGAGATGTTCTGCTATTTTGTACTCTTAATCTTAGGGTAAGACCTGACAGGGGAGGATAGATAACTTCTGGCTGAGACCGCTAGAGTTAAGTCTTTCTGATGTTGCAGAAATATTCACCAACTTCCTTTCATCACAAAATTCCAAGGCTTGAAAGGTCTCCATGTTGTTCTGTACGAGCTGCTACATGCTTTGGCAGGTATGTGAAAGAGTCCTGTTGTAGTACACCTGTGGAACTCTGCAGCTCCCAAGGCCTTTTAGAGACGAGATTCTTTTTATGTGCCATCCTAGAAGTGTAAGAAAACTGCACTGTGGTCTTTTCCAGGCAAATCAGTGAGAACCCGCAACTCTCTTGTGTTTTCCAAACCACACAAAGTTCAAAATTATTCCTCTTTGACCCTACCTGATCCATCTGATCACTTAAATTATACGTGTGACTTTGTTTCTAGTGAGACAACGTGCAACTGATATATTAAAAGTGCAACTTCAAAGCAGCAGGAGGTCGCCCTGCCAGAGCTCTGTGCCTCCTGCCAGGGTTGCCTAAGTGCTTCTTGCATTTTTATCCCTACTCCATAAGGCTTCATTTGAGATGCTTGTAGTGAAGTGTGGAAGTCTCCTCTATATATGTACATGCCAGTTGCAGGAGGGTAGGTCTGACATATGCTTTACAGTCTTTTGGTAGTGTTTGTCTTTCCAGGATCTCCTGTGGTCGGTATTTGGTGTTTTGGGGACCCTGAGGCACTTGTATCTGCAGGAGGCCTACGCTTTTATTCGCTAGTGGTGTTGATATCAACTTCTGCAACCACAAGGCAAGGATCCCAGCTCAGTTGCTGTTGAACACATGTGATTCAAGATAAGACTTCTCACTCACTTTCCTTTGTTAGTGATACCCTGGCAAGCATAGCATCGTGTGGTCCAGCTGCCTGAGAGCAAAGAAGCTCTGACTCAGGATCAGTTCCTTATATAGAAAGGGAATTAGATACATCATGCATTTTATTCTTGGCCGTGATCTTCCATTGTGTCTGTTAGACATTTGTTACGGTTGTTTGCTTTCTCTGTTTACTTGAGCTCTACTTGTCATCTGGGACACGTGTTCAGTCTGTCTCATCCATCTTTGATCACCTCCTGGGAAGTTTTTTACTTGGCATGTTCACACTAAGCAGTACTACAGGTGCTTTGCACAGAGTTGGTAGGGCTGTGATGCCTTGCAGGCGTCCTGCTGGTTGGCTGTTTGTCAGCTGCCTTTTCAAGTCCTCCTTAGCTGCCATATTAAGACTCTCTGGTCTCTGGGTTTGGCTTAGCCTGTCTTTACTGTCCATGCCTTGTGCAGGGCTTGTGGGAGGAAGCCGCAGGGATGGTTCTGCTTCAGGGTGGATGCTCTGCTCAAGGAAGGTATGTTTGCCAGTTGCATCTTGATGCTCTGGTATTCTCTCCCTTTCCACATGACACCACAAAACATGTACTTATCCCTTGTCACACAGTTTGCATTGCTTCTTCTGTGAATAAGGGAGGAGAACTCGAGAGAACTGATGATCCAACCTCTGACTGACCGCCTTTGAGCTGTATCCTATGCGGCTCATGGACAGGTCTCTGTAGTTGATGTAATCTAACTAATGCATGTGAGAGACATCTGAGCCAGGAATAGGGAATTTAATAAGATGATGAAACTGTTGGGTTTCAAGTCTGAAAGTAATTCATGTCAGCAGGGGATGGGAGTGGAAAGCAGCTTGGTTGTACACAGTGTATCCTACCAAGGCCAGTGACATGGACATGCTACAGCACAGGCCTGGTTTTCTGAAATGCTGTTTATCCTGTCTCCAGCATCCTCTCTGAGTCAAGGAGACCTGGCCAGTTTCTGAGCCAAACCTTTCTTCTGTGGGCCTGTTTTTCTTCCTTTATCGTAATGTGCCAAAAAACCCAAGAAAATCACTAGCAGGCTAAGTCATACTTTAACCCGGTGAGCAATAAAACAGCACGTTACGCTGTCTTTGGACCTTCTACAACCCCTTCTATAGAAGGTGCCACTCCAACATGACAGCTGTCAGAGGATGGGTTACTTGAGTTTGTAAATGCCTTCACCACTGGTGTCTGAAGGCACTGTGCCTTTCCATATGTCTTCACCTCCTATTTCTGTTCTTTCTAGGCTTTGAGCAGGAAACTTGAAAATGTTAAGTCCTTTCTTGGGTGTATGATAGCTGCTTCCTCTTTGCTCTTTTCTCTGCAAAGATGATTGATAGATGATGGCTTTTGAAGAGATACTAAATATTGGAAATTGGTGTCTAAAATGTAATCTTAGAAGAAGCAGCGACTAATTTAAAACTGACTGTAGCTCTGGCTCAATCAGACAATTGCTAAAAATAATTTACTTTGTAATACCACTGGTGATCTCTAATCAGAGAAGTATTCTAATTAATAACCTGCAGTTAGGACTGAACTGATATCTCTGTTTTGCCAGTGAGGAAAGTCTGGACAGAATCAGTGTTTGGGTAGGGAATTTCAGGGGGAGACCAGGTGGTGGTACTGACTTTGCACTGGATTTATGCTGAGTCTTAACCCCAGCTAAATGCTGTGGGGTACAGTTTTGCCAGCAACGTCTTCTTTTTCATGCAGGGAAGATGCCCTCCTTGCTGGGTATCTGCTTCCTGGACATTTTTTTTTTTTTAAAAAACCACGCCCACCCCCAAAGACTCAATCCAAGAGCACAGAAGCGAACACTTATATGTGTGTTACATTGTTGTTTCCTGTTTGAAGCTATTAGGTGGCATTGGTTGAGCATTGCAGGACAGCTGCCTGGCTTTGCTGCAGAAGCAGCACAGCAAAGAAGAGGGAGCCTTTTCAGCTGAGGTATTTAATGTTTCTGAAGATAGGGATCTGAATACTTTTTAGTCTTTTGTTGGTTTTGTTTCTTAAGTTAGATGATTTCTGTCCTCTGTAATGAGGCAGAGAGAGATCAGGTGGCCTTGCTGAGATGTGAAACTTCTGTTAACTCTGTGAAAAATGTAGCTGATGTGAGATTGTACCAGATTATTTCTTTGAAAGATAGTGGTAA
The DNA here is from genome assembly GCF_001604755.1 of Lepidothrix coronata. Lineage (NCBI taxonomy): Eukaryota > Metazoa > Chordata > Aves > Passeriformes > Pipridae > Lepidothrix > Lepidothrix coronata. The sequence goes on from NW_016690188.1 coordinate 11,572,925, forward strand.
TGTTGCCAGCTAATACCACTCACTGAATATTATGTGTCCCTGTAAAACAAGAAGTGTAACTTCTCCAAGCCCAAGGCTTTATGCCTCATTCAGAAAGAGCACAGCTAATGGAGAAGGACCGTGTCAGGCACAAGGTCACTTGTGACGCAGAGGGGACCGTGCCTGTTCCTAAGCACAGTGCTGCACACATATTGGGAATGATTGGGTCCTACAAGACGAAACCAGCAGTGTTTTGGTTACTTTTGGATTCCTGTGACTTCAAAACCAGAAGTCATCTTTAGTCTTTAGATACATTATGACCATCTTGATGCTGCTGTACAGTCCATGTGCGGGAGCCTGTGCCAAAGACGGGACTGTCTGGAATTGAACCAGCCAACTGTTTTAAGTGAGCAAAAAACTGAGGAGATTTCTATCTTGACTTTCTAACATCTGTCGCATTTGGAATAGGGGGTAGTTTTCTTTTTTTCAGTTAAAAAAAAAACCTCTCGCATTTGCCATTTAAAATTATTAATAAAAAAATATGTCCTTATCTCTCCATTAGCCTAATTCAGTAGATGTTCAAATTATTTGTCTGGAGTAATTTTTCTTCTACTCTTTGGAAGAACAAATGTCCCTGAATATTATTGTAATTGTAACTACTTAGAGGAGGAGACTACATAGTCAGCAGGTATGGGTCCTGGAAAATATGGAGGAGAGTAGGCTAAAGTTTTATGGGTTTCTTTCTCTGCAGCTCAGAATGCAATTGATGTAAAATTCTGATGGGGCCTCAACAGTTTTGGTGCTCGCCTCTTTCTACAACAGTACATTTTTCTCCAAGACTGATGAAATTTTAGTTTGATAAATAAATAAATCAAGTTTTTCTTCTGCTTTCAATTTCAGCAGACACCTGATAAAAGTTACTATTTCTTCCAGGTTTTTTCTTCGTGAATGTTTTAGGTTTTACAGTAATGCTTGTGTGCATTGGAGTTGCATGGGCTTTGTTTAGCACACTTGGCTCATCTCACTGGCTTCTTTCTAAACTAATTTAAAGCAAAGAGCATCTGTTTGGAGAAAAGACAAAAAAGCCACTTCTAGATGTGATTGGGTTAAAAAATGTGACGTCAATTGGTGTCAGTGATGTGGTCATGATCCTGAATTCTATGTCCGTGTTTGGAAAACTTCATATAGCAACTTCTTTTACTTGCCCTGTAGATATGCAACAGCATCCCAGAATCCATTCCACTGTATTGCTCCAGCTATCACCAGCTTCCTTTGAAACCAGCTTTTGTGTCACAGCATGTTGCTGTCTAGTGTCCTGGGCCTCCCCTCACCCTTACTAGACACTTGAAGATCGCTTTGAAGCATCTGCTGGAGGAAAAGCTGGTAGTCATTTAAGAGTAGGGCAACAGGGCACTGCAAGTCAGCCTCTTCTCTAGCAGCAAGAAACAGACCTGTGCAATTCTCAATATTTCTCATTAGTAAGTACATTTTTTCTGTATCTGGATACTTCTCTCTGTCTTAGTAGCCTTCTGTAGTTGGCTGTGTTTTACTGGCACTGATCAGCTCATGGGTGACAGCTAGACTTCAGAAATACTGCTGTAGTTCTGGTGATAGAAAGCTGTCCTGGGTATGATTAAATAGATTCTATATAGGTCTTGCAAGTGCATAGGAGTGGATTGGTGGAGTTTTGTGCTGTTTCTCTAAATTTCTTATAAAATCTCTAAACTTCTATATCCTTTCAGAAATGAAGGGACTAATACTGGGTGGGACAGAAAGGCTCAACACTTGATTGCTGAATTGAGAACAAGGACAATGGGTGAGGATGCAACTGCTGGACAGTGGTTTCTTGTCCGTGTAAGAAGGCAGTGATTTGAAGGAATCCACAATCATGTATTCATCTCGTGATTGCATCCAGTGGCTATTTTAGGTATAGTGGGGATGACTGGCCCTTTATAGACTGTGGTAAGGAATGCCTTGTCTGTGGGTTTCAGTAATGCCAGTCTCTTCTTTTTGGGTAGCACAGAGCACTGTTGTGGGGGAAAGATGGGCAGAACCAACATACACGTGCCAGCACGCTCGTGTGAAATAACACCCTAATGAAGGGAAACTGTGCTGATGCTTTTCCACTGCCAGTGCATGTCAGTGTCAGCACCGGTGTGGGGAGTGGGGGTGAGGGAATCAGTGCCGTTGTTCAGCCTTCTGAAATCAGTTGCCTGGCCTTTAAACTACAGCAGGGACACTTACAGTAAGACAGGCACATGCAGCCTTTTTAACCACCCAGCATATGCCACGATAAGGTTGCAGCTGGAAGCAGCTCTCTTATTCTGGCACCGGAGCAGAATCAGTTCTGTTCACAGCCCTGGACTCTGTCTATAGGTTTTATACAGGTTTACTAGTTAATGATAATACTGTGACACAGAGGTTCTTAAACTCTTCATAGCATAATTTTCATGTTGAAGTTGATGATAAATACCATGTTTGTCTGACTAGCAACTGTCTCAAATNGATCTGGCAATTTTTGGTGACGATGCAGGTGTGAATCTGAAGGAGTGACTCAGATGTGTACTGCTGTTATTGCTTATATTACTGTAGCACTTCAGTCTGTGCTCTTGGTTGTGCCAGGTACTGTGCTTTGCCATGGTAAGGAACAATACCACCCCCACAGAAGCTGTCTGTCAAGCAGCCCAGAGGTGGGAAGTGGAAGTACTGTTATCCTTCCATTGCACAGAAGTGACTAAACTGAAGAACTCAAATGATTTGCCTTCCTGAACCACAGCCAGTGAGCACAACTCTGTATTGGTGATACTTGAAATAAAGTTAAAGATGGGCAGCGATGTCAGTGGGGTTGTGGACTCCCCCAGCATTTTATTCTGCCTGGAGAACAAGTACTCGTGCAGCTCACAGTACTAGTACTTCCCACATTGCCCTCTGGACAGGGGATTCTTGTTGGATGTTAGCAAATGTATAGAGAAGGTATCAACATGGAAAAAGATGGAAACATAAAGCAGACATACTATGCCTGAGTATACTTCCCAATAAAAAGTTCTCACCAAAGCCTGTTATACTTTATTGAGTCATGCTATTCCCCTGTATTTAAAATGTATTTCAAAGTTTTAAATTTGGGTGATAGCAAATGACTTCTGGTAGTGAGTTTTGCATCATAAATTCAGGTTACCTTAAAATGTGGGAAATTATAGTTGAAAAGAAACTCACTGATGTAATACAGATTAGTGGAAGAATCATCTACAGGATGTTTGGTGCATTGCTCTTTTTACTCTACATTTGAACTTTTGAAGACACTGGTTTTAAGCTCTCCAGTTGCATCATGCAAGTCCTAAAGAATGTGGTTTGTAGCTATTTCCTCAGAGTTTAAAGGTTTTTCATAAAGATCCAGAAAAGAAACCTAGATTTTTACTAAGACTTCCACAGCTAAGACATGTTGTAACTTAAACCTGTAAATAAAGAGATATCTGACATTTAACTTGTAAATCATGCAAAAGAAATACATTCTTATGTGCTCTGCTTTGGAAATTTCTTATTTCTTATTTCTCCACCCAAAGACAGAGGAGGAATGATTTCATATTTCTTCAAAACACAGAACCATTTAGTCAATAGTGTATTCTTTTTACTCTGCCTTAAGAGGAATGTTTTGCCTGGTAGCACTTCAACAATAGCGAAGAATGTTGCTTAGGCACCTGTTGTTCGTAAATGGCTTTTAAAACTGTTAGCCTCTAATGTAATGGAAAATAAGTGATAAAGCACAGAATTTTCCTAAAAATGCATGATTGTTATTTCTGTACAATACAGAATGTGAGCAATGTCCTCACTGAACAATGGTGAGATTGTTCTGTTTCATTACTATCTTGCATTGTAAATATTTACAGTGTTTGAGAAACCCAGGCTTTCATTGTCTTCAATGTAAATTTATGCATTTTTAATAGCCCTTATTAATTTTGAAGATAAAAATACAGACCCATTTTTCATTGGATTTCAGAACTGATTTAGAGTTTTGTGAGCCCTGAAAGGATTATAACGGAGAATGGGAAGTGATCATAAATTATCCATAGGTGTTACATTATATCATGTAGACTTGTATACTAGACTAGAAATTTGCCTGCAAATATATGTTGGTGCAAATTTCTCTTTCTGGTCTATACATGTATTAATATGTCTCTTTTTCCATTTGATTATAATCTTCACTTAACATTTTCTTGTAAAAAACATCAATTGTTATATGGAGCCCTTTGCCAAATTGTAATGATCATGTGTGCATTTTTCCAGTAGATTTGCTGTTATTCTGGAGGTCTGGGGTTTTACCTTTTCCTTGACATCACTTGCTGTCTTTCCCTGGCATGTCACAGTTTTGTGGGGTTTGACTTTTGCCCATGACTAGGGGTGAGGGGAGTGTTTTTTGTATCCAGTAGTGTACTATGGACCCTTTTTTGTTGATTGTACAGTGATCTGCAATTGCAGTCGACCAGCTGCAAGAATCTTAGGGGGCCGTTCCCAAACCTGTGTTCACAATAATATGACCTTGTTTCTTTTCTGTTAGTTTAAGAGTTTTGGGTTGTATGAAACTTCACCACTACTCTCTCAGACTGTTTCTCTGGGTTAGTAAGGAAAAGATGTGCTCACCATTGCATCACTGTGATGGAATCCATGTAGGTTACTGCTGTGCATTGCTTTTGGACAGCCAACGAAGGAGGAAAGACAGCTCTTCTCAGAAACTGTAGCAATTGGCATGGTACTGTGGTCTGTTCTCTGACAATGAGTATTATGAAGAAACAAGTCTTCATCCATGTCTTTAAGAAAAGTTTGAAATTGTGTGATTAAGACAACCTAATTTTTGCTTTGCGGGATGGCTTTGGTGCCAAGTTGGAGGGAAGAATGCCTCTTCTGGAGAGGGGCATTAATTTCTCGGGAAGCCAGTCTCTACTCATTCTGGGGAGCTGATAGGATCATGACTAAGAGTGATAAGGCAAGTCCCAAACATGCTGTGATATTACATCCTGCTTGCAGCAAAGCTGTAAAGACTCACAGCTTGCACTGTGATTCACACACCTGCTCAGTTTGGAAGCACGTTGGGACAGGAAGATGTGTTTAATGTGAAGGGGTGAGGTGAAATGGTGTTTATCAACTCAAAAGAACAAATGGCACCCCCTTATGCAAATGGGTTTGGGAATTCAGTGGAGCAGGTAGAGCAACTTGCTGGCTGAGAAAACACCAAACCCTGGCTGTTGACTTCTCCCAGGCCTCCACCGTTAGGGCTTCCCAATGCAGAGGGTGAAACTCCTGCTTTACCTCTCTTTCTTTTTGCTTGTTGTAGAGACTGTCCCAGAGATTAATGCTAATGTTATTATGAACTGTTCATCAACAATTATACAAGGGGAGTTACTTAAAAATGTGTTTTACCCAGCAGACCACTGATGTAGCTAAAGAATTTTTGTCTCTGTAGCAGGAGCTTACTGGCCAGGTGTGTGTGAAACATCTGGTGCTTTGTTCTTTCCACGGGACATTAGAAATGATCATTGATGCTTTTGATGCAGGTAAGTTGCTATTAATAGCAGAAGCAGACAGAAGTAATTTCTTTGTTTCTCAGGGGACTGTAAATACTGTATTATTGTGTTGTTGAAACAGAGGGAAGTGACATTTATTTTCGTGAATGCTAAGCTAGTTCATAATTGCATTTATCAGCTCATTTGATTTGAAGGGGTCAGTTTTTAAGGAACCTGTTTTTTAGAGATGCAGATCCTCCCTAGCTTCCATTGAAATCAAGGAAAGGGGATGCTAAGAGCTCTAGGACCATTATTTATTGATGATGTAGTTTAACAGCTTGCTTGTCTAGTTGTATTATATTTGTAGAAGTAATCATATTCTCATTTTGAGAGGAGTCAGCTAGAGCTGGCTGATGCTTCTGGTTTTCTATGTGTTGTGCATAGTCTACACCTGTATATTCCTGTATATTGAGAAGCTTTCAAATGGAACGCAGGTAATTTGCAGAAGAATCTCTTGTCCACTTACTTAGCCTTTCTTTTGATTTCAACTACTCAATAACATGATTTAAAACAAAGATATTAGAAGAAAAATGTTTTTAAGGCTTGACGCTGATTATTTTTAGGACACTAGCAGGTGGAGGAAAGGAGGAACTGAGATAATAAAGGGAGAAGTTACAGCTGAGCTAGTAAACAGTGCAAGACATATGGGCAGATGCATAGCTGTAAATAGTAATAATCCAGAATTATATCTGCCTGGTCTGAATAAAAGGTTTCTTTTCAGGGTTAGTACAACATTAGAAGTGAAATGTGAAAGGTACTGCAGAGAAGGAAGTGTTAGTTCCTCTCCCTTAGGCTTTCTTAATTACATTTGTTTGTCAAGTTAACAAATGCATGTGAAGTGCATGAGGCTTGATAACATCTCTTAAATAATGCTGTTAACAAAGTACTGATTAAGCCACAGTAAACCAAAATGAAACGCAGATGCAGGATCCTCTTTTTGAAAATGCACATCTGTCATCTCTAGAAGAGGGTTATGTAAGCTACATTAGTAGGGGAAGAGTCCGAACAAGCTCAAAATGAAATAATAAAAGCTTCAAACTGGAGCCAACACAAGCTAATAGGATTGGAAATATTTGCAAATATGGAAAATGTAGTGTACAGAAAGAAGACATAAGCTATATCCATCTGAAATGTCAGAGTAGCTGGGGAAAGTTAAGATGCACATAGGAATTTGCCAAAGTCAGTGAACTGTTACCTTCAGAACAACAGCAATAAAAACCCAAACCCAAAGGATTTTCTTTTTAATGAGGCTTTGAGATTTCACATCTAGACCTCCAACAGAAAAACAGATTCCAAATCTGTTTATTCCAAATAGTAATTATTTCAAGTCTTACTAGGAAAAAGTAAGCCAGCTGATGAAGATGTTACACCATCTAGCAGCAGTCAGAGGTTTCTTCAGAGGGTTTCCATTCCTTTTTGGATCTGGTTTTGTGCTGTACAGAGGGGAAGTTTCAGAAGGCTGGATTGCACAGCAGTGATCCACAAAGACTCGGAACAGCACTTTTCATCCTGCGTCTGGAAGGTCCCCTGAAGTCTTCAGGCTGATCTAGTCCATTGCAGGATTGTCACAGCCATGAATGGTACTTCAGTGTCTGGATTATCTGGACATCAGCGATCTGTTGTTTTATTTTTGATCTGCCCACCCTGCAATAGATTATCAGACCAATGACCTACGTGATGCAGCTCACTGTCGTTACTGGGGACTAGATTAGTTGAAGAAAAATGGGAGAAACTTTGGGGCAGACCAGAACAACTGATAGGTGGAATTCCTTCCAATTCCCTTCTGTTAGTGACTACCATCTTCCTTCTGCCACAGTTTCCAGGGAACATCTTTCACATGCATAAAGACAGATTCTTTTATAATCCAGAATATCTGTTGTACTTTAAATAGGAAAACAACTGACCTATTTGAGTGCTATATTTTTTACCCTTCTGTGAGTAATACAAAGCATATGTACACACCTTCATGCATCCTTAGTATGCATTTCTTTTGGTAAGGCCTGTGTACGTCAGCAGCCAAGTGCCACTACAGCTCCAGAGCTTCTGCTGAAGTTCTCCAGCATATGCCATGTAGCAAGGGAGTATGGTGGACTTCCTAAGTGTAAATGACCTAATCTGCTGTTCATACTGTATGCTTTTAGATTCTGGTAGATATGAAGCCGTAGACAGAAGATCATGATTTGTGCTTACTTGCGTCAGTCTAGCTGGGAATCTTTGGCAAAGAGCAGTTTAGCCTTTATTTTTGAATGTGTAATGGGCAAAGAAACTGCAGTAGGTGGCAGATGAGGGAGAACTTCCACCTGGGTTCTTCCAGTGACACTTCTCAGTGTAACAGTCCAACAATTTACGGACCGTTCGGTTCACCTGATGTCTTATTTATGTTCTTCTTGTCACTTAGGAAACAGATCCTGATGGGGTAGATGATGGAAATGGGATTTCAAGTGGTTTCCCACGTACTTCTCTTACAGTGAGGTTACCTTTTGTTGTCCCTTCTCATGGTTGAGGAATACATCTGGTACAGGTAGCTCCCTTTGCAAGCTGCAGATTGAGCTCTGGGTGGGATCCTGACAAGAGGCCACAAACTGCCAACCTTTTGGATAACAAAGGGCACAAAGATGGGTGGCACCAACCAGGTGAATGGACACTTGGAGACACAGCAGGGGTGGAGGACTCAGGAGGAAGAGTGACACTTGCATGTGGGTAGACTGTGAGGGTGTAAAAGCCCAGGGGGTCCTTTATTAAGGGTACTCCTTGGAAGCATCATGGGCTGTTTCTGTGTTACTGCACTATGAATAAATTGCTTTGTGGAACAAGACATCTGAAATTCTGCCATGGGAAACCTGAGGTTGAGCCAGTAAGGAAACCTGGTCTGACTGTGTGAGTGGGGAGTCAAGTGCAGCTCCTATTGGGTCATTGGGGCCGCTTGCTATGAAGGGGCTTCAGTCCCAGCAGTGAAAGTCTCTGGCATTGGGAGTGTGACTGCCAGAGAGTCTAGTGAATGGTCAGATTGGGAAGTTTCCTTAACATCATGTACTTAATGCTGATAACCCAGAAGAATCTAATTTTCTGCTTATGTTGCTGTCAGATACACTGCACAGGGGAAGGCCACAGCCACCAGGCCCCAGTCATGTGCATGCTTTTCCTTCCTTTTGTGGTGCTCAACTGCCTTCAGAGACTGTCTCATTTCCTCTGAATCCGACTGTTCTTGCTGCAGCTTCGTGGTTCTGGCAATGTAATGAAGACCCAGCTGATGTGGTTCCAGGTGGCATTTTTAGTTACTCTTTGTCTGCCCTGCAGAAAGCAAAACTGGACTACCTGGATGGGTGAAATCTTAGCTTCACTAGGCTAAGATCTCCTCTGGGCTCTGTGGCCAGGATTTTGACCTTTTTTGTCTTTCGGAGTCGTATTCGTTTGTGAAGGCTCTCTGCAATGGCAGTATGGCTGGAATCCATTTTTGGCTGGAACCAGTGTGGCTATAGATAGGGGGAACAGTTGAGCTTCAAGCTGTCCTCTCTCTTGGCATTCCTGTGTGCCGCAGCCAGTTTTGCAGGAAGTCTCTCTGGACAAGAGCAGTCATTTGAATTGTGGCTTATTGGCTGTTGGCAGCATGAGTAAAGAAATCTCTACAGAGTCCAGCTATGAAAAAAGGCTTAACCTTTATTATAATTTGCTGAATTCCCAAATTCCTAAGAGAGGTTTTCTTTAAGTATTTTACCCCAGTGAATGATATGTTAACAACTATGGGGACAGGAGGAGAATAAGATCCCTTTGCAGGCAGATGACTGCCCTGCCTATGGGACCTAGTAGGTGTATGTACCCTCTTTATCCCTTTCCTGGCACCCTATGATTGCTTCAGCTTTCCAGGCGAAAAGAATCTGAAAAGTCTTTCCTTTGTGAATAGAACATCATCTACAGCAGTGGTCATGGGACTTCCCTTACATGTGTGGTTTATGAACCAAATAAAACACAATGAAGGAGAAAGCTGAGCCCTTTGCCACCTCCTGGGGGCAAGTGTACTGTGCTGTTGGATGCAGGTGCTGTAGTAATGAGAAAGTCTCATTACTACAGTAGGAGTAGGAGCAGTCCCCTTGCCTTAGCATTTCTTCATTTTTGGCAGGCTCCCAGTTTGAGTGATTGAAATTTGGATCCCAATTGGCAGCTGCCCACCTCCTCACCTCTGAATCAGGTAGCATGTGGAATTAATTTAGCTGTGGAATATGTCCTGTGGAGCTTGTCACAACTTGCTTTGTGTTGAGTGGCATTGCTTTCCTGGCATCCTTGTCTGTTTGTACTTGGTGCTGCAGATGGTCTGTTCATTCACGTAACTTTATCCTTTAATTAGTGCTGTGGAGTTAACGTGCTTTAGGTTGATACAGTGCGTGCATTATTAGGGACCTTGCAGATTGGGGATGCTACAGTGGGGCATCTGGGTTTAGTTTACAGCTTTCTCTAAGCCACCCTTGAACAAAGGCAGGCTTTATTAGAACATCTACCAGACTTCTTTACCAGAGGAGGGCTTTTTCACATCATCTTTGAATATCCAGTTGGATTATATCTGCTGCTTGAGCTCTTTCAAAGAATTCTAACACATGCTGTCCTCGAAGTACCTGCAGAAAAACTGGTTTTACTTGTTTGCCATCATCAGAGGGGGTAAACTGTGTTTTCTAATAATTTCCTTGTTCTCTTTACAGTCATGGCAACATGTCCTTGCCTGCAAGGCCAGAACCCTTTTTGAGGGGGGACACAGAGCTCAGTTATTGCTGGCAATAGCACAGAACATATTAGCTGGCATATTTTCATTGAAGCTTAACGTTCTCTGGATTTCATTTCCCTATGTTTTCTTGGGAAAATACCTTCCCTTCCTGCCTTGTTTATTGTGGTTTGATATTCCCATCTCAGCCCACGTTTATATCCTCTCTGGTTTGGCTGCTTTAGAGGATGTAACTAAGCAGGTGTGTGGAGGACCTGAGGAGGTTCTGTGGGGTTTTTTTATGCTGAGATTCAATAATGCTGGTAACTCCCATGTTTCCCTTTGTCCTCCAGTAAGGAAGTGTCCTTGTTGTTGCTTGCTTATGCATACTGATATATTTTATTTTTAAAATAAGTGATACCTGAAAGTTACGGAGGCATTACCTTCAGAGCTTTCATGCACGCTTTATGAGGTACTGTCTTGGCCTCTATAGAATATAAATCCTGACCACGTGTCAGTAAAGCGTTTGAATTTGGCTGAGCATCATCCAGCAAATGCAGTGTGTGATTGGGATGCAGCAGGCATTGCACGCATTTCTGGTTTTGCTCATGACTTGCTCTATGACCTGTGATAACTCATTCCCCCATAGTGCAAAGAGGATAGTGAACTATCATTCTCTGTATAAAGTGCTTGGAATATCTAATTTTTTTTCTGTTGTTTCATCAAAAGCAGTCAAAATATTTGATCCTGTTTTCATTTTACACAGCTCCTATGGAGTCTAATGGAAATAGAACCAGACCAGTGTCTTTTGCAGAATCAAAAACCTAGAAAGCTTGGCCTCTCTTTAAAACTTCCAATTAAATATTCAATAAAAAATGTGGGCAACATAAGTTTAGGGTATGCACTGAGTGCTAAGCTACACTACTTCCAAATTGTTAAGCAATATAATATATAGGGCATCTATCTCGTCTCTGTTTTCTGCTTTCACAGATTCAAAACTAACCAACCAAAAAGTTGGTATGTTATGGAAAACAGAAGAACAGTGCATCATTCAGTTGCCCTGTTTAATATGGTCCCTGCTGTGTTAATTCCCCTGTAATCCTTTCTTTAAACACAGTTGTGTCTCATTTGCGGCAAGTTATGTTCCAAATAAACACTCCATGATCCTACGTGTTTTAAAAAGCTTCTTATTTAAGGTAACTTCACTAATCTAATAAAAAATACAGTTAATTATGCCTGCCTTTCAGATTAGCGTTGCCAATTTTGGCTAATTTATGTCTATCACTATCTTTCTTATGTGTGATGCTTCCCTGTTGTATTAGTAAGAGAAGGATGAAGTGTGCGTAGTTCAGTGAATTCACAATCCCTAGTGAGGGATTTTGTTTATATTAATCTCTAATAGCCTTTAAGAAAGGAACAGCTCACGTGACATGTCTTTCTATTGCCAGCTGGTACGTAAATGACAAGAGCTAAATGCAGGATATTTCCTGGTTTTAGCCAAAACTACAGCATTCAGTGTGATTCAGGACGATTCTTGAGGCAGTTTGATCCAGTATGATGGGACTGGCAGTTTAGGAAACTACCTTCACGACCTTTGTTCTTTGCATCTTCAGGTATCAGGCTCCCACTGCTTAGCTGGGAGAGCTGCTCTTCCTCCTTCTCCCTATCCAAGCAGACTCAAGCATGATCCCTGCCCTCTAGCTCTGCTCTCAGAACACTTTCAGAACTGATTGATAATTTATTTATTCGTTTTGCATAAATTGTGCTCTGACCTGTCTAGTTAAAGTTCTTGAAAACTTCTGTGTCTTTCCACACTCAGTGCACCAAACTCTCTCCTGTTTAGAATGCAGAGAGAAAATAAGAGATGCGTCTTGATCCAGTGAATTACTTAGCTTTGGTTTAGAAATAATTGCATTTCAAACTACTTTAACATCATCTAATATTTTTATTTTTTAGTTGCAAGGCCTGACAATGGCACGGAATGAGCACTGCCTTCAAGCCTTCTTCCTGTAAATATTAGGACCAAACAAGGCGGTGTGATGAACATGCCACTGCATCAAATCTCTGTCATTCCAGCTCAGGATGTTACCTCTTCCAGAGTCTCCAGGAGCAAGACCAAAGAAAAGGAGGAACAGGTACTGCCAGATATGCTTGATTTTTCCACAGGAAGTTATCTAAGTATAAAACAATAGGGTTTATCAAATCAGACCTGATTCTGTTCTAAAGCCCCAACTCCTTGCACGACTCCTGTTTTTAGTGAGGATGAATGCTACCAAATTATCTCTTTATTCTCATGTGTGCTATTTTAAAAGCAGCTGGCTGCAAAGTCCTAGAGGTTGTTGTTGAGTAACTTGTGTAAAATGCAAGCTACAACCTTCTACTTTGCATAAAAATTTAAGGCAGATAGGAATTTGGATGATGGCTCTAGTACCATTGTCATGGAGCCTGTTACAAGAGTATTTAAAGAAAAATTGTGTGGGGTTTGAACACCTATATGTAGCCATATATCCTGTTTTGCTTTGCTCTTGGTAGCATGTAGTAGCTGTGTTGTGTTTCATAGTGACTGCAGTATCACAAGGAAGGATATATACACCCATGTGTGTACGTAGTGTGCTGTTCTATGGAATATGATCTGTATTCTTAATTTGGTAGCACGTGTGTGAATGGAATCCTTTTGAGGTCTTGTTGTGGTGCTAATGAGGACCAGAATGCAAAAATATCTGAAGTATGTATCTGATTATAAGTCAAATAGAATCCAATTAATATGCTACTTAACAGTTTTTATAGCATGCTGTGTCTAGTCTTCACATGTCAACCTTATTTATCCCTGAACTGTGTCTCTGGTCAGGCCAAAGACCTCAACGTGCATTGTGCTTTAGTGTACAACTGTACTGCACTGAATCTTATATTATCTGTTGGTTCCACAGAAACCTCTTTGTGTTTTTTTAGCTTTGCCCTGACATAAAATTAGATCTCAAGAAGACATTCACTTTATGGTAGAACTTCAGGGCTTGCTTTGTGGACTGCTCAGCAGTGGTTAATTCTGAGGAGATCTAGAGTGATGCTGATTAGAGATAGGGCATAGTTTACATGTAAGGGACTAAAAAGACACTATTATGTTACAGAAAGGAATTTACTAAGACTAACTTTGAGTAGGGTAAAACAGTTGTTTCTGATGTGTTGATATCGTTTTCCCTAACTACCTGTCTCACCTGTCGGCTCTCCAGATTGCACCTACCGAAGTCACCAGTGAGTTAGTAGAAATAAATTGTCCCATTGGGGGATATTTTTTGAATCTTCTCTTTAGTAACATCTTAAAAGGATTCTAGCCTTTCAGATTCCTAAACCAGTAATTAATGAGGCTGGCACACTGCTGCTTTTGGTTGCCAGGCCTAGGCAGGAAGTTATCTTCACAGAGGAGGTGCTCTAAATCCGTGAAGCACCTTGTCTCAGGAGTCTGCTGATATCTCTCACTTCCCACCTGTTACACGTAGTCACTGTCTGGGCAGCTCTCTAGATAAGAGGGATTTTCTGTTTCTTCTCTTTGGTACCCTCCTATATAGAAATGGTATGTGCTGAGAGGATGAAAAAGCTCCTTTGCCAAATGCAGGTCAGTGCTACAAATTTACTACCCTGCCCTGGGTAATGGAGATTTGGAGGCAGATCAAAACAACTTGTGGTATGTCTAACAATGCAGTGAGCCTAGAAGTGGGAATTCCAACTCTCCTTCTAACCACGTTTTTCATTTCCAACAGAGCAACTTCAGTGTTAACAAATCTCCCCTGTGTTTCCTTCATGATAACTAGTTCAAATGCTGATTATTGTTCCCCTCGCCAGGTTGCTGTTATATTTTCATGCCTTAGGATGTTAGAAACAGAGCAGAATACTTGTTTAAATATGTGCAGTGTTGAAGGGGAAGTGGGACCATACAAGCAGTAGATTAGGCTAACCTGGAAACATTTCATGTTTCCCAAGTCTTATCCTTCCTGTCTCCATCAGCATATTCATTCTGTGTCAAGTGTCCTGCATTCTGGCAAAACTACAGCTGGAACAGCTGAAGCTCAGGGTGAACTGGCTGCTGTTCTTGATGCACAGCTGTACTGACACTGTGGCTGCTCCTGTGCACATGAGCCACAGCCCGGCTCTTGTACGCTCTTCCCCGCTCTTGTAAACTGCATTGCTTCTGGTATTAACCTTTAATTCTGGATCTAACAAATGAGCTGGACAGCAGTCAAGTTATTAATGTGCTGACTTTGACCAATCCGGTAAAATTTTCATTTTCCATCAGTTAGGACATTCAAGGCTACTTTATAGTCAGAGTCCCTGTCAATTCTTGGGTGCAATCAAGACCCAAATAGTAAATTCCTTACCTTTTCTGTGCAGGAACAATAAGCAACTCAAACAAATGTGTACACTGGAGTCTTAAAATGTTTTGAGTTGTACAAAGCCACTTGCCAATCTGAACAAAATCAAACAAACCACAAACCACAATCAAAACCAATAGTGCTACTTCAAAGATAAATATGTAGGTTTGCTTTGTAATACCAAACTTCTTAGACCAAGTGCATTGCCAGGTGTGCATTTTGTAGGTTGAGCAGACTCATGTACATTTCTCCCCTTTATTAACAAGCTCTGGCAAAAGCCAAGGTGAATAGAGTGTCATCTAGCAGATGAGATTTTGTATGGCTTTCATTCTTGCCATTTCAAACTAGACCTTTGGCTTGTCTGTGCCTACATCCTGCATTGTAATAAGTCCTTTGGAGGAAAGGCTCAAGAACACAGCAGCAGAAACTGAAGGACCAATGTGCCTAGAGAGAGAACTTCCACCAGTCTCTGAAAAATCAGTGTTTTTCCTATTCCCCAGAACATGCTTTATGTTCTGTTCTGTTTTGTGATTATAATTATCCACATTTGTAGTAGAGGTGCAGAGGGAAAATTCTCAGTCTGAACAGTACATGTCTCTTACTATTTCTTCTCTTCCATGTTTCTGGTCAAGATGTAGCTTATGTATTTCAGATTAAGGCTTGGTTTTATTAAGCATTTCCTTGTTACAAGAGCAAGTTTTCTGGACTAGTGATATGTGACTAACAGTGAAGAAACAGCAAGAAATCCTTACCACCTTTATCATTATAATCCAGTTTCTCAAATTGGGTGATCTATAGTATCTAGGCATGCCTCATGGCAGATTAACATGTACATTCAATGTCTGTGGAAGTCTGTGGCAAAAATCCTATTGAATTTGAAGAAGTGTTAAGAGGAAGAGCTGCTGCCTACCATTTCTGGTCCAGGTCCTCAGTGATATGTATACATAACAGAGCCTGGTAGATTCTGATTCAGGTTAATGTAATCTTCAATATTTAGAATAGTTGAAATCTGAGGTTAACAGCAGTATTTCATAAAACTTTGTCCATTTCCCCAGTAAAAATGAGGAAGGTCGTAAAGGGATTATTACTGCTGCATTTAACTCAGATGAACTGATAGCTTTAAGGGCTATTAATAAGCATCATTAGCTTCTTACTTATCCTTCACTAGGAATAGCTTCATACTTACCTGATTTAAGGGAGAGTCACTGTATTATTTTTGAGGAACTACAGCCCCTACTTGCTCCTCTTTAGTGGGCAGTATGCTGGCTGCAGTGTTTCCTAATGTATGCAAAAGCTAACAGCTCTCAGGATTTAGACAGGAAATGAGGAACCGATGCTGGCACGTGGTTGAGGTGTTCTGGGTTTGTTTTGTTATAGCATTGTCTTTTTCAGGGCTTTGTGCCTTTCTCACTGAGGTGGACTGATATCTACCACACCTTGTTAGTAATTATTGATTAATTACTTCAGTGAATGAAACTCCCTGAGCAATAGCTTTTCACTGCTCTTCTAAAAACATGTGTCAACTGTAACCTCTTGTGCTGTGATCTCTGCAGATCTCCTAAGTGGATCAGGAATGGGTGGGATCAGTGTGTAAATGAGAGATCATGAGATGTTGGTCCAAGTCATTTTCGTGCACAGTACTCTTTCTTCTCAATGGCCTGAAACTGGGAATCAATACTGACTTGTCATCAAAGATCACACAGCATTTATCACAGAATGCTCTAGTTAGATTTAGACTTGCCAATTCCATTTGATCAACTGAAACTCACTTCTGCTCACTCCTCTTGTCTACTAAGTGTTGTGTAGTATACTGGCTGCTGTGGGCTCAGCAGAGATGCTGTGATCATCTCTGACATCTCCAGGTACTTCTCAAAGCTGTCATCTTGAAGATACTGACTACCTAATTTTTCTGAATGAAATTATGCTGAGAGAAGTACATGGTGATGCATCTTCATAAATTTCTCCTGCCTTCTTAATGATCTCTTGCTGTAACAGGAAAGGCACTGTGGCCTATTGATTCAAATAAGCCACATCTTACTGGAAAAGCAGGAGTTACTTGAAGGAAAAAAAAACCAATAGATGCATTTGCAAGAGTTTATAGTCACGGATCAGTACCTCAAGGTAAAGGCACATGTTTTATGTTGTTGAATTCAGAGTGACAGTTAGAGAGCTATTATGGTTTTTTTAAGGTACAGAAGCACTCAATGATCTTTTCCATTCACTTTTTGGACTTTGAGCTCTGAATGAGATCTCTGAGTAGCTGAACTCAGTCCAAATACTCAGGCATTTGTAAGGCTCTGTGTGTGTGTGTTTGGTTTTGCTTGCCTATTGAACCAAATAATTCATTAAGCAGCCAGGCTACAAATCCTTTGAGAATTTTACCCCTTATTATTTTTATACTGCGATTTGTGTGTTTATGAGTAACTATGTCATATTAACACTGGGCCTGGCATTTTTCCTTTATTAAATTTACTTTATATAGAAACTGGCTAACTATGGAAGAATTTTTGTCTGAGTATCCCTTAACTCTCCTGTGAGAACCAGAATGTGTCTCTTGCTGTACTGCTTACAGACCTAGGCTCAAACTGGGAATTGCAAAGTCCATTCCTAACAATGGCTTGGCTTTTACTTGATGTTTTTCAATGGATCATAAAGTGTTCCTCAGAAAAAGTTGTCATACTTTCCACTTCCTGAAACATAGCAATCAGGGAATTTTTTGACAAAGCAAACAACCTGTGACAGAAGCACCCCTGAAGAGCTGCAGTGAAAGTGCTTCCATTTCTGCAGTCTAGGAGCAGGTAGGAAGGTTTCCTATGCCTAGTCCTTTGAAGATATGCCAGATGACTGAGATGGTTTTAACAGCATCCTTCCACATGGAATCCCTGTGCTGGGAGTGTGGTATTTCCATGACTGATTTCTATGCTAAAACAGACATTTTAGTACACGTCTGTCTTGGAGCAGGTGCCTGAGCACACTCACTCTGATTACCTTTAGCACACAAACAGTCCAGTGAGGAGCACTAAGTAAATAGGAAAATTGCTTGAAAAAACTGCTTCACACCAAATGCCTATCTTTCTCCATGGGAACGTTTGTATTCACCACCCTGCTTGTGATCTCTCCTTTTTGTTATCAGGAGAGTTGTTCTTGTGCTCTTCAAGACAGTTCAATTGCTTGCATCAAACCCTTCCTGGGCACAGCACTTTGCAGTTGCTGTCAGGTGTCTCTGCAAATATCCTCTCTCGGGGCATTGCCTATTTCTTTACTCCTGTAAACATCTTGGCATCTGACACTGGTGTGAGTGCCTGAGGTGGTCCTTCTGCCCTTGCCTGCCTGCCTTTCAGTTGCCTCTGTTCTGTCCTTTGCCAGTTTAAGGGCTTTCTTCTCTCCCACATGTTCCTGGCAAGAGCACCACTAACCTCCTCTTCGATGTGGTACCTGGAAAACTCAAGAAGCACATGGAGTGCAGCCAGGCCTGAATAAACCAGTGGTCTGTAATTTGGGATTTGTGTTTCTCTTCCTGCCCTGCTAGATGGTGTTGGGCAAATCCCTTGAATTCCTCTGCTATCCTTCCTCCTGTCTGTGAAGGAGGGCTAGCACTGCTAATAAGCCTTGTAGAGGACTTCAGGGGTTTGGATAAAAGCTGATCAGCAGGAAGTGTTTGTCACTAGATGTCTGCTTTGCCAGAGTCTCAGTCTGCAGACAATTCTGCTGAGCTGGCCCAAAGATCTGCTGCAGAACATGGTGGGCTTGGGATATGTGGAGAGCAGACTGGTCTTCCTCCTGAAGGTGGGCATTGCTTAATCTCAGTTGTGGTGAACGTGCAAAATCTTGTGACTTTCCTGAATCTGTTCTGCTCTTTCTGTGCTTGAGTGCAGGATGAGGAGCTGGTCCTCTCAAGCCCTGTTCTTGGAAGCTAGCACATGCTGCTTCCCAGCAAACCCTGGTGAAGGGGGAAGAGAGGAGGCAGGAAACAGGAGGGAGGGGACGGGATGGGAGGGAGCTGCTCCCACTTGAGCAGTCCTAACAAAAAAGTCAGATCACGCCATTTGATTCTACATTGTGTTTGTTTTGGAGTGCGTACAGCATGTGTGTGTGAGGAAAGGAGCAGATGGCTTCTGAGTGGAGAGGAATTACAAAAGGCAAACTGTGGGAAGTGGTTTCTGGAAGGGTTTTGAGGGAAAAGAGGAGAAAACTCTTTCTTTTAAAAATTCAGTAAACATTAGAAAAACTAACAGCAGTTGATACAGCAGCAGAGTTTTAGGTAGTGATCCTTCAGAGAAGAAACTTTGGAAGTTTCAGGTTTTGCTGTTTGTTTATAATCACTCATTTATATACAGTCTCTGTTTTGACTTTGCTTATTGCATGTGAACTCCTTGCTTTGATGTCTTAAGACCAGAAATAACTTAAAGTTAATTATTACTACCTGTAGCTGTTGGATTAACCTGAATTTTTAAACCACCTCTCTCATATTAACACAATCTCTGTCTGGCTCTCATTAGCAGATCACTTGAACAAGCTGAGAGTCATTCTTTGAAAAATATGATTTTCTAAAAGAAGTGCTGATGCTGTTTAATTATGTGATAGCCAAGTATGTTTTGGTGGTGGTGTTTTGCAGGTCTGTTAATGTTTCTCATATATGTTAACATGCAACAGCTTTTCATAAAGGGAGCCCTGGATCTGAGCTTGTGACTTTAGAGTTTATATTTTTTCTGCCCTGGCAAAAGCATGCTTGTTTGTTTGCCTTCTAATGAGAAGTGTGTGTCAGTCAGTCATGATGCCACAGTGAACTGTATGTGGGTATTAATATCTGTGTTGGTGCAGAGTGCCGCTGAAATCATCACAGCTCCACAAAGACATCAGTCAATACTTCATCGTACTTTGCAGTGATTTTCATCATCCAGTGGCTATAATGTTTCTTTAAAGTGATGCTGTCAGGTTCCTGCAAACTGATTTTTAAAGTTCTGTGTTTATTGAATGTAATTTCTGTAAGTAAAACGCCCCAGAAGTACAGGGTTTTTTCCTCCTGTAGGATGTTTTGCCTCTTGCATTGATGCATAATGAATGACTTCATTGATTTGCTCTTTCAGACAGATGTGTTTCTTTACCTGTTGAAATAAAGAGTGTTGGGATTTGAGTTGTTTTTTAGGGTGGGTGTTCTGTTTTTTGGTTTTTTTGAGAGAAGAACAATGACTAGCAGTTCTGCCAGGGATGCATGCTGTGTTGTGATACCCTTAAAGTAGTTGAACTTCAGTGGGTTTAAAACTTTATCTAGCTTTAAGTTGCTGATATCTCTTAAACCCTGCATCTCAGTGGTTTAAAGGTAAAACTTTTATGAAGTTATATATAGGCTTAGATCTGCAGTTTGAACTTAGGTAATTCTACTTGGCCTTTATGCCATTTATGAAGAATTCTTGATGGGGGTGGGGGCAAGTTATTCTTTTGAAATTGCTCCTCCCTGCTTTGCTGAAATCTAAGGTCTTAAGAGTACAGCCTTCTGAGTCAATAATTCTCACAGCTAGAAAAAAATCCACCTTTGGGATTCATTTAGTTTCTCTTGGTCCCAGAAGTGATGATCTCTCATATGCTATTAAACATGTTTCTGTTTGGCAGTGGACATAGCTCCGGTTTTAGGGAATTTCTTATGGAGAGTTTTTTGTGACAGCTACAAGTCGAAGCACACTTTTATTACTGAGCAAGCCCAAATGTGTATTCCATGAGGTCAGTGGCTGAAATTCAGAATTTCATTTTTTAGGAGTTAAGAACTGAATTTTGACATCTTCAAATACAAAGGGAAGAGCGGAATCACCTATGTTTGGAGGTTTAAGTTAATTTACAGCCCAGTTCTCTCTTCCTGTAAGTAAGTGCTACTTGTTGATGAAAATGAGTAAAAGCGACCCTTTTATGATTTTTTTATTTGCTTGAATGTGGACTGCATCGGATTCCTTGTGGACCTTAACTACAGGTGGCAGTTTGTATCAGGGAGAGGATTGTCCTCAAGTCTGTAGCATTTGACTTCACCCCTGTGCTAAGTGAATGCTGCATGTTTCCACCGTGTTCCTTAAGGGTGAAGCATCTGTGGTGTTCCTGGAGGCAGGAATCTGGGACCATGTCACTGCTTTGCACACACATTATGCATCTGTCAGCATAACTGAAAGGGGGTGTATTTAGCACAGATATTCATATGCTCAGATTCTATGTGTGGAAACAATTTTTGGTTTATTTTTAGCATAATGTTTTCAGTAATAAGCTTGCGTCTTATGCTTAGGTTTTTCAGACATCTTAAAGTAATAAAATGGAATGTACATCTAAATTTTTATGTAACCTACTGAGGTCTATATCAGAGTTGGATTTGGAGTCACAGATTTCCACTGTGCCTTACTGCCTTGAAGGATAATTGTCTTTCCTACTCTTAATTACTTACACCTTGGAAAATCACTGCTGTAGGTTTCACAGACATAGAAGTATTTATGGCTCCTTTTATCTAAAAAGTCGAATTTTTTTCACCACTTTAACTACTTCACGCTTCACGTTCCTTTGTGTACACAGTTGTATCAGTTGTTCTCTTTAACTAGTATGTGTAACGGGCTCGAGATTCACAGACAAGCCTACAGAGAGCCCTGGGTGACATTGGTAAGAACAGATGAGGTGGACGAAGTCCTTGAGGTGCCATCTTAGTTCAGGTGCACTTTTAAATGTATAGTCTCACGGTTACAGTGGTGAACTGGAAGATGTTGAGGGCTCAGTTGTGAATGATGCACATCTGTGACAGTGCATCAAGAGAGAGGTGACTTCAACCAGCAAGGACAGTCTAGCAGCCATTTCATCAACAGATGTAGGAGGCTTGAGGGTACAGGGAAGTGAGAACCTGGAATAATTAAAAGCAACACCCCAGCACACCTGAGGTCACAGTTGCTGAGGGTGTTGATTAGTTGGCTGTAATTCTCGAAGTGTGATTAAAGCAGACCTGATTCATGAGGCTGGTGAAGAAATGAGGGCGGAAAGGAGCAGGATGTGTGTGATAGAAGCATCTACACTGATAGTCAGGCATGGATTTTATTCCTTGAACTGATGTTAGTCATGGAAATCTTTTGCAACAAAGTAGATCATCATTCTTCTGCTAGTGGAGTTTTGTATTAGCCATTTAATTAATTGATTAGTTTCTAGAGAGCAGTGAAAAGTGGACATTAAAAGGTTGCCCATGTTATATTGCACATATGTACAGAAGGCAGGTTATTCTTTGAATCAGGATTTTCTTCTTTATTTTGTCATGAAGAAGACAATAAATGAGTTAGAAGAATGGCATCCCATGCTGTCTGTTCTTATTTTCATGCTGTTTCAGGATAGTTTTTCAGGCAGTACCAGGATTCATCTCAGAGGTGGCTATCAAGTTTGAGTTATTGTGAAGCGTCTCCTATGCTGTATTTGTGCTTTCCTGTGTGTGGCATGTTAACTTCTCTTTCTTGTAACGGAAAGTTGTAGTTCCGTAGTTCAATACTGTCCTTCCAGAGCAGATAAAAGCAGGCATGTCTGTAAGTCCTCTGCAGCCCTCCAGGGATACACATCACACTAGAGCAGTTGTGTCCTGTCACCTCTGCAGTGTTTGTTGATGCTGGACTTTACTGTACAGCCCATTAAAGGCACAAGTATACAATTCTTTTTTTTTTTCTTCTTATCTTTTCTTTTCCTATACTATATTTAAATCCCACTACAATATGTGGATCAGAATTGTGGGTTGGCATCAAATTCTTAAAAGAAGAATGAGATTATTCTTTTCCTAGGATTTAGAGAGAGGAGCCTAAAAAAGATGGTTTGAAGTAGTAGAGGCTGCTCTTGGCTAATATCAACTAATCAATTGACTTATTTTTCCTGTAAAGTGGTCAAGGAACAGCCTTGTAATGCATATCAGCAGCTTTTCCTGAATGGAAAGTTGCAGAACTGGAAATGTTTGTCAGCTCTGACTAGATGCACGAACCCCACGTCAGTTGTAAAGTTTTTCCTGGCTATCATCTGCCTGCCTATTTCTAGTAACTCTTCCCAAGCAGTAAATGCAAGAAGAGGTGATTTCTGGATTGTTCAGGTTGAAACAATGTGCCTTTGCCTCAGCAAGTGGCTTGTGTTGTACTTTTTTTGCTTCAGTTTTTATGCATAACAACAGTGAAAACATTTGATTGATCCCAGGGAATAGGAAAGAGTTGTTTGAGCTTTTTTTGCCCTGCAGTCCTCTTTAAATATGTTTACTGCTATTCAGATGACTGAAGACACATTATTTGAGTAAAAATAATGCTTTTTATTGCTTGTATGCAATGAAATGAAGCATTTGCTAATTTTTGCATCCTAATTTCTCTGAGCTAGTTAATGTAACAACAATTAAGCAGCTTCATTCCGCATGAAATACTGGAGTGTAACTTCCTCTTTGGCTTCTGACAAGCATCAGGTGCTCCAGAGACACTGGAGTTACTGAAAAATCCACAGGCAGAAATGTGGAAGTGACCTCTAAATAGGATGTTGCTGTTTTCAGACACCAAGGTTGGGATATTTAGGAAAAGGGAAGCACAGGTACTGCTTACCTGTAAACTTTAAACCATAGCTATTTTAAGCAGTAAAAAGGGAAGCTCTAGGGTACTTAAGGGAAACATTAGCAAATTAGGGCCACTGGGTACTGCCAGTGTTAATTTGTGCTTAATATCATATGAGATACCCTCTCCCCTTACAGCTGGGAATAGAACTGAGCTGGTTCTTTTCTGTCATCAATGAGAAAACCTTCACTACTGGACTTACAATTGCTTCAAATTGCCAAGCAAAAAAATCAGTATCACTGTACAATGATGAAGTTCATGCAGAAACAGGACAGGCATGTTGGAATACAGATTTAAGTTTCAGAAAAAGCAGGTATTTTGTATGTTTTTAATATGCAAAGCAGAACGTGGCTATCTATCTATATATAAAAAAAAGTACTTCTAGACACTGGCAATAAGGGGCCAATTGTCTTGATTCCTAACTGAAGTCAGCAGTTAAAAAAGTAGCACCTCCCACCCCCAAAACCCTTTCCTATCAGTCTGGTTGAAAATGGCTTGTTTAATTTTAGTGACTCCTTTGAAGTTTGTGATGCTGAAGGCCAGCAGGGATTGCCACATCTGACTTGTAATGACCTGTGTTACGTTGTATGTGCACTGAACCCATAATTCATGGTATTTGGAAAAGACACTTCAGCTT
The DNA here is from genome assembly GCF_001604755.1 of Lepidothrix coronata. NCBI lineage: Eukaryota > Metazoa > Chordata > Aves > Passeriformes > Pipridae > Lepidothrix > Lepidothrix coronata. Next base: position 11,596,726 of record NW_016690188.1, read on the forward strand.
CCAGCCTTGACTTGAAGGTGAAGAGTAAAGCTTCTGTTTTACTTGATAGTTTGTTTCCATGCCAGCCACCATCACAGTGCATGGAAAACCACATGCAACTTTGTTTTTTGTGGTTTTTTGTTTGTTTGTTTTTAAATTTTGATTTTTTTTTTTTCTGGCTTGAACTGATAGTTGCTGGTGACCCTTGATTAATTGAAGCAGGCTCCTAAATTGTGCTTTTGGACCTATCAGTGTGTTACAAACAAGCAAGGTCATTCACTTTTTAAATAAACTTACAGATAAAATTATGGAATCTCTCCCAATAGGGTGTTTCCTTCAGCCTTGAAAATGCAGGAGGATGAAACAAGGGATGGAAAAGACAACCTTTTCAGGCCTCTCTCATCCTATTTGAATTGAAAGGTTGGGACACTGGAGGTGCAAATGTCTTAATTACAAAGCAAGCTGTGCAATGAAATGCACTGTCAGGGTCTGAGTGGGTTTCCAGCTGTTGTCCTTCCTCAGTTCTCCAGGAGTACCTTGGCAGTTCAGAGAGAAAACTGAAAACTGTTTGCTGTAATATAGCATTGATCCTGTCCTCAGTCCCCATTCAGGTTCTCACCTCCAATTGTCACTTCACTGCTGTGAAAGTTCTAAATCTAATCCTTTACTGTACTCCTGCTTTATAAGCTGAAACCTGTGTAACTTGCAGTTACAACCCGTGTCACTTTGGTGAAAATAAAACACAGCTTTAGTACTGTGATTTTTTTTTTTTTCCCCAAGTCAATTTTGGAAGCACAGTATCTGTGAAGTGTCTGTGAGCCTGGTAAGCCTACTAAGCTCTGTGTCACCTCTAAATGTAACTGTCAGAGGCTTTCCTATGTTTTTTAAATTAATTTCCAGATTATTATTGAAAATATTGACTAATGTCTGGCTTAGCACTGATCTTGTGAAACGAGCAGTAACATCTTCTTTTATTTGATGTTGACAAGGCCAACATCAGATCTGTCAGGAGTCAGATCTTCACCATGGAACATGTTTTATATTGCTATTGTTTGTTCCATTTTTAGATAGAAATATTTGGGAAAAGAAATAAAAGGAAACACTCCACTATATCAGACATAGTAAAGGTGGGAGGTTTAGTGAGCTAGAACAGACAACCAGGGAAATGTTAACAGGAGACAACAGACTGGCAAAAAAGCCCCACCCAAAAAATGGGGTGAGCATGATTGCAGCAAGACACCACTTTTTCCCAGTCAAATCCAGAGCACAGCTGCTGTGAGGGATGTTTCTTCTGCAAGAGTTAGTAGGGAGAATTTCAGGAGTGGGTAGAACACCCTGGTATGAGGGCTCACATTTACAGTGTTTGTTCTGCGTGTTTTGGAGCCTGAATAAACAATGCCTTTCTGAAAGATGCTTTTTAAAAATGATTACTAGAACAAACTGACTGAAGTACAGCAGCTTGCAGTTTCCGTGGGAAACTCAGCCTTTTCCATGAATGCAGCTAGGGAGAGAGAGACAACCTGTGTGGCTGTGTTGTCCCCTCAGAGCTTCAGTTCCAGTTGTATTGTGTTCACTACATGCTGTTTCGTTCTGTTCTTTTTTCTCCCTTATCATCTATAAACCTCTGTTTCTTTTTGAATGTAGATAAAACAGAGAGCACTGCTGTTGTTCCTAGATTTATGAGCATTTTGAACTCCCCCCAGTTCACCCAATCTCATGCTGAGTACGACTGGTGGCAGCTGCCTGTCTCCTGAAAGCGTTCCTAGTTTTAGCCTCTGCTCAGCCCTGCTGCTCTGTCTCCAAACTGCCACAGTGCCCCCAGGAGAGACTGGGGACAGGTATAGATTGTGCTAGACATCATCTCCAGATCCAAATACTTGCTTTCAGGACTTCTGATATCCGGGTCTAAATGTTTTAGCAGCTTGGTTAGTTTCAGTGAGACCTTTGCAACAGAAGCCCACCTGTAAAGCATCTAGCAGATAAATAATAACTACTAGAGCCCAGCAATTCCTTAAAAGCTTCTCTTTGACCTTTCTCTACTGCTGGTGCTACAGCTACTCATTTAAGGGAACTGCCTTTAAAGTGCTGTCCCCCAGCACCTCATTCAGTAAACCCCAGGTATCTTTTCTCTGGTGCCTTCTGACATGTACTCCCATGGTTTATCCTCTTCAAGAAAATGTCCTCTGTGGTCTCACTGCTCACACATTCGCCACTGGCAACTCGGTGGCAGGCTCTGGTGCTCCTATGCCATCTGTTCACAGGAACGATGTGGGGGTACCCAACTGGAACACAAGAAGTAGATTGTTAAAGGCCTTCTTTAACACTGACTTCTCTCTGGCTACCTGTAGTAAACCTAACTGAGGCACACCCAAGACTCTGGACTGCAGAGTGAAGGAAGGCAGATGAGATCAACTCATTTTTATAGCCCTGCTTTTTTCAGTGCAGCCATTAGGACAGAAATAACTAAATTTGAGGTTCTGGTTTATAACCAGAATTTTGGGGGTGTTTAATGCACCCCTCTGACTCCATGCTGTTGCATTCCTTCTGGTGAATTCTTCTTGCACAGTATTTAGGTGGGTTTTAGCTGCTGTAAGTTTTGAATCTGATGTGTTGCTTTTTGTTTTTTTGGGGGTTGGGGTTTTTTTCTTTATTTGGTTGGTTGTTTGAGGGTTTTTTTTTTGGATAGACTTCTGAGGAAGCTCTTACAGTTCCTCTTTGTAACAAAGTTCTGTTTTTTGTTTTTTTTCTCTTAGATTTCTCAAATGTTTGTGAAAGTGTCTTAACTAGTTTCTGCCTGTGCAATTTTCTTTGGGGAAAACTAGTATACAATCCGCTATTCTGAACTCAGCTCTATTTTCTGAGGCCAGAAAGCAAAACAAAGAGCCAAAAATGTAGAAGTGAGGGGAAATAAAAACATTACAAAGTTCCATATGCCCCTTAGTTGCGTGGCCATTTCGTTTCTTGTTCAGTCACCCAATTTTCAACAGTCTGAATTGGTTTCTGTGGATTTGGGTTGTTGATGGGTTTTGTTTTTTTCTGCAATCATTCTTTTAATGATTTTTGGAAAAATTCTTCAGGCCGTATTGTTATACTCCACTCTTGTTTTATAGGTGCATTAGTGACTTGGGTAAGCACCTTTTTATTGCATTGCATCATTGTGGATTGACTGTTCCATGACAAGTATTTGAATTAGACACAGGCATCAACTATGTGAGCTCCTACCCACAGGTGCTGCTTTTTGCCTGTTCTCTAAAGCATGGGTTGTGTGGTGTTTGTTAACACTTGGTACAGAATTTGGATACTGGTGCTAATTTCATTAAAAATAGATATAAAATCTTCACTTCTCTTTTCTACTGTGAAATTCACTTAGGCTCAGAGAAACATCTGCTGGATCAAAGTCTGTTAGCTCATTCAGTGTGTTCCTGATTGCTGAAACTCCCTCCAGCCTTGTTTGTTTGGAAAAAGTCTATTGTGTCATTGGATCTGCACAGCCTGCAGTGTTTCACAAGCCAGAGAAGAACAGTTCAGCGCTTGCACAAGTCTGATTATGTGAATTCACAGACAGGAAACACTGCTTGGTATTTAACATCTCCTTATGCCATCTTTCCCCATTACACTTTTGCTATTCAAATTGGTTCTTCTTTCCCTCAACCTTCCTGTCTATTAGCTGTTCCCAGGCCATACCAACTGAGATGGTCGCAAACAAGATGCTTGGACATGCAGAAACTTCAAAGAGAATAACAATCTAAATATGTGAAGTAAATTGTCCCTGGCTTGTGACCATCCCATGACCAGGGAAGGCCCTTTAAGTGCTCATCCCACTGAGAGTGTATCTGTCGCTTAAGATGCGCTGCAGAGAAATGAGCCACTTTGCTGTTGTTATTTTACTGCTCAGGGGTTAACTAATCTTTTTGTACTGCAGGTTTTAGTTCAGAATAGTTGGGGGTTTGTTCACCCAGACATCAAAGAAGTTCTGAGTGGCAGCTCAGAAATTTGCGTAAGGTCTGAAAGGAGGATTTATAGGAAACGAGCAGATGGTCTACTAGAGAATTTCCCCAGGAGGTTGCAGTTATTTAGAAATGGGAGAAACTAAATAGACTGTACAAAATTTGACTGTAAAATTAACTGGCCAGCCAGTAGCTAAATACTTAACCAAAATGATTCAGCTTGGCCCCTAGCAGAAGCATGTAATGAAATGATGTGTCTATGAATTGACTCCACACACACTATTTCAGTTTTCACCTAGTAAATGGACATGAATGAAAGATGGTTTTGCTAAGCACCATTCCTGCCATGTTGAACCCTCTCCTGCATCTCTTCCTTTCGCAGTGGCGACAGGATTGTTCAGGCATGCAGGAGAATGCTACGAAATGCTGCTCATTTTAAATTAAATATAAAACTATTCAACTGAATGTCTTTAATTTTTAAACTGCTCCTTTTAGCTTCACAAACATAAGATGTAATAGATTGGTTAAATTGCAGTATTTTATTAAATACTCAAATATTCAATATTTGAGGGGAAAAAACACCCAAGCAGCAAATTGCTTTATTTTGGGGAAGCAAGACTGGAGAGTTAGTTAACTCTGAAATAGTCAAATGTCACATATCTCTTTAAAACATCTGTGAACTCAAGTCACTTCAGAGTTGTTTGCCTCGTGGCTTTAGACTTTTCATATCCACATTTCCAATGTAGGGTGTTTTTCTGATGCTATGATACACAGAAATTGGAGGATCCATATATGAGTAGGTGTTTTTAAGTGGACAGACAGTTTTTTATTGCAAATCCCATTATTTCAAATAAATGGATGGATTCAAAAATCAATTGAGCTCATTATTCTTTAAAAAGTTAGGAAAACACTAATTTTTTTTTTTTAGTTAAATCCCTGTGAAGCACCCATTTTAGAAGGCAGATAGGCTTTAATTCTCTCTTATTATGTTTTAAGTTGAATATGCAATGGAGAGAATGTTCTGAGAAACAGTCTGAAATAATAAAATGTGTTTAATTATTGTCATGCTCATCTGTTTGTTTTCTGGTTTGCTTCTCCCAGAAACTTACTCATAACACCTGGTGTCACGGGGGTAGTACCCTGGGCCACGTGCACACATAGTTCTGCTGAGAGTTCATTGGCCTAACACTGATGCAGAGTGTAATTAAACTGGATTTCTCTTCCAGCTTGCAGTGTTTGCATAATTCTTTGTAATGGTAGTAATACACCCATTGAATTTAGAAACCAACCTTCATAACCTTTAACTCAACCTCCTGAAGTACTAAGAGGAAGGGGGTAAATATCCAAAGGGCTATGTGAAATTTTTAACTGAGCTTAGATAACATACTTCCCTGTATAAAAAACCTTAGAAATATTTGTCTGTGGCATATTATTTCCCTCCCCTCCAGCAATTCATCTCCATTAGCCTCAGAGTTAGAGTCTCTGGAAAGAAAAAAATCTCAGAATTCAGCACTATCTTCCAGATATAAAGGAAACCATCTGAGGAGTCCATGGCAGCCCAGGTTGAGCTAAGGCAGAAATTTTGTTTGCAAAGTGCTTGTTTGCAGTAGCCCGGTATGGATGAAAACCCTGCACCACTCTGAGGGTGCACAAGAGCTGGCAAGGGTGACATGAGAGGGAGGAGTATTCTGTTGTTTAACTGATGCTCATCTGGTATGAAAACACTAATATGAATTTTGAACCCTGCCATTAAGAGAGCTAATTTTGCCACTTATTATTTACTATTTCCTGGGGTTTCTGAATGAGGTCCGTTGTATAGAAATGAACATACCCTGTTTCAAAACTGTCACGTGTTGCACTCCAATTTCAGATGTTTAATCTGCTCCTGTTTGTTCCTACTGCAAAATCTGAGTATGCCCTACGAGTATGCAACCTCTAACAAGGTTCAGTTGTTTTGGCTTCCTTTGCAGAAACAGAAGCTTTCCCTGTAAAATAGTTCTCCCGCATCTGTCATGTTCAGCCTGATTGCTTACCTTGGAGTTCATGGTGTACAAGGCTGAATTTATGCAGAGCCCCTGCCTTCTCACTGTGGGCAGCCCTGCTAATTTTCTGGAAGCTTCTTGGTTCCCATTTTTAAAATCAGGATGGAGGTGCCTGAAGGAAGACATTAAGGCCAATTTTTTAAATGTTAAGGACCTTCACCTCCTTGAGGTTTATTCACAGGATATTGGTAAGTGAAGTATTTCTGTAGGCTTTGTTATGGGTCTGATAATGCTTGTGTGAATTTGATTTTGCACTGGAGTTTTTCTTTTTTAAAAGGAGTATTCGGTGGGTGAGGGAGAAACACTGAGTTATTCAGAGTACACAGGATATGGTACCAGCTGTGTTGGATGAGACCAGAAGTCTGTGTAGCTCAGGTTATTGTCCTTGACCTTGAGTGAGAGAGAGAATATGAGAAACACAGTAAGTACAGAGTGATTCTTGCCACCAGATTTGTACCATGTAACTTTGTGGTAAAGCTGAATTTTGACTGGGGTGCAGTTATATGAAAATCTCAGTTTAAAAGTGGATGTGAGAAGGAACTGATGAGGGTGAAAAGATAGAGTTGGTCTGGAAAAAGGGTGCAGTTGATGTGAAAGGAAATCCTGTTCTCTGCTTTGTGTTGTGTGTATCACATTCCCAAGGTCAAAGGGTATCACAGGGAAAGCATGACAATAAATGCAACTGTCTGGATAATTTTATCTAATTATCCTAATTTATCCTAAGGTTAGCTTTGATCCTTGCAGGAGGAACACCCTTTAGCAAACGTGAAGGAGAAGTCCTTCCAAAGTAGCAACCAGTCATAACCGAGCATTAGATACATGCTAATACAGTATGTTTAATATCTCTTTCTCTTTGATCTCTCTGTTATCTTCACCTTTTATCTCTCATCTTCTGTATGAATCAGAGATAGAAAGCAGGAACTGTCTCTTGAGTTTTGATGTGACCTGAGAAATGTGATCTCAGAGATGTCTAGAGAGTTATGTCAAACTGAAGAGTCACAGTTCAGGATTTAGGAAGCTGCATGATCTCTCATACTGTAAATCATAGAATCATTTAGGTTGGAAAAGACCTTAGTATCATTGGGTCTAGCCATTCACCTAACCCTGCCTAGTCTACCACTAAACCGTAAGCACCAAACTGCATCTTTTAAATACCTCCAGGGATGGTAACTCAATCACTTCCCTGGGCAGCCTGTTCCAACCTTGACAACCTTTTTGGTGAAGAAATTTTTCCTAATAGCCAATCTAAACCTTTTCCAGTGCAATTTGAGGCCATTTCCTCTGATCCTAACTCTTGTTGCTCAGGAGATGAGACGGACAAGCCACATTTCCTTTACAGGAAACTAATGGCTTTTGAGAGCCTTGTCAGTTGTGCTTGGATGGCAGTGTCAGTTGGATTGCAGCAGGTAACTGATACAGAGATGCCAAATAACTTGATGTATATCTAACAACAAAATCAAAGCAAAACAATTCTGAGAAATAGACCTGAATCAGTGAGTGACATGTATTGACATTTGCCTATTGCAGGTGGTCTAGTGGTTAGGGTGCAGGACTCTCACCGCTGCGACCCGGGTTCGATTCCCAGCCCCCCGGGCAGATGGAGCTCGTCAGCCCTGTAAGGCAATCCATCTAAGAGAAGGTCACTCTAAACAAACCTACGTTCTGAGACCCTCACTGCCACTGTCCAAGTTTGCTTGGCCCCGGCAGATGAACCTCAGGATTAAAGGGTGGGCTCAGTTCAGCGCACGCTGGGTCTCACCTAAAAAATCCACTGCGCAGGCTCGAAGGGTTAATGACCTTTCCCAAATCTTCGCTCCCGAAGACTGGCCATTAATTGCACCTGAAAATAAATTACTTGCAAATTAGTCCCGCATTCGTTCACTCTTTGGAAGAATACCTGAAAGTAAGTGATTTTTATAGTTGGCTTGAAAAACTGTACTGACATAGCAGAATTTATTGCTTAAGAGAAGCAGCATGTGAATTTATCCCCTGTAATGATCCACCCACTAAGTTCTCCTGAACAATATTTTTCTCTGTAAACAGTCAACTGAACTTGCCAGCTGCAGTAAGCATTTTTTTCCACCTTCTTTATGCTGTATTATTTTCTGGTCTGTCACATTCTTTCTGTGTCTTCAGTGTTCATCTTTATACAGCTTCTCTTGCATCACAACCCTTAAGAATAAGAACAATTAATTGTTAAGCAACTGAATTTACTAGTGTGTAGTCCCAGAGATATGGTTCTGTGCTTATCAAGCTTTCTTTGACTTCTAGCTGCATACATTTTTATTTAAAAAAAAAAAAAAAGGAGAGAGAAAGAAAAAGAAAATCACTAGCTCTATTGGTTTGACTAATGAGGAAAGAAAATGGATCTGAGAGTGTCATCCTCCTTGTTCTTTGGACATTTGGAGAATTTTTATGCTTCATAGCACAAAAATTGCTAGGGATTGCTTTCAGGAAGCGGGGAGAGGTGGACATCAGCTGCGGCAAGGAATGGAGCATGTTCATAGGAACTCTCATGCATTATTCATCACGAGCTCTTTTCACTGGAATCAGCTGGAGGAAGTAGTTAGTCTAGTTTGAGCTACACTAGTATTTATATTTAGGGGACTTAAACAAGCCCAGGCAAGTACTGCACCAACTCTTTCTCTTCATCTGCAGCCAAATGTAGGACAGGCAGCAGCTCTGCTCACACACAGCTCTGTCTCTTTAGTCTGGATAACAGGAGTCATGCAACCAAGGAAAGCCACACTGAGAAAACACACATGCATTCATGCTGGAAAATGAAGCTTCAGGTAAGAGAATCTCTTGTCAGCAGAGGGATGCTGTTGAGCCCTGCAAAATAAATATGTGTCAGGGCAGCCTGTCAAGAGAGGATGCTATAGAGGCTCCTCATTAGAGGAAGATCCCTTTTACTGTGTTACTTTGCTCAGTTCTAATCGTCAAGATGCCTTTATTTTTTTTTCTTTTAGCATGTTTCCTTCATTCATGCTGACATTCTTCTAAAGCAGGGAGACAACTTGCTGGTTTTTGGAGATTTTTTTATTTGTTTTTATTTAAGCTGGCTTTTTAATTGTATTGATGTTAGCACTTTTATTTTGGGGGGAGGCAACCATAAGAGATTCTGTTAAAACACAGATGGGTGTGATAAGTCTTAAGCTCCAATTGTGTCTTTTCAGAGTGTCTGCATTTGAATAGCTGCAATATTTCCTCCTTTTTTTTAATTTGCTGAATAAAGATGCTTGCAAACTGGGGCTTCTGTTCTCAAAAGCATGTCTGTATTTTCTAATGTTAGCAGTTGCTCTAAAAGAAATCTATATTCTGTTTCTGCAAGTTTTGTGTGTTTAGATCATCAGGGCTCCAGCAATACTATTAATTCAGTTTTAGACAAAGAAGGGGATTTTGCAAAACCTTATGGAACAGTAACAAAGGATCTTTGTTCTGTTCTGTGAGCAATATTTGCTGTGTAATGTGTGGGTTTGTGCGTGTGTGAGAGGGAGGTACACAAAAACGTGATCTCATTTGGCAAGAATGTTCAAATGTTATTTGCTTTGTGTGTCTGAAGTGTGTGTGTGTGTGTGTGTGTGTGTGTGTGTCGCTTCTGGCTGTGGATGTGAGTGCATGTGCGTGTCCTGCCTGCCCCGGTGGGGTCTTGTTGCGGTTTGGAGCCGACGGCGTTTGGTTATTTATTTATTTATTTATTTGGGCTGCTAAAACCCCCGAAGTGCAAAAACCAAGAGTCCCTGCTAGACAACCAGGACAGACCAGTGCTTTGCTGTGCAGACAAGTTGTTTTCTTTTTCAAAACGATAGCTTGAAGTACAGTCCAGGGTTTAGTAAATAAGCATTGCTGGAGGAAGCAGAAATTGTCAGCTTTATGTGAAATCCTCCAGGAGGATATTAATGCTCTTATGATTTTCGTGTAGCTTAAATGTATGATGCCTGCCAATATGTTGTCTTCCAAGATGACTTGATCACCCAAATAGAATTTGCATGTACACACGAATATGATATTTAATGATGTTTCTTTTTTGCCTTTTGTTAACAGTTGTGAGTGACAAGATTTTGTTCCACACATTATCAGTCTGTGGTTTTGGAGGGAGGGCACAGGAATACTTTTGGTAGTCCTAAATAACTTGAAATGTTGACTTTAAAACTTTAAAAACCCCTTTTGACTTTACATATTAAAGTTCTTGAAATTTGTATGCTGTGCATTGAGAATTGATCATCTGTTTGAATTTTGCAAATGCTTCAATATTTGCCATGAGATAGAGAACTGACAATCTAATATTCTCTTAGAACTGAAGGTATGACCTTTCAATGCATAAGATCCTTTTTTCATGGAAACTCACTAGCAGGATTCTTTATCTGATTTTACTAGACTTGAGAGGTCCTGTGCATTCAGTTACTTGATTGAAGTCAGTGGAATTAAGGGACATATTTGGGATTATGTGATTTAAACTTTAAGGTTTTCTTTTTTAAACATTAAAATGTATTTTACTGCTGTACTACTCAGTTACACATGGAATCCAGAGTTGTGTTATCTAGTCATCAGGGTATAGGGAAGGAAGAGTTATTTCTCTCACTTGCATGTTTAATGTACTGAGTAGATGTGTTGATAGTTTGAAATGAAGTTTTCTAAAAGCATCTCCATGTTTTTCTTTTTCAACTATCTACATTCAGATTTTGTCTGTACTCAGCCCCCCCCCAGCTGATTTTATTAGGTTTTTTAATTAGTCAAATACGATTTAATAGTATCACTGTAGCAGAAACAGCAGTTACAGCCTTATTTGCATAAAGAGGATTCAAACATGTTCACCCCCAGCTTAAACCAGTTTGGGCCCAGATAAGAGTGTCATATTTGATGTGTCATATGAAAGTGCTTGGGTTTATGCCCAGGCTTCAGAAATTCCTCAAAATCCTCAAGCAGCTGAAGCTTGAGGGACCTAGATGGACTATGACACTGTTGATCATAAAATCTCTCCTCTTGGACAGAGGAGTTTTATTCTGATTTTTACAATTTTTTGAAATTCAGACATTGTTATGATGATGATGATGAACTTTCACGTCTGGGAAATGTTCTGGATCAAAATATCTACAAAAGTTGCCAAAGATTTGCTCCATCAGCTGAGTGAGAAAAATATTTGGACTGAACAGAACACCTCAGGCATTACTTACTGATCCAGGAAGGTGAGAGCTTATGCTGAACATAAAAAAAACAGCTAACGAATAAGGAAGAAAAGGGCAGAAATCCAATTTTTTGTTATTTTTCTGTAGATCACTGTGAAGAGCTGGAATCAAACCAGAAAAGGAAACATACTCTGTGTTCAGATTGTGGTGGGGAGCAGGACTGGGACTCTTTACCAGTTTTATCTCCTATTTCATTGTCCCTTTGTAATGGAATATAAAGGTTTCCAATGGCAGAGTCAGAAATACAATTAAAATATTGCCAATTTAGTAGCAACAAGAAATGTCACAAACCGAAGAGTATGCTTATATTAATATTAAAGAAGTGATTAGAAGAGGAGTTATTAACTAGTTCTGTGATATAAAGGCAGCATATTGCAACAACACTTAAGTAGTTGCATCTGTGATATCTATGGGAAAAGTAGTAAAAAGCAGGGAAGACTAAGCATAGTGGCCTCTTTGTAGGACCTGTCAAGCAGTGGAGAAACTTTGGGGCTTTTTGTTTCTCAGTTAACAAGGAATTCTAAAGGTGGGTCCGTGGTGAGAACAGATGTAAGTTTGCATTTGTGGGGTTTTGTTTGTTTGGTTGGTTTTTTTAAATAGCCAAGGAATAAATTTTGATTGAAAATCAATTTTTCAGTAGTGCAGAACAAACATATTTTCACTCTGTGGCCTTCTGCCACTGGGCTGCTTCCCAGGAAGTAAAACTGTGGGCAGTGTTCTGGTGCCATGGTGGGGCTGCAATCAAATTGCTTGTGATGACAAATGATGTACAATTGATTTGGAGCATATACTGCTGTGCATTCATGACATCAGTTTTGTAGCCTGCCCTTAGGCCAGCTAGCCTTTTCTCAGTGTCAGCCAGCTTCCTTATGGTTTTGCCACTGTTTCTTTCCCCTGGGGCTGGTGATCCTCTGCCTCCCTCCTTTGTCAGCAGAAGGGAAGGACAGTGACTGCCTTCCTCCCATGGATGTGGCTGGGAGGAGAAACAATAGTGGGGCTGCAGGAGGGAGGATCCTCTGCACCTCCTTGAGGAAGGGCAGCATTCCAGGCTGGAGACCTCTGCACCTGGGTCTGGTGGAGGAGGGCAAAGGGGTGCCGTCATCTCCTTGTGCTTCAGCCTCAACGCTGTGATGAATTTGACTACATCATCATGAGCATGTTTTGGCCTCTGGTGACAAGTGAGGAGGGGGGACAGAGGCTGTTTCCCCCAACCACACCTCCCCATACCTCGGTGTCTCATTGTCCAAAAGGCACAGGATGCGCTGGCATCTGAGCAGAAATGACTGAAATGGTGTTGGTCATTGTTTCCTCCCTCCTGGGAATGACTGCATGACAGGCAGAAATACAAAGCTTCCAGTAGGGATGTGACCCTGTGTAAGATTTGGTGGAGACAGAGGGATATTAGGCACCCATGTGCATCTCCATGATTTGACTGCAGCTCAAGTGAGTCAGGACAAGACCAGTCCAAAAGCTGTGTGAGCACATTAGTGCAGAGATGTGCCAATGTGCACACTGCTCCTCTCTGAGCAACTCTTGGGCAAAGGGCTCAGGGATGTTCTGTCCTTGGCTATACAGCTCAGGTCTGGTCTGGTTTATTTGTGCATTCATATTGAAGTAACAGCAAATAAACAGATTGGAGGTAAAGTATCATTTTGATGTTTTGCAAGGTTTTGTGTACAATAAATGATAGGCATTGCAGGTGTGCTTTGGAGCTCACTATTTGTGTATTTGCCTTTCAGCAATGTTTAGAGAACAATCTTGAAGTGAGATGATTGCAGACACACAACATCCGAGCTTAAAGCTAACAGAGAGACATTTCAACACAGTTTGTAAATGTTGGCATACAGATGTTTGTGACCTTGGGCTGAGATACAAAATCAAGAATACGGATACGCCAGTTAGGCCTCTCCCGAGTCAGACCACCTGTATGTATGTTGGACTCTGCACAGAGCTTTAGCCATTGTCATTCCTGTGCTTCTGGAGGAGTTTGTGTAAGGGTAGTGAATGCTGGCAGCTTAAAAGCATTGAGAAAATGGAGGTCAGGAAAGAACCGACAGCAACAATTACAGCCTGGGATTTGGGGAATTCGTTTTTGTTTTGTCATCCTTATAGTGTCATCCTAGGGTACTTTTGTGTGCATCTCTGCACTAGAGGTATTTGTGGCACTAATGACATCTTTTTTTTTTTATTCTCTCTTCCTGTCATGTATTGTTTTTCTGATTTACATATTTTTTTATTATGGTCTAAATTCAATTTTTGGAGCAAATCATCTCCTCTAAAGGAGTAGGAAACAATGGTTTCTTGAACCTTTCAGCACTAAATGCATATCTCATGAATGCTGATTATTCCAGAGAACTGACGCAAAGACCCAAAAAGCCCCTCATGCTCATGGTAACTCGAATGCTGAAGTTGTCAATGAAGTCGAGAGCATAGATGGAATTGAGAACATAAGAACTGCTGTGCCAGGATGGACCACAGCACTTTGTGGCAGTGTGCAACAGGAGATGCTTAGGGACTAGTGAAAAAACAGGCATGTAATTATGTAATATGTCAAAAGTAGCACGTCATCAACCACATAGTGGTGCGTCCCCAAAAAGCTTTCCCAGTCTTCACTGATTTATAGCTCAAGGACTCTTCTGTGTTTGTATTTAATAGTTCTCAATAGATTCCTTTTCCACTAATCTCTCAAATAGCTTTCTCTGAATCCAGACAAAACTTTGAGCATCCCAAACCACCTGAAGCAGAGAATCCCACCATGACTCTGGACTGTTAAAAAAATAGTGTCTTTTTTGTTCTGAAATGCTTGTTTCATTGAATGTTTCGTGTTTCTTTTACTGGAGAGGTGGGATATTGTTTCCTAGTTACTTTTTTTGTGACCATTGTGATTTTGTGATCTCTTCCCAAGTTAAAGAGCCTCAGCCTCTTTAGTCACTTCTTGTATGGAAACCGCTCATTCATTCAGTCACCCCATTACCCTTTCTTGTATCTTTTTAGTCTTACTAACTCTTGTTTGATTTCTATGTGATGAGAACTGCACATAGTATTTCAAATAGCATTTCTGGGTTTGTAGAAGATAGTGGTTTGCTGGTTTGTTTTCTGTCCGTTCTTTAATTAATTGCAAACACTTGATATTCCACTATCAGGCACTGAGTTGATGTTTCTGTAAAATTGTAATCTGAAGACTGTACACTTAAGTACCTGGACCCCAGCTTTGAATATGTAAAATTGAGACTGTTGCCTGCATATGTCATCTGCTATTTTACTTTTTTTTTTTTTTTTACTATTTTACTGCTGATACAGGTAGGTAGTTCTGCACCTTGCCTTGGCTAATAACAGGAAGCTGTACAGGAAGTAGACTCTGTTACCTTGTTATTAACCTTGCTTTTCGGGCTGTTTTGTATTAACTCTCTCCCTGTGACACTCCAGTGGTGTCAGACTTCCTTCTGCTGTGAAAACTGGTTTTATTTAAATACTTAAACAACAATGAAACACCCCAAACCTTCCTCTCTAGTCATGAATCAGATAGCCTTTCCTTCTCTTAATGTATGGTAGCTTGGGAAACAGAACCAGTCACCCTACAGAAAGAATTTGACAAAATCCCATCCAAAAAGTCTTAGAGTCTGTGCTCTTTTTGATGCTTTCAAGTGGAGAAAAAAATCCCGAACTCTTTAATTTGCTTCATAGCTTTCCTTTACAAAAGCTGCAATATAAAGATTTATTCACTAGTCTGTTAATGAATGATTCGTTAAACTTGCCCAGTATAGAGGCTGGCATTCCAGCTATGTAGTTTCCTTAATATTTCCTGGCACCTTTGCTAGAAACTGCTGTTTCATTACTCACCTTCCAGCCCCTTGTTACTAAAGCAGCTCTAAGCAAGAGGTGATGCTCCATGTGATTAACTGAACTATATTCCATCAATCCTTATCTTTGTGACCAGACTACTTTCAGAATGTAATAGAATTTAGGATTTCAAGACCAGATACTATTGATTTTAGAAATATCTTCTTGACCAGACATCCATGTGAAGATAGATATAACAATGTTAGTATTCACTTAAGGCTAAAATTATATGTCTGACAGTTATTTTAGAATTAGTTCACTTGTCTTCAAAAAGGAGAATAGAAAATCTCCCTAATATGATTGTGGTAAATTTTTGGTGTGCTGGTGCAAATAGATAAACTTTTGTAGTAAGAGTGATTTGATATCTTCTGTATTTGTTAGTAAAGCTTTGCATGCCACATGGACTCCTTCACTCTGAGCCATGTCAAAGGACTACAAAGGTTTTGGAGGGGCAGGAGTCCTGTCATCTGCAATAGCAATGAGTCAGCCTCAGTGGGGAAACCCTGCCCCTGCACAGCCACGTTAGAAGAGCATTTGGAGAAGGGTAGAAACAGGCAACTGTCGATAGACGATTCAGTCAAACCTATAAAGCAGAGCTAAACTGTGCTAAGTTACTATTGCATTGACTTTTGCAATCTTTTCTATCTGCATCTCTTAACATTCATAAATCTGTAAAGAACAGAGAGAATTTCACATTATGCTGTTCTTCCCACCTCCTCTGCTTTTTGATGTCTTTTTGTGACTTGATCTCCTTTCCTTTCATGTCTCTTCTTGATATGTTTTTGACATTGGGATTTAATTTTTGTTAAACATCACTTCATCTGGGTATGTTGTTTTTGCTTACAGATTCTTTTCACTTGTTGCTAAAGCTATGTGTTTCTTAGCTTTTGTTATGTGTCTTGGAATCCATGTTTCTTTGTTAGTAATGCTTCTTTCCCACATAATGCTACAGGCTTGGGGAGGAGTGCCTTGAGAGCTGTTTGGCAGAAAGGGACTTGGGGGTGCTGGTTGACAGCTGGCTCAGTATGAGCCAGCAGTGGGCCCATGTGGCCAAGAAGGCCAATGGCATATTGGCCCGTATCAAGACTAGTGTGGCCAGCAGGACTAGGGAAGTGATCATCCCCCTGTACTCAGCCCTGGGGAGGCCACACCTCGAGTGCTGCATTCAGTTCTGGGCCCTCACTTTGAAAAGGACATTGAGCTGCTGGAGCATGTCCAGCAAAGAGCAACAAGGCTCCTGAAAGGACTAGAAAACATGTCTTGTGATAAATGGCTGAGGGAGCCGGGTTTGTTTAGTCTCAAGAAGAGGAAGCTCAGCGGGGACGTCATCACTCTACAACTACCTGAAAGGAGGTTCTAGTGAGGTGGGGACTGGTCTCTTCTACCGTGCCTGAAGTGAAAGTATTAGAGAAAATGGCCTAAAGCTGAGACACGGGAGATTCCAATCAGATATTAGAAAATTTTTCCACTGTTAGGGTGGTCAGGCACTGGAATAGGTTGCCAAGGGAGGAAGTGGAGTCACCATCCCTGGAGGTGTTCAAGAGGAGTCTGGATCTGGTGCTGGTGTGATTTAGTGGTTTAGGAGTCACAGTGGAAGTGCTGGGTGGATGGTTGAACTGGATGATCTTCCAACCTGGATGATTCTGTAATTCTAAGATGTGTCTGTCATGTGTGGGTGAGAGACAAAGGCAATGATTAGGGGCTTTCCTGGTGCTACTCTATTATCTTGACTTCAAGCTCACCAAGTAACTAGCGCTGCTAAAGTATTTGCTTGGTGGCTGTTACAAGGTGTGGGAACCTTCTGCAGCTTAAACCAAGATGATCAAGAACACTCAAGCAATCAGTGCCTCTGCCAGTCATCTCAGAAACTAGGCTTTAACGAGTCAGGCTGGCTGAAGAAAAGAAGGTCTCTGAAGACCTATGTTGTAAAGTTCCTGTGTCTTTCTTAGGAGCAAAACCTGTGAGGTTCATGTTACCTTTTACACTCACTGAAGTGATTTAGCTTCTCACAAGAGTAGTTCCACAATGGGCTTGAAGGAAGTACCAGTTGTCTCTGCCGATATCACTTCACAGGCTTTGTAAAGTCTGATTGGGAGCTGCCCTTCTTGAAGTGAATTAAAATACCCTTGCCCTGAACTTTGTCTCATGCTTGGCAGGAATTTTTCATTTGTTTGAGTGCTTTCTTTATGAGACTGTGAGGACATCAGAAGGGCTCAACTCAAACCTTTCATCTTATGGCTGGAGAAAGTATATCCACCGCTGATGTTTCTTCCAAGTTCTCCTATTTTAAGGTTATCTGCAGACACCAGAAGGATACTGTAAAGGTGTCCAGAAGTGCCTAAAGACATAGGATGTGCTCCAAAGAGCTTATTGGCTTGGGGAAGGTGAGGTAATGTAGAAGAGCATTGCAAGAAGGTGATTTTCCCATTTCTTCAGTTAAGCAGTTCAGGGCTGAATGACTAGGTAGATTATTTTCCCCCCCCCTTTCCCCTTGTCTCATTCCTTGTTTATCTATTTTGCCTTCTGGCAAAGGACACAATGACTTCAAACTATTGGCTTGGTGATAACCTCAGACAGCCTTGCCTCTGTGAATGGCAAACTTAAATTTCAGTCACAGTAAAGAAAAAACCTAAAAAAAAACCCCAAACCAAACAAAAAAACCCAACAACAACAAAACAAAACAAACAAACAAAAACCCAAAAAAACCACCCCCACAGAACAAAACAAAAACCACAAAACAAAACAAGCAAACAGAAAAAAACCCTCACACCAAAATCATTGTCCCCACCCTCCAGCTAAAAAAAGCCCAAAAAACATACTCTTCATTCTTTCTGAGATGAAACACTTTCAAAGGCAAAATGTAAACAGCAATACTGAAATAGTGAGATGAGTATGTTAAAAGAAATGATAATTTCCATGCTCTGGATTGAGTGTGGAAGCAAAATAGCCATGTATCTGTCCTGCACATAACTGAGAGGTTCTGAAGATAGAAGTTCCTTGTTTTTTTAATCTTATTCACTTTTTTTAAAGTAATGCTTGAAACATGTATTTTTAAGATTTGCTTCCTCTCTTTTGCAGTTACCAGGCAGTGTTGCTGACTTATTTTTATCATGTGTATTTTGGTGTACTCAGCCTCTGTGACTGAGGATGTGTGCGCTTGTTTTATGCATTTTAAACTATTTTCATGATTTTGAAACTTGAATTATGGGTTTTTTGTAGATGGTGAACAGTTTGGGTTCTGAATATTAGAGCCAGTAATGCTTCAGTGGCAATTAATTTGGTGACTTGAATTGGCACATTTCTAGACTGTCCTTATACAAGGTCCTAGCAATGGTGGAGATGCATGAACCTTTTTTTTTTTTCCAGTTGTTGTTGAAAGGGAATCTGAATTCTTCCAGAGACTGGTTTCTGCACCTTCTGATGGGCAGCTGAATTACTGTCAGTATGGCTGTTTGTGTTTCTCTTATCTGGGGATCTTTTTTTCCTTTTTTCTAATTTAATGTCAAGTTCCCAGCTTAGCCTAGTGTAACAGGAAGCAATCTCAAAACCAGTCAATTTATGCTCCCTTATGTTGACCGTGATGGTTGGTTGGTCTCTATATTGAGACATTTTGTGGTTGCTACAACACACTGTTATTTCTTTCTCTTGATGTTGAAGTTAATAGTTGAACAGTTTTTACCATTCCATCTGGTTTCTGTTAACGGCTAATTTTGTTGTTGTTACTTGTCATCAGTTTCTCTCTTGCTGTCTAATGGAGAATTAGTGTTTTATGACTCGTTGGGGTGCTTATTTTATCTCAATTGACAGTCAGTGGTTAACATTAGGACTTCGAAATGTAACAACACTCTTCCCCAAGGAAGTATTTGTCTGTCTCAGAGGGGTCAGATTAGTTTAAAGAACCAGATGTAATACCTTAGGCTATTTGAGGCACCAGCTCTGCTTTCAAATCCAGGCTGGGCCATCCTGGTTAGAGTAATAATCCCTGTGTTTTCTGTCTGCATTATTCAGGAACCATGTTTCTGCTATTTTTATTTTTTTTTTTTAATACTTTCCTCTCCCATAATTGTGGGCCTGCACCCCTCTGGTCTTCATGAGAGTACTGACTGTGCATTGTTCTTCCTAAAAATATCCCTTGTTTCAAGTCGAGTTAGTCTCCTGACTTCTGTTCCCTTCCCATTTCCCACGTTACAAGCGAGGATCAGAGTAGGAGTTGACTTAAGTGATCATCTGTGCTGTAGTCTGTCATAGTTATTACAGACAGAAGCTCTTAAATTAAGAAATGGTGAGCTTGGCTGCAGTCAGCATGAAATGGATTTGTGTATGGGAGAGCTTGGGAGCTGCTGTTTTCTAAGGGGCAATGGTTTATAGCTGTCTCTGTTGGTTTTCATCAACCTTAAAGTTAATGAACTTCGGTGACAAGCTGTTGTGACTATACTTCATCATTGCCACATCAGCATTTCAACTGAATGGCATGGCCCCTCTTGACCAGCTGTTTCAGGCTGCCTATGTATTTAACTGAAGGCATTTCACACTGAAAAGATATTTTCTCACTTTTTTTTCTTAATGGCTGCAAGGGTAGGAGAGCTAAAACCCTGAGCTGTACTTCGAAGGCTCACAATTTACCACAATACCTGTACTCAAATGGCAAATACACTGTAGACAGGCAAAAGAAAAAAATAAAAAAGATCTGTCCATAAAGCTTATTTTGATTGGTAAACTAGCACTGGCTGTGCAAGGCAGGGAATTTTCTGTGGGTGTGGGTTGCTTTTGCACCATGGTTTTTCACAACATACCTGTGACATTTAAACAAATTACAACCCTATCCAAGCTACTGAGTTAAATGTAAAAGGGAGTTGTAAAGTCTCCTTAATCCACAGAGTGTGGTTTAAAAATAAGAGGACATCACTTCTCCTAATAAACTGTAAGCACTGGTGTTATGGATGAGAAATGTAGCTCAGTACATGCAGAATAAACCATTTTTATAAACCTTTCTTTTTCTTCTCTATTTCCCTCAACTATACTAGAGCAAAGCCCTTTTAGAGATTAGATTGAGACTATCTCCAGGTTACCTAGTGTACAGTGTCACTAGCTGTCCAGTGGGGAGAGGAACATAGAACAATGTATGTGATAATTCAAGAAAAGTAGCCTTTTTAAAAAACAAACAGAAAAAAGGCCAAATTTATGTAACGCCATTGAAAAGCTGGGTAAACGCTGGTGTAATCTGACCCAAAAGCAGATTTTTGGCTCTTATTTTAGTCTTTTGATCAAGAAACTGTGTATTCTACAAATTCTCTGTAATATTGTGGCAGATGACAACTGGAAGACACTTACTAGTGGGAGCTGAGGTTTTTCTGTGAAAGGATTTCTGAGATGCAACAGTTGTAGGATGGATGTTTAAAGTATCATTTCTGCAGCTCATTATCTTGTAATTGGGTAAGGTACATCAGAGTCAAGGACATTCCTTGGGTAGATACAGTTGGAAAGTGGAATTCTGCATTCTCCTTTGCCATTAGTTTTCCCCTAGCCCAGGAAGAAGCATGTGGATCAGGCTCTTCAGTCTACTTTTTCTTGACACTTCAAACCATTAATGGTTTCTGCAAATTGTCTCTCATCAGAAGACCAACATTTCTCATCCCAAATTCAACAAAGCAATGTAAGAGTTGTCCTGCCATTAAAAAAAAAACAAAGCAAAACAATTTTTTTTTCCCAAGAGTAGAGGAGGATTATTTGTTTTTCTCTTCTTCAGTTGTATTGCAGATTATATTGCTTACTGCTTGATCTATCCTCCTTTCCCCTTTTTGCTCTTCTGCTTTTTATTTAAAAGAGTTTTCACTTCTGTTGTGCTATGCCGTGTAGCAGCTGCATTTGATTTGTAGAAGCACAAGTAGAAGCCTTGTCACATGTCTGACTCCAGGGAAGATGTTAACATGCTTTTCACTGAAAGGATAAGAAGGGTGTACACAGATATATTTGAAATGAAGACAGGACATCTGCAATAACAAGAAGTGTAAATTTAACAAGGAGGAAACATGAGCTCCTGATCAGCAGTGGGAAGACAATCTGAGTATGCTCATTGTAATGCGAGTGTTTTTGCAAGTTGTCTTCTTCTTTACCATTTATAGATGTGAACCAGTTTTACCTGTCAGTGCTTTTCAGAGGTGATCTCTGACTTTCTGAACCATTCTTTTCAACTGAGCTTTGGAAAGGTTTAGTGTCTAAGGCCATGAAGGTCTGACTACAGAAAGTGCACTTTGTAGTTCTCCAGCCCTTGCTCAGTGGTCATCCTCACCTTTGTTCTTCTTCTTTGCTGTTGTCTGTGATACTAATGAAATAACTACCTTGTCATTAAAACTGAGGTGACACTTGCAGGATTTCTCTATTGAGAGAGTTTCTTTGTCTTAGTTTACTGTAGCCTTTGATTTGGCCCTGTCTGGTGCAGAGTCTTGCTATTAAATGAAAGCAAAATGTAGTTTTTAAGGGTGTATATATATATATATATATATATGTATTTTAATACATTTGACATAAATAGGACCGGCAGCTTTTTACTCCAGTAAAAATTCCAGTGTTTACACCAGTATCCATCCCTCCTAGTGTCTGTTTTTAGGTTGCTCTAGTCATCTTTAAATTTTCTTGAATTGGGTTATAAGATTTCTGAATCAATTCCAGCCTTTTGCCACATGTTGTAATGCTTAGCATACACAGTCTGGCTCCTGAATTCTCTTCTTTCTTGAAAGCATCCATTTGGCACAGTTTTCTGATTTCTGAGTTACATCCAGACAGGATGTTCCCGTTATGCTAGGCCCTTCAGCATTTGTAATTCTTGTATAGTGAGTTTAACTCAATACCTTTCAGGGAATAAACTCACCATTTCTATAAGTATTTGTCAGAAGGGTATATTGAGCTGGAAGCCAAAAGTAATGCTCCACCTTTGAGGAGTGTTAGCTAGCAGAGAAATAAAATCCTTTGGGATTGAAAAATTATTGCAATCCTTTTTTCTAAAGCTTACAAGAGTTCCCCTTTGTATCCAGGATTATATCTTATGAAGATGGCTATATTTCTATCCAATCTAACTTCTTCATATGAAAGTCACCCTCCTTTGTGTAGCATCCCAAATTCCATTTCTTGTGTTGAATTAAAAAGTATTTTCAAATTGTTGCCTTGATGGGGAAGGATACAAAGAAAGACAGTATAGATACCAGCAGAAAGGCAGGAGAAGAGGGCTGGTTCATGTGGGAAGAGCAGCATCTAAGAAGAATCAAGGGTGACAAAAGGTGGAAGGAGACAGAAAAATGCAGGTGTGATATGAGCTAAGATGGTGCTGGGGACAGTAGCAGTGACTGAAGATGTAATTGATGTCGTCACTGGCTCATTTCCTGTTCTGCTCACTGTATCTCTCTGCTGCTGAAGGATACGAAACACTGTTTATGTGTGGGCTTTGCTGGCTTTCACCCTGTCTCTCTGGGAAGCAGCTCCTATCTTTTAATCCCCATAAGCCTCTAGTCTTGCACCAAAACATGCCCCTCCTGAAATGTAATCCTCTTACTTCAGTTACACTGCTATGCTCCAGTTATGCCCATGTGCTTGGGAGCACAGGCAGCAGGGTTTCTGAGTGTGCCAAAGGTTGGAAAAATTTAAATATCCAAGTACCTAGATAAGCAGTCCCTACACAACTGTTGTCCAGAGTACTGTTTCTTAATCTTGCATCCCTAAATCCCAACACCTCCCAAAATCCCAAATCCTAACTTCTTGGAAAAGCCTGTGGATTTCTTATGCTGTGGTGTCTCACTTGTAACAAAAAAAAATTCCAAAAACCAAAAAAAAAAAAAAAAAAAAAAAAAAAAAAAAAAAAAAAAAAAACAAAAACAACGAAACAAAAAATGAGGCATCTTTGAACATTAATCAGTTGTTTCTGTTGCTCTCTGTTTGCTTGCCTACATGCACAGGAATGAGGACACTGTGGAGTGTGTTGTGAATGCTAATGGACCACCATGCTCAGAGAACTAAACGTCATTATACAGCCAAGAAAGTGCAAGGACAATTTGGGATCACATTTACAGTGGTGGTGACAAATAGAACAGTTTCAGGCATGGAGTGAATTAGATTGTTCTCCTGACCTGGAGGAAGCAGTTCCTAAGGAGTGGGTAGTGCTTTGCCAGGCGGTGGGCTCCGTCAGGCAGCTCTTAAACCAGATATCAAAGTCTGATAGTCTATGTGAAAATCAATGCCCTGACAAGATCCAGGTTGTAGATTTACGTTCTGCAATGAAGAAGAACGGAAGGGAGAGCTCTCAGTCATGTTCTCCTGGCTTTGACATGGCTTTGCTGTACATGAAACTCATTCTGTGCAAGCGCTGTTCAGCTGCGTATCTGTAACAGGACACAGCTGCTGGCTGTGACACAAAACAACACTGCATACAAGAGTAGTACAAGCAGGGGTGAATTTCACTCAGGGAAGCTTAATTTCCACATGCCTCAGGTTTCTCCTCTGCCAAATGACAGCCACATTTGCCTACTTTAGAACACTGATGTCAAACTCCGAGTGTGTATTTTGCAAACTGGCCTCATCGTGTCTCTTTTACAGGTATCATCTTGTTCAGCTCTTATTTTGAGCTGCTCCTAGTGCTGTTCAGCACTGAACAACTTCAGTATTTTCCATTGGAAAGGGAATACTGTTTTGGAGGAAAGGTGCTACACAAGAAGCACACGCATTGTGCACCAAAGTTTCAATCCTGTAATATGGCCTGATTTTCAGTGACAATTTGGGTGTTACCTAAATGCACTTTTGTATTAAGAGAGCTTCTTCCAATTTTACGTCCTTCTTTTGATGTCATCCATTCCGTCCTTAAGGAATTAAGGTATTAAGGAACCTCTCGAGAAAGGTGTTAGGTTTTTCTCAGTGTGTGCATAGAGAATTGGCCACTTGTCTCTTTGAACTCTTGCTTTTGTTATTTACCTCTCTGCTGTGCTACTTTGTTCTTAGCTGCAGGATAAGACTGCCTATTTCACTACTTTGAGGTTCTAGAGCTTTATGTGACTGGAAGAGGTTTGTCCAGCTGCTTTTCAGTAGAAATTAGATGTTTTCTTCGCTTCCACACATTGAACAACAGTTTTTAAGGGAAGCCTGCAGGGATTATGTCTGAGGATACACAGACTTGATATTTAAATCTCCCAATCTCCCTATTTTGAGGATTATTAAAAATTGACCTGTAAGATTAATAGGAAGCTGCCATAGCTACAGAGTGAACTGTATCTTTTAATCAGTTACAAGTGCTTACCCTTTCCAAGCACCAATTCTTCATGCATTTTTCTCTGGGTCGATTCCCATTGTTCATGATGCTTGTTTTGTTGCAGGAATCCCTGCTCACTAGCCTCAGGTCTTGCCTGATCTAAGAAATTATTTAATCCCATCAATGAATTTTCTTCTGGATGCCTGTGGAAACACAGTGACATTTGTGACTTCTTCAAAGCAAAGTACTTATGTATGGAATAGTGACAGGGTTAAAATGCAAAAGACATGTAAACTATATCTAAACCTTAGATTTTCCTGGCAAATTTGCATCGATCTCTCTCATCTTTGGTAAATGTCTGTATTGAAACCCAAAAATATGAATCTCTGAATGTGTACCATGATGTTCTGGTTTGAGTCTTCATGCTTTTAAGTCTTTGTTTCAGAGCACAGTCCAGTTGTTCGTGCAGGTTCCATCCTTATCCCATGGTACTATTTGACCAGTCCCACTGCCTGCACTGCAAGATGCAGCTCAGCAGCATCTAATCCTTCCCCCTGTACTCCCGCCTTTCCCCAGAGTGCTTATCGTGCCAAAT
This sequence comes from Lepidothrix coronata, assembly GCF_001604755.1. Lineage (NCBI taxonomy): Eukaryota > Metazoa > Chordata > Aves > Passeriformes > Pipridae > Lepidothrix > Lepidothrix coronata. The sequence goes on from NW_016690188.1 coordinate 11,621,544, forward strand.
CATCTGTTTCATCTTTTAGAGAATGCTTTGCACATTATCTGGGTTTTTTGTTTTTTTTTTTTTCTGGATACCTTCTGAAGAGCCCCTTTAAAACTAAAATCTCAGGCAGAATTTTGACATTTTGTAATGTTCAGATAAGCAATATTGCTTGCCTGGGGTTTGGCTTTTAAGGAAAATGGATTTCCAAAGCAGTAGTTACTTTTCTTCAATCTCTAGGAAGGAACTTCGGTGGTCATTTCAAACGGGAAGTACGGTACTTACATTTAGGGATAATTTTGTCTTCTGTATTTTCAAAACTAAGAGGAATCAGAAATAGATTTGGAGGAGGGAGTGTGTGGACTGAGAAGTTTCAGTTCTGGATCCAGAACCATGTTGTAAAGGGATCAGCAAGCATATGATCAGTGTGATGCTCCAGGTGTAAATGCTTGCAAACTGAGGATCCTACCCCCTAAGTGAATCTTCTCTACTGGGTTCTAGACCTGGTAGTGAAGCCCTTCTTTTATTTCTTCAGTTTTTCACTCAATTATAGGTGTATACCTTAAGAGAAAACAATCTCCCTAGAGGTCTGACTGTATATATTTTCAGGAGGTATGCAGAAATGCCTTTAATTATTTAGTGGTTCTTTGTGGTGTTTTAAAAGTTACTTAAAAACCACACAATTGTGTATTTTAATAATATCTATTATCTTCTAAAACAACTGCAGGTTTTACAGATATCCAGTCTGATTTCTGCGGATAATGAGAGTGCAGAGCAGTGAGCATAGAAAAGATTGAAACGGAGCTTTTAAAATCTATCTTTGGTGGGGGTCAATTTAAAGGCAATTTGACAGAAGTCAAATTGTATAAGCTAATATACTTTTCCTGAAAACTTTGATGCAATTTCCTATGACAAAAAAAACACCCTCACTCAAAGCTTTAGGGAATGAAGGGCAGGAGATTTACTGTGAATATGAGACTTATTTATAACCCTTTCCCCTTGGGAAATAAACTTTACAAAATGCTATGTCAGCGCGAATGCAGGAATGCAGCACTGTCCCTAGTAGGTCAGCCAGCACACTTCACAGCTGCACTTCATTTTCATAGGAATAAAAGAGTGAGGCAGAGGAACCCAGAGAAGTGAATTGCTTAATACTACTTGCATAATATCAGTACTTTTGTGCAGATGCATGTGTGTTTCCATAAAATAATTCAGAGACCAAGCAGGATTTTACTGGAACTGGAGCATGAGAGTTGCAGAAAGAGAATGAGTAAATGTCTTCAGTTAAGTGGAAAAGCTTCTATTCCAATAGGCTAATGGCCCAGAGATTTTATTTTAGCAGAAAATGCAGGCGTTCCTGGGACTGTGGTGGTAAATTTAGTTCTTACGCAGCTGCTGGCATTCAGCTCATTCAGACACACAAAAACCTCGACCCTCCTCATTAGACAGTGTGCATGCTGAAATTTCCCATCTAGGTGAAGAGCAGAAGGTGAAGCCTTCTGGAAGGCTTCTTCTCTTCACCTGGTAGGTTTTGTTAAGTCTCCAATCTGATTGCCTCAGACAATCTTCCGCTGTCTTTTAGGTTTTTTGGTTTTCAGTGATGGGAAATGAGTCTGCCCACACGGAGCATCCCCTTTTCAGCGACTGATGTCCTGACCAGGACTGGTAGGTAGGGGTGCTCTGAACACCATATTCTCTATTTACACTACCTGCTCAAAAAAACATTTATTTTTATTTTTTTCTTTTACTGTATGTTGGCCTTCAGGTTGACTGCCCTGCTGTGCTGGGTCATCGCTGCTTAATTTAGCCAGCACAACTTCGTTGGCTTCAGTGTTGCTCAGTATAAGCACTGCACAAAGTTCTTGAAGATGTGCTCCTGCTTCTCCCAGCTGAACGTAAAGTATATGTGGATTTCCATGTGCAAAGGCAAGCACGTGTTTTCCTAGCTGACTCCTGGTGCAATTTTTTCATCTTTGCTTCTCATGCTGCTTCAAGGTAATTCAGTATTTTTAAAACTACGTTAAGTCATTAGATCTGCTAAAGTGTACCTACTACCACTTGTAGTTACTGAAATACTTTTTTCAGATCAGGATGTTGATAGTAGCTCAGTCGGGGTCTTTGAGCCAGCAGTGTGTCCAGGTGGCCAAGAAGGCCAGTGGCATCCTGGTGTGTATCAGGAATAGTGTGGCCAGCAGGACCAGGGCAGTGATTCTTCCCCTGTATTCAGCACTGGTGAGGCTGCACCTCGAGTTCTGTTTTTGGTTTTGGGCCCTTTTGCTTTAAAAAGGACATTGAAGTGCTGGAGGGTGTCCAGAGAAGGGCAGCGAAGCTGGTGAAAGGTCTGGAGCACGAGTCCTAGGCAGAGGGGCTGAGGGAGCTGGGGGTGTTTAGCCTGGAGAAGAGGAGCTGACCTCATCACTCTCTACAACTACCTGAAAGGAGGTTGTAGCTGGGTGGGGATCAGTCTCTTCTCACAGGCAACCAGCAATAGGACAAGAAGACATATTCTTAAGCTGTGCCAAAGGAAGTTTGGTTGGACATTAGAAAGACATTTTTCACAGAAAGGGCGATTGGATATTGGAATGAACTGCCCAGGGAGGTGGTGGAGTCACCGTCCCAGGAGGTCTGCAAGGAAAGACTGGACCTGGCACTTAGTGCAGTGGTCTAGTTGACATCGTGGTGTTCGGTCACAGGTTGTACTCGATCTCAGAGGTCTTTTCCAACCTAATTGCTTCTGTGATTCCTGAGACCACAGGCTTTTCTTCTTGGTTTTGGTGGGACCACTATGTTTTCATGGTGTGCTGTTTTTTTGCTTCCTCCAGGAAATAATTCATCTAATTGTATGTGTCTTAGCCTGCAATAGCTGGTTTGAGTCACCTGCTTCCTGGTATTCTGAAGGTGTGGGGGACAACTGTGAAGTCTTGATATTTAGCTGTGTGTCTTTTTTTTCATCTTATTTACTTTCTGTTTTAATAATTCGTTGCTTCAGGTGCATTCATATAAAGACCATTTTATGGCTTGTCTTATTGTTGATCACCCCATCTGTCTGCTTCTGAACTCTTTGCATTTCTGCAGGCATGGATTTAGGTGGTGGTAACTGCCTTGCAGATAGATGCTGAATTCTTATCCTACTCCTGTATCAGGGACCAATTAATGAGTGATATACAGGAAAGACTAATGGAGCACATTAAAATTCTGCTTCTGTCCTTCACTTTACCTGCATTTTCATTTTTCTTCCCATGATATCTGTGATGTAGGGTGCTTTGCTTTACTTTCTCTATTCCTGGTGTATGGTTGGAAGGTAACCAGAACCAGCAGGATTTTCTCCTATGAGTAACAGATTCTGAACATCCTCTGAGAGAGGGCCAGAGTATCTGCTTATGACTGAAAAATGTGGTATTTCTCAGCATACCCTTTGTGTGCTGGTTTCTGAAACTTATTTGTCTGTGGCTCTTGGGAACCTGCACCCTAAGTTCCTTTACCATTACTGAATACGTTGACATTTCAAGTGCAGCACCCCAAATGTGGAAATGAAGTTAATGACTACAGGGTTTTAGGCTAAAGAAAGAAGTACATTTAGAATGTGTTAAATCCCGTGTGTTTAAGAGAAGAGGCTTTTGCAGCTTCTAGCACTGTGCAAATCATGGAATTTCTTGGTCAGTGAGAATTGGCCATCTTGAATCACTATTGTTAACACAGAACTGTGAGCAAATGGCAAACTGTGAGCATGACAGACAGATGTGTGAAAGCAGGAGACATGATACTTTGGCTTCTTGGGCTCTGCATTTTGCAGGAAGCCCTGAAATATGCAACTGCAAAAACTGTCCTGGTTGGGCCACGCTGCAGGAGGGGGTGGTTAGCAATGGCATAGGAGGCTGGGGATGTAGTCAGGTGTTTCAAATCACTGCCTTACCAGGTTCTTGCCATGCACTGGTACTGTAATAGTGTAATGACTCTAAATGTTCACATCACCAAACAGTGCAGAACAGGGATAGCACCAGTGGGTGCCCATGAATGACGTTGTGCCCAGCAGCGGTCTTCTGCCTCGTCCCATGTAGCCCTCTCTGGACTCAGACTAGTTGGCTGCATCCCATAGCATCAAGTGAGGCCCCATGTGGGACCAGCTGTGCTTTTCAGACGAAATGGTATAAAATGTTCTTGGGTCACTGGCTAGAGTAGCCTGCTACATCTAAAGAGTTTTTTGCCTTTGTTTCTGGGGTTTGAGTTTTGGGGAAAAAAAAGCATAGTTGGCTGTGTATGTGCTTTCTGTAGCTTTGGGGGGGGGTTGTGTGTGTATAGGGGCGGGGTTTAATTTAAAAAACGTAAAGAATGTAAATGTTGGCATTGACACAGGCATATTCTTTAAATAATTTGGGCGACAGTCAGTCGACACCTGAATTTCCTAGATAATTAGTCAGGAACTCTGAACAGTCATTTAATATAATTTTTTATTAACACATTTAAGCTTTAAAAGATTCTCATTCTGCAGTTTAAATTCACTACCTTTTAAAAGAACAGTACCTTTTCTTTTAGCTGTGAATCATCTTTTTTCCAAGAGCTGTGTTTTCTTTAAGGATAGCTGAATGTGTTGTTTTTCATAGACACTGTTCTTTGTGAGTTCCCTGACCTTACCAACAAATGCTGTTAGAAATGTAACATGCTTACAGCTCTCTGGAACACCACAGGTTAGATTCTCACAAGGATCTCACTCCAGCCAGTATTTGGCTCAGTAACTTTAATGGCATCTGTAGGCCCCAGTTCATCATTTACCCAAATTTCTGTGATCCTTTAACACGGAGTTTGGAATGCTGCAGGGCAGAATATTTTGCAAAGTATACTGATAAAAATGTGAAGATAAAATTTCAGGCAAAAGCAAGCTGCTCTGTACTAACTAGGTATTGCTAAACAGGTCTGATATCTGAAAGTGCTCTTTCAAGAGTTCTTTTGTCATGTGCTTTTGGCCATATCATGTTAAATATTTACAAAAATATCCTGAACACTTTCCTAGCATCATCTGGGAGGTGAGTTCTCCATTTTCTATAGGGAACATTGTTTGCCCTTATGGTCCATGCAGTCAGAAATAGGTTAATAAGCCTTCATATCTTAAAATTTAAAAGGAGAACAAGAAGTCAAATCCTTGAGCAAAATAGAAGCTACTTGAAGCATCAAGGTGGCTTTGGGAAATACCCAGTTTTCTAGTATTGTTCTGAGTCTGGTTTTAGATTCAGGAGGGCTTTGTAACTCGGCTAGGAGATGAGTTGGTAATTCACTCTTTTAGCAGTATAATTTGATAGTATGAGTTGAAAATGAGAGCGGCTTTGTGGGCCACCTTGGATGAGCAGAGACAGTGATGCAGGCACGTGTGTCGTGTCCGAGTTGCACACGACATGCAAACCATGCAGCAGCCACCACCCTGCCCCAGGAACAGGTACTGGAACATGACCTGCTCCTGCAGCAAGTGACTGCACCTGCAGAGTCCTGCAGACACTGAGAAAGGCCAGCTCTTCACAGAAGTCCTCTAGGCTGCAGACTTCCTGTGTCTGCTGGCAGCTGGAGAAATTCCACATTGCCAGTTGCCTAGAGGCTTTTTAATCTGTGAATGTTTAAAACAGTCAATTGCTTTGGCATATTGATATGTTTAGTGTGCCATGAGAATTCCAGCAGTTGCATTAAATGCAATTACTTCACAAAAGATAGAATGTTATTCCTTTTAATGTGTTTATAATTGCAGTCTTCCTCAGCATTTGTCTCTCTATTTCTGCCCTTAAATACACAAAATTGTTTGAAATGGCATTTTCACTGTAAGCTTAATGCCTACTGCTTCCATTATCAAGAAAGGTGTATATTTTTGGATCATGTCTTTTGTAGTTCATATAATTTGTTCCCTGAGGGAAGGATTAATTTTTATGTGTTGCATCACATGAAGATGTGCATCCATTTTAGGCAGGTTGTCTGGCAACAGCAAGATAAGAACATCCGTAAAACATGTTGAGTGCCAAACTTTGCAGTCTCCTTTCTTTGTTAGAAACTGGGCACATGGCATGTGAATGTAGGAAGTGTGCAAATGAATATAATTTTAGTGAAGTGTACTAGGCTTGGTACATAAATAAAAATTTGCTCTTTAAGGTGAGGCAGCCTTAGGTCATCAAGAGGAAAGCTTTTATATCATCTTCTAGCTCATAAAGTTAAAGAAGGAAGATGGAGATCAGATGTCCATTTCGAAATGGCAGGTGGGGATGCAGATTGTCCATGATCAGATGCACTTTGTGCAGTCTTTGGAAGTAAAGCAAAGTAGTGCAAAAAAACAGCAAAATGGTATGTTGAATAAAGTGTGGAGAACAAAGCCATGGAGAAAAGGGCCTTCTTGAAGAGAATGCACTCCTTACCTTATGCAGTGTATGGCTGGATTCAAGAAAGGATCCAAGCATTGTATCTCATGTAGTCCTAGGACTAAACAGGCAAGGCTGAGCACAGAGCAATGCACAATGAGTACAGACCTATACACAGGTGGACCAAATCTGGAACATGTAGTGCCTGTCAAGTTTGTGCAGTATCGGACACATCCATGTGAGTTTTAAGAGTTGTTCTCAGGGCAGACGAGATGTTCTGCATTGTGTTTCTGACCACACTGCGGTGCAGACTTCGGCAAGAGAATCTTATTTAACTTCAGCATTCTGCTGTGTTGTTTGCCTTCGCCTTTGAATTTCCTCTCAGTTATATTTCTTGTTTGTGATCTGTTAGCCTCCTTGACTTGCCTTCCCAAGTCCCCAAGGGCCTGGCCTGTTCTTTGAATTCCTAAGTTCTTGAGCCTTGCCATTGAAGCCATTTGGTCTTGTTGTCTTTTGTTGATCAGTCTCTTCTGTCAAAGCCATATCATCTCATTATTTTATGTCTGTTGCTGATGTTTTCAGGCACAGCTGTAAGTTCAGCACCTGGAATAAAGCTTGTTAATTCTCCTGTTTTACTTTCAGCCTTATTTTTGCCTTCAGGTTGTTTTTATGAGTTTGTCTCCCACTGTGTGTGAAGTGGCTTGATGTGACCGTGAATAAACAAGTTAGAGAGCTGTCTGAGAAATCCACAGTGAACTTCCTATACATTTTCCACTGTGATAGATCTGAAATCTTATATTGGCTTTCTGCACTTATTCATGGATTGCTGGTTCCAGAGAATCAAGAGGAATTATCCAAAAATAGAAGATAGTAGACTAGATGAAAGGGGCATGGTTTGGGTTCCTATTTCAGTATTTATACTGTGTCTTCAGAAAGGCAAAAAAGGAAATAGTGGTGTGATTTCCATCACCCTGCTTGGTTTCAAGTGTCCAGGAATAAATACTGCACAAGAGCAGAGATGCAAAGCGCAGATGACATTAATGCCATTAATTAATTTGATTAGATAGCATTATTCTTCCTTTCATTGCTCTTCTAGCTGCATGCAAAAATCATTGATGAACCTTGATGATATTTATTGCTCTTCCACAATGACCTGGTGACTGCCAATGAAATAAAGGCCATATTCAGTTGATACGATGCAAAATACTGATTCCTACCAAAGTAATTAAATGTCGAGTTCTGTCAGTTACAAGATCTAGTGCTGACAAAGCTTTTGTAATTCAACAATGCATTGGTTTTGACAAATGAAAGAAATAATTACAAAGCATTCTCCCATTTCTTTCCTCTCATTCTGTCCACTTCAGTCAATTAAGTGCACTTGTCAATATTTTCAGCAATGACTCCTCTCCCCAAACTAAAAGTGTACATTCTTTTTAATATCTACTGTTCAGGTATAGGGTTGCATTGCAAGATTTGCAGGAATTCTGGGAAGAAGTTGTTAGGAAGTGTGACACAGTGATGAAACCTGAAACAACACCTGGGTGTGTATGACTGTGTGTTTGTAGAACAACAATGCATTTGTGCTCAGGTCAAGGACTAGATGGAAGAACTAAGTTTCACTTCTGACTTGCTGCTTTGCCATGCAAGGATTGTTCAGCTACTCAGTTCTTCAGCACCTCATCATTTCAAGCAATGACATTCTGTGTCCCATCCTGTAATTTTCATCAGATCTAAGAATGAGAATTGCTGTATGAATGGAAGCATTCATTACTATTCATTCTCTCCTACAAAGTTTTTTATTAAGGAAAGCAGTTGTTTATCTAGAAGACTGTTGAAGTAGTGCCCATGACACTCACTGATAAGTGATTTTGCTGGATACCGATCTTGTGCATAATCTGTCATTGTAAAATGCAATTGTAATGCACAAAATGAGATTAAAATGCCTTGCAGGGTCCACCTAGAAAACCACAAGTTGGCAGTGCTCTAGCCAGTCAGACCTGGCTTGTTTAACTGTGTCTCCTATTGGGCTGAGACATTGGTACTTGCCTTGCAGGGATCTGTGTCTGGGGCACTGCAATAACACCATCCTCAAAACAAGGTCTCTGCTCTTTGTTATTGAGATTTTAGTTGGAGAATGCCTATCATTAGATGAGGCTCTTAACCCATGCTATCACGTAATATAGCATAATAGGGCATTTTGCAATACAACTTCTATATCAGGTCACTGGTGTATTAAATAACTAAGACTTCAGGAAGCAAGCATATGCTGGGTTCACACATAGCCATTGGTGTCTTGATTGCAGAGGAGGACCCTCCTCTGATGCCCTCTGTCCTCCTTTCCCAGAGGAAAAAGAGTAAAAGCCATCTTGCTAACGCATTGGCTTCTGGCTTGCAGTTTGTTCCTCAGGTCTATGAGGATGTCAGGGATGTAGCAAGAAGAAGGCTGCAGAAGCTATGAAACTGCTTCCACTGTCGTCCTTTATTTACCTGCCTTAATGACTGGAAACCAAAGGGCTGGAAACACAAAACCAAATTATTTTACTGATACATTTTTCACCTTCCATCCTGACAAGGACATCTAAGTTGTATTTCTTTAGGGTGCCCCCTTGCTGAGGCTGCATTAAGTCTACAGCTAAGTTTGGAGAAAGGTAAGCAGGTTACATTGGTATTGTAAGTGCACAAGAGCAGCTGTGGCTGCTCTGGCTCAGGTGGTAGGAACTGGTGTGCTGGCACTCACAAGGCTTCTGGGTTTGGCTGCGTGAGTTATGTAGCTGATGTTATTAGTGGAAAGTGAGTATGTTATGGTAGGGAAGCAAGGGTAAAATAACTTGAAGTGCTGAATATATGGAAGACTGAGGTAAAAGGAAGGACAGAAGGGGAGTTATCAGCTTCTAGATCTCTGAACTGAAAAGGGAGAGGTGTCATGAAAGAGTAACCAAGGAATGGTGGCAGAAGGGAAAATGAGCCAGCAAGATGGAGAAGGCAAGGTGAAGAGCCCTGCAGGAAAACAGAGGTGAGCTGAAACAACTGCTGAAGGAAGGAAGCAGCTCTGTCACTCACAGTCCGGAGCAAATTCAAGGGGAAGATAGAAAAAGAAAGGAAAGTTGGGAGGGGGATTCTGGCAATCACAAGCAAGTGCATTAAGAGTGCATGTTGGAGTATCGTGTCACTGTAGGAATGGGTAGCAATTTTTCTGGATTTCAGTCATTTCCCTAGAGCCGGGTTCTGATGGGGACCTCATAGCAGTAACTGGCAGTGAATGGCTTGGGAGAAGGGACAAGTTGCACTGGTAATTTTTTCCTATCGAGGTGGTTTTTTTATTGTTTTGTGTTTGGGGTTTTTTAATGCCTGCGAGGTGGTTCTGGTTGAGTAGGATGATTTTGAAAGGCAGGATTCCCATTATGCCATACAGAAAGACTGAACTGCCCAAGTAGAGTGACACTTGCTTTAATTGGTCATAATTGTATGGTCCATGCTGGCAGATGTTGCATTTATCTTGACCTTTCATTCAAGTGCAGAGACTAATGCTTTTGCAAGAGGGAAGGAGAGCTTGTTTGGAGCTGTAATTACCAGACCAGAATATGTCTTACTGTGCAGTGGGAACATACTAGAAATAGAAGATTTTTATTTGTTGGACAGTGACAGTACCATAATAGAAGCTTAGCCTTGCCGCTCCCATGTCAGTGTTAGTTTGTGAGTAATTGGTAAAAGATCCCAGGATGAATGTACTGGTATAAGATAAAGTGTGAAAAGTGAGCTTTTGTTTGTTTGCCTCTAAAATAATTTTTACCTGTTTAACATTTCTGTTCCTCACTTAGTAGTTGTGCCTGCTATTAAAATCTACCTGTTCCAGGAACTCCTTCCATGGCTTTACAGCTCTTTTCTGTCTCAATGACTGGAAAACATATGATATATTAATGTATCGCAGCGTGGGGAACACCAGCAAGTTCTGACTCTATTTAAGGCTTCCACAGTGCTTTGTCCTGAAGGGTAGATGTTTATTATTTTATTTCTAGAAGAGAATTAAACAGCACAGCTATACTTCATCAACTGTATTACTTAGAGGTGTTTCTGTTGCTGTTTAATGATTTTAAAAAAATAAAAATAAATGGTTTTGGTCCTTTGTAGAAGCTGGCAAGAAAGCACAACACGTTCCTTCAGCAGGAGTGCTACTTGAGTGGTCACAGTGAACTGGATATTGCTGTTGCACAGCAAACTCAGTTGTTTATCTCAGTTTTTCAGCCCAACACATTTTAAAGTCTGTGTGTATGTAAACTATGAGACATTTCAAAAACTATGCCTGATTAAATGACAGGCTAAGGCAGGGTCAGTTGGTGTCCAAAGGCTGATGCAGTTTTATCTGGGTGATGGGGCTGCTTGGTAGTTGACAGGTCAACCAGACTGAAAAATGTGCATATTATTTGCAAGTCTGTGTTGAATCTGGTAGTGGCTATTGGAGCAGTTGTCACTCCTCAAAAATACAGCTGAGTTGGTGCTTTTCCTCCCATGTCGGGATAAGTAGCTCTTACTGAGTACAGGTTTTGGCCAGCCCGGGCTAAGACTGTAGTGAATTTCCTGTTGGTGTTATGTGGATGTACCAGCTTTGTGTGGTAAAGAAACAGAGATGTTAAAAAGCACTTAGGTGCCTAGGAGTCCATTAGGGATATCACAGATACTTAAATATATGTGTGCAGGCATTCTGTAGCCCCTAAGGGAATATTTTTCAACACTGCTTTTTTGTTTTAAAATGATCACTCTTTCAATAGAAAAAACAACTGTTTGCAGTCATCTACTGACTGAAACCTCTGATAGGTGTGCTTCCGACAGTAGATGAATAAAGATAGTATGCACATCTGTCTCTTAGAGACTCCTGGCGTCTGTCACATAAAATCAGTTCTGGGCGCAGAGGTAGAAAGACTAGTTTTTGTGGCAATGGCTAAAAGTCTGTTGGTTTTGCATCATCTACCATGTTGTGCAGATACAGGTCTTGTCCTCCTACTTGTTCGTGCTTATTGAATTTTAGTACATCCTTTTCAACACAGGTGCCTGTGTAAGTTCAGTCACAGTCCCTTGCAGGCATCTTCTTCAGCTAGAGAGCAGTATTTGGGAGCCATTGAGTTAATGTGAAGAAACCTCTGCTCAGTTTAATTTTGTCCTTAGGAAATTCACCCAGAAGTCTTTGACACCTAGGGAGACTGTCACTGATGTATGTGTTGCTTCAGGGAGACTTCTTGCCCATGAATCCTGCTCTTTGCTATAATTTTCTCTTGTCCCACGTAGCCATGCTCTGTTTACCTCCCACACATCCCTAGAAGGCCGCCAAGCACAGCCTGCTTCCCCCACACCTCGCACAAATGCAGCGACAAGTATTTGTGTTTGCCAGCTTGTGTAAGTCTCTTTTCATCATAGCTTGAGAACATGTTCCTGCCCCCTTTTTTCTTTCTCCTGTGTTCTGTAGCTTGAATGAACTTTTTTTTTTCTGTTTCTATAGTTACACTGTCTGATGAAATCAGCCAAGTCTTTCCTTTATGATTGGAGGCAATTCTTAGTTGTACGGGTTCTGGGAGTAGTCCCGTCCAACATTAGTCTTCACATAAGTATTATGTCCATGTTTTTGGGAGTCTTTATGTGTTTGTTTCTGTTCCAGGAATACTGTTATCTATGTAACAGAAATTCATAGTCATCTTGAAAAGGAAACTCAGCCTTGCAGTATACAAATCTGGCATTCAAATTTGGGCCAAATCTATTCCAGACCTTAAACTGATCCTTGCGGTTTTTATTTTGGCCATCAGTCAGATCTGGCACGTGGTGTTCCCTGGTCACTTTCCCTCTGTTCTTTTGAAACATTGTTTTACTGTCTTCTGGACATTTGGACATACAGAGGATTTCAGAACACTGTATTTGCTTACTCATGTTTCTAAGGAAGGAAATGCAACTCTTACTGTCAACTGATGCAGTGCCCAGGGCTGTGTTGAGAGGCAACTGGTGCTGTAAGGAAGGGGCACCCTACTTTTGTAAGCATATGCTGGTGTTTTATGCCTTGCCTTCTCTTTTCTCGTCACGAAGTTTTGAATTTGCTCTGTGGATGTGCTGTAGGAAGAAGTATCTGGGAGCGCAGGGATCTCAAAGTATGAGTCTGAGCATCTGAGTGCCCAGCCAGCCAGGCTGACTTCGTATGGGCTTTTAATCACTGAAGGGTCACTTGAATTGTAGCAAACCATAGGCACAAGGTCTGAGACTAGTATGCTATACCCAAGCTGATCTAGGAATAACAGCAATTGACTGTTTGGTGGGGAATTTTTTATGTCTCTGTTTGTTATATAGGCAGGACTTCTGGTCTCGATCTCTGTCTGATCTGTCAGTGCCAAGAAGAACTGGAAGAGAGTGCTCTCAATCAAAGTGTCTCTGTTAGGTTAAATTATCTTCAGGAATAAAGGTGAAAGAGTTTGTTTCTTAAAATCCCAGACAAAAAGATGCACTCCTAGAAACTCTAGAGCCCATAGGAGAAAGTAGTAAATTCACTCTTTTTTCAGAGTTTAAATCTCAAACCAGTTGCATCCCAGCTTCACAGACTTAGAGGAACATAGGTACTGATCTGTAACCAAATGTTATGACTTGCCTTGTTTGTAGTATTTGTTTAGGCAAAAAGTATTTTTTATTGGATTTTATTCAGAAAAGATTTTTTAGAGCAATTTCTAGGCTCTTCCCAGTGGAGCAATTTTGTCCAGTTACACTCAATTGATGTCCAGAAACTGGATATCCTTAAAAGATGAAATACCTTGGTGAAGTCTACAGTTTATTTTCATAGGAGATAAGGTTGTCATGCGTATCAGTCAGGGTCTGCACACTGAAAAGTGAGTAACAGATACAGTCATCACTGATTTTAGTTTTTAGAATTGTAGCTTCTGTGTTTCCATCTTGTATGATATTTCCAGTTTAATTCTGAGTTCCGTTGTAGATAGGAAGTTCCTCAATAATTCTGTTTTGTCTCCTGCAGTGACATGCATATGTTTATTCACAATTGTTTCCAGTCAACACTGTGATACTCTTGTTTTTCTTTAAGCAAGAGCTTTCAGTTTAAGTGGTTGGATGTTTGCCTTTAAATGTAGATGAAGCAGGTCTTCTTGATACTGAGAAGTATCCTTTCCAAAATAGATGCCATCTGAGTAAAGAGCTTTACAGTATTCACAAAGAGAAGAAATAATTCTTTTACTATTTCTCATGTTTGTATTTGTCTTGCCTGTGTGATTTTCTGCAAAGTAGTTTCTTGTTAGCAAACAAAGCAATTTAGTGATTATCATAAATCAGGCTGATGTCAATAGAAGGAACATCCTTAAAACCCACAGCTGTAAGACTTTCTTCATGGAGTTTGGTTTCTAATGCCAGCTTTAAAATATTTTCATAACTGTGACTTGTTGCTGCAATGATCCTGTTCTTCTTTCAGAATGAGAAGGCTTTGGGGCATTCCGTGAGCCGCTCTAGTAACATCTCAAAGGTATGTTCCTCAATATAACTCAGTCTTTGCTAAACTTGGGAATACTGGGATTTCTTTCATTTCAAACTGGGGTGATGTATGTGACAATGTGACCAGTAGAAAATGCTTTTTATGCCTGTCTGTCATTGATAGTCACTCCTGGAACATTAGAACTCTGGTGTTTTGCAGACTATCTTTACAGGTCAAATGAAATGGAAGCTACAGTAGGTTTTCTCTTTCACACTGTCAGCCTCCTTAGCTTGGTAGGAGCAAGATAAATGACAGATGCCTGAGATCTTATCTTGGAGGGAAAATGGCTCCAAAAACATCGCTCAAGTATGTTGTTTTATGAGATAAAGTTACATAAGGTATGTATAGCTGTGCATCCCATAATATGAATAGGATATGTGATTAAACATTATTTCATTGTTACTTCCACACTGAATTATTTTCAGCGCCATGACATTGTTATCAGGGCATGACTATGTAAGTATTTTAAAATGTTTGCTTTTACAGACCTTGATCATATAAAAGAAGATGCTCCCCCCTTTCTAGTCACGCTCCACTATAGCCAATGGACACATCAAACCCACAATTGTTTTATTATGCCATTAGGAAAAAAGTATCTTCTGTCCAAGATAATTATTGCAAGATGTACCCTACTCCTACTTCTGCACTGCAGATAAGGCTTCTAATTATCTGTAAGCCTGACAACTTATTGCTTAAACAAGTACAATTGCTTAAAGCCTTCACGCAAACAAGGCTGTGCTGGTTGACCAGTATTTTTCATGGTGTGCATAAACTTCAACTCGTCATTGCCACAGTTTATGTCACTGATGGTAGTGACTTTTAATGAAAGAATGAGTCATCATGGCTGTGACAAGCTCAAGTGCCTTTTTTCTATTCTGGGTGCTTCTGGATCTAGTGAGCTATTCACAACTATCTCCAGCAGAGGAAACAGTGTCTGCATTTATTTACGGTTTACATGGGCACAAACGACTTTAACTTTTGAGCCAAAAGACAGAACTACTGGATGTCCTAAATAATGAGCAGGGCAGCTGTCCAGTGCGCAAGGTATTGACCAAGCTGAATGTGTTGTTATTATGGATTGATGCAGGATTGTGTTTTTCATTTGGCATTAGAAAATGTGCATTCACATAAAGGGTTCTGCAATAAATACTGTGTGACTATAACTTCTCATCTGAGCTTTTCTAAAATGGGACTATGCCTGTTCCTTCTTACCCTGGCTCTTATCTTCTTAGGGATCCTTAATTGGATTGTCAGGTTTTATTCAGCAGAGGTAGTAGTTTTGCCATTAAGTGTTGTCATACTTTTCCCAGTGTGTCTGAAATCAGCACAAGCCATTTGGCACCAGCAGTTTGGTATCCATACAAATCTGCCCAGTTCATTCTTAATTCATCAAAGACTGGTAGTGTGGCAGTGCAGTGGAAAGGACCTTGCACTCTGGCAAAGCTCTCCCTGGGAGTGCTGGCAAGTGAGACATCAGTATTTACATTCATCTTGAAGCACTGAAACATTCAACATGATTGCTATGTGTTGCTAAAGTTCTCAAGGGGATCAAAAGTCAGCTTTGCCAGTGTAATGGGGGAGAGTTTTTGATAGTAAAATGAGCTTCCCAGAGGTGTTGATGTTCTTACTGCTCCTCTGTCACCTCTGTGTCTGATCCATTCAGTGCACCTGCTCCACTCTGGAGAGGAGTTTGAACAAGGACAGAGGGTAGAAGTCCCACTCTCTGATTTGCCTTCTACGTCTGAACGCTGCCTTCTGCATCCAGACAGTTCAGTGCTAAGCTGCAACAATTATTTTGTGGTCTACAGGTGGTTTGGCTGTTTCAAGCAATTTATATTACAAATCAGGCGAGAGTATAGTAGTGGGATGCTGCATAGAAGGTTAAGTACATGGAAAATTTTTCTTCAGTTCTGAGGTTTAATAGGAAAGTGCTTTTTTTTTATTGTTTATAATAGCAGCCTGGCCAATAAGGCAGACTGAATACATGTAAAGGAATAAGTATGGAAATGCTTGGCTACCTGTATAGCCCTTTCGGAAATCCCCAGAACTTGTTGATACTATACCATTTTAAGAGGAGCTTTTTAACCAAAATTGAGTTAAATCAGTTACATGCTGCAATTCCAGATACGTTGATGTGCGTGTGTGCGTACAGAAATAATCGTGCTTCCTGCGAATGACTGTTTCAGCCATTGTTTTGCCACCCAAATCTAGCTTACAGCACAGCAACCTAGCAAATCTGCTACAAATGCTTGGCACTGACACTTGATTCAAAGCTTTTCTGGTGCTGATATGTCATTACAAACCTGCTGTGATTATTACTGTGTATCTTTCCACTGCTCTCACTTGCACAGTGTAATTCGAGTGGAAAAGATTGAGTCAGAACTCAGCCTTCAGCCAAGAAAGGATGCTGTGTTGCTTGATGTGACCAAGGAAAGCAATGCCCTAGGGCTAAACGTGATCGAGGAGTGAGGCAGACAGATGGTGCCACTGAAAATGAAATCAGCTGGTAGAGGTAGCAGGACCTCTCTGAATATAGACCCCCAGTGTCGGGGCCAGGTGGAGCTGTCCCTCAGGAGAAAGGGGCAAGAAGGCAGTTCTCCAAGAGGCAGATGCTAGGAGAGGCAAAAGAGATGCTAGTACATGTGGCCAGGCCAAGAAAAAGTGATCACCTGGATACTTGGCTAGGGATGGAGGCCAGAAACAGCAGAAAAAGGAGCAGGGAATAAGATGTAGGAGGATCTTCATATGGTGCCATTAGGTTTTGTGCAGTATGTTGCACACTGGGGGATGTGGCATTCCTCCAGGCCCTTCTTTGCTTTTTTTGGTACATATATTTCAAACACTCCTTTTAAATCTGCTCCACGTGAAATGTTTGAATTTCTGGGATCTTTTATGTTTGTTTTGAAATAAAAAAAAATGTTGTTGAAGGAAGCTTGAATTTATTTAGTCAGGGGACTTAAACACAGCCGGATTCCCCACTAGCCCTGTTCAAGCACAGTGATGCTGATTGAAATGGCCCCAGTTGACACAGGGGAATACAGCCCAGATCCACATCTCTGCTGTTTCCCTAAGCCAGCATTTTTGCCAAGAAGCCACTGATTGCTGCAAAGTGCCTTCATCATACAAGCCACACAGAGAAATAATTAAACTTTATAGAAGCTTTGTCCTCTAAATGTAGAAGAAATTGACGCTAAAACACAGCTAGTCACTGGGAGCAGCTAAAAAAGGGATTTTCACAGTGGTGGTAATTCATGCCCTCTGCTTATAGAGGAAGGAATCGTGCTTACAAGCAGATGAAATGAGGTCACTAAAAAAGCTGGTCTGTAAAGAGTTACTCTCAAATTGTGGTATTGTTTAGTGTCAAAGTGTCTGATACATCCTGGAATTGATAACATGATGTATGGAAATATCTTCAGGTCATCTGTGTGCTGTCCCTGTCATCTGGTTGCTCTGGAGGGCTGATTTTACTGTAATGGGGAAGCACTTTGTAGGCTTATTTTCATGGCCCTTTAAGGGGTAAACTTTGAAAATGCTAATACTCGGATCACAGCAAAGGAATCAAAAGTGCACTCCTTAAAAAATGTAAATGCTTTGTCTTTTCTGAAGGCCTGTGTAGTTTTATCTTTTGAGCACAAGCACACTGTAAAGTATTAGATTATTCTTAGGCTGAATAGCAGCGAGTGCAGACACAAAGTGGTAGCCTAGGCTTGCTATGAAATTTAAAATCCATTTAGGCTGTTCATCAGCTTGGAACAGATTTAGAAAAGCATATGAATACACACGTCCACTGCTGCCTGAAGCTTTGATGGATTCAGTGAGCATTTGTCTGTAGAAAACCAGTCTAGGGTTTTCAGTCAGAGCTTCACTATCCTGTAGTCTATCAGATGACCAAGGCTTATTGAAAAGAACTGCTGCTCAGAGGTGTTCTGTTCAGGTATGTGAGCCTGGGGGTAGGGAAAGAGAAGTTGCTTTAAAAATTTGTTTTTAAATCCTTCCACTGAACTATTGGGGAAAGGAAGACAGGAAAAATTGTTTAGTGTGGAGATGAAGGTATACTCTTTTCCTCAAGCATAAGAGCAGGTAATATTATGCTGGGGCACAGTGCAGTCATGTTCATAAGGAGTGTGATAGCCTCCCTGTGCTGTGACAAATCCCCTCCATGAAGGAGGAACCCACAGGAGTTTCCTTTCCTCTTTTGTTCCCTCAGTCCATTCAAAGTATTTTGAGGAAGATTTTAAAGACAAAAGTTATATATATTTTTTATTTCTTCTTCTCCCTGCATAACCTGTGCAGTTGTTACTGGTTTTAGTCAACATTAATCCTGAGCTATAGCCAGGTTGTATTACACTTGTGGAGATTTTGAAGGGATAGATAGCCTTTTTTCTCTAGTTTCTTTAGCCCAGAATCTCTAGAGAAAGTTCCTGCCAGAATCCTCCTTCAGATTTCTTTAGGAACAACAAAGTCAGCTTTCCTCCTAGCTGCTAGACATAATTTTAATTACAGTCATATATGAAATATGGAAGTTCTCCCAATAGCTGACTCCTGATTCCTATCAACTTGTTGCCAAAATGGTAGAGTTAATCATCCTGAAATTTCCAGATGCCTCTTTACAATATCTCTCCCCCTGGCTCCCTCCCTCCCCCTGATTTTTTAACTACTTTCCATTCTAATAATTCATCTTATCCCACTTAAAGACATTTGATTTTAATATGCACTGGAAGTCAAAATGGCATGAGTGTGGTAGGGAGCACTTACTGGAGAAGATCAGAAGTTGCTGATGTTGATGCTTGATCCTGCCATGTTGGTATTTAGTAAAAGCTTTCAAAACCAGCCTGTCAGCAGGGCTGTCTGCCTGTCACAACATCCAGTCTGTCCATAGGTGGCCTGTTCTGCCTCTCAAGTGTCAGGTTAATAGTTGGCTTTGCTGTGGATGAGACAGGGTTGGAGCTGCCTTTGCCAAAGGGAGGGGAGGTGAATGGGGGCAGTGGTAACATAGACAGAGTCAGATTCCCTGGGTCTCTTCATAGATGATCTTGGTTTCTCTAAGTGCAAACTAAGAGAGGAGCAGAGCCTGGGGCTTTTGCTGCCTCTGGAGATGTCGCATGCAAGATAAGTGCCATCCACGTCCAGCAGCAGCTTTGCTTTCTTACGACGTGTTTGAGTAGGGTCTACGTGATAAACAGAAAATAACTCTGTCAGGAGAGTGTAGAATAAAGGCAAGCCCATAATCAAAATGCCAAAGTGAAATTTGGGTTGCAGAATGTTTGGCTCCTTACTCTATTGCTAAATTTATATCTGCCTGAAGCTCCTTGTGCTGCAGTTCCTCCTGAGTAAAAGACTTAAATTGTGCTTCTTTTTTCCAGCTCTTTATCTGTGTGCTCTGTTATTAAACGTGCATAGTTCTTACAATGTTAGTTCCAGATCCTTAGCTGAGACTTCTAGATGTTTTTGTAGCACAAATAGTAGGGTCACAGTATTGTTCCTATTCATGTGGCACCTAGAAATGACAAATTGCAGGTGTGGGGGGAAGCCTTTCTTTGCTTCCTTTAGAATTCCAGTCACTTGAGGAATTCTACTAGAGTTGTTTCTAATTTTTTACCTTTTTACCTTTTTTAGAATGTGACAGGCCCTGTTCTTTAAAATGAGATATAAATGCTAGTACTGAAGTGCAGCCCAGAGTGGGACAACAGCAACAGTGCCACCTCAGATAAGCAGGTTATCTTGAAATATTCCCAAGCTGTTGGCATGTTCACTATGGCTCACTGCACAGATTACTTTATTTTCTTAGGCGGGGGGGTTTTTTGATTTTTGGTGTGCAGTCTGTAATCACAAGTAGGTAATCTTGGCTGAGTTCTCTCACCAACAGATAACACTGTTCATGAAATGGGGGCAGAGTGAGAACAACCAGCTATGGCAGCACACACATTATACGTGTATGTATTGTATATATGCACACACACACACATGTATATGCATATAAAAAAATGTATATGTTCCTGTTGGCAACCTCCCAGAGAGCTATAGGCTTCCATGAATTGTTACCTTCAGAACTGCTGTGATTGTTCAAACAGCAGTGCAGAAGGCCATGCTGTGACCTCACTGAATTGCATTAGATGGGAATGTCAATATACACAATTAACTAACTATTGACCTTTAGTCCTGAGCTATTTTAGGCAACCAGTTGGTCTGTGTGGAGTAACTCACTAGTACACAGGTCGTCGTTGGAGGTGATATTCCACCATGTGAAGAATGTGGAAGTCCACAGAGATTCAGCAAGCAATTATGGGGTTAGAAGGGTCAAATTCAGGCTCTCAAGGCTTAAGCTACCTGACACATATAAGCATGGCAGAAACCTCCTATGAAAAGGAGTGCTTTAAAACCTATTGCTGCTGTCGTCATCACAGGTAGCCAGTTTGGACAAAGGTGCTGCTACTTGGGCGGGTGCTGCTGGGGCAGTAAGGGTGGTGTGTGTGCCAGAAACTACAGAGTGGAGAGGGCTTTGATTGCTTGTTTTCCCAGCCTCTTCAGAGCTGAGCCCTATGTGGGAGCAACATCAGAGCTCCAGGCTAGCTGGATCCTCCTCACTGTTTCATTCATCCATCACTGCCTCCTCTTTGCCCATGCTTTGTCTTTTCTGTGGCACCTGTGTCTGAGTTAGTAAACCCAGGTGAGCTGAGTGGACTGGCCAGCATCAGCTGCATGTAGCCCTGCTTCTAGAACTGGCAGGACTTCTACTTAGGCTTTTGGCAGCGGCTTGCATTTTACTATGCTCTTGTCAGGGACTTGTTCCTTGCCGTTACTCAGTGCTCTCACTGACTGATGTTCCTCTGGCAGCTGTAGCTAAGGAAGTGACTGGCATTAAAGCAATAATTAGTTTTACCTCACCTCGCTATCCTACTCTGAGTTACAGTGCAGCTGTGTAAATAGTTTTATGAGCAAAAAGCATGGGATGAAAGGAGGACAGACTGACTGGAGGCTCATTGAACCATGGCTTTTGCTGGCAGCCACAGCTTGCATTAGCTTACACCAAGGGTGGGGCCTTAACTTCCTCCAATGTTTTGTTGTTCCTCTTTGCGGTGCCTATCCAAGTGTGTTAATTTCTGTTCATATTTTGGTTGCATTTTCATTTTCTATGAAAATTGAGAAAAAGACCTTTTGTTCTGAAGCAGAAAGGTAGAGGGGAAAGGAAATGTGCCTAAGATGGGGGGGCGGGTTTGCAAGCCATTCTGAACAGTGCTGGCATCTAGAAACAAAATAATAAGCTTGAAATGCAAATGAAATTCCACAATTTCTTGTTTGTCCCAGCCTTTTGATTTCCCAAGTGGTGAGACTTTGACACTGTCTTGGTACCAGACAATTGGATGACAAAGCCAGTAAATATCATTTTGGAAGGGAAATTTTGGATCTATGAATCTAATCATCTGCCTTAAACTGTTACATCATATATTCTGCTGTCTTTTTTTGGAAAACGAGTTGAGAGACTGGATTCATTCTAAGCAGGTTACCATCTGTGATTTGATCATAACATAAAACCTGAGACTAATTTATTAATTGCTTTGTGACTTCATTTCCAACAATATATGGCTCTGTTTTCATGGTAGAATGCAACATGCTGTTTTACTGGTTTAATGTTTTGTTTTTAGAAGATTGCTAAATACGTCTTTTTAACTAATCTGTTATTTAAGTTTTGTTAATTTTCATTTGCATAATGAAACAGATTATAGTGTCACATCTTTCACTACATTGTCAGACTTTCAGTTGAACAAAAGTAATTACCGCACAAACACTTTTTAAAAGATAGGGTTTGAAGTCAGAGATGTACCTGCTTTTAGGAGAGGTTAAGCATCAAACAGAGACCAAATTTCCAAGTAATACCTGAATTCACTTCACTGTATGATCAGGATTCTGATCATACAGTGCATATATGTGTAAGTAGTGTAAAATGTAAAGAATCATAGTTTCCAGGATGAAGCCAATAATTGATATTTGTCTTTAATTTGTTTTGTCACAGTTGTAACATAGTTCAATTTGCTTTCTGGCCCAAGGTTATTCTCTTGGGTTTTATTCTATACATGAACCTAGCTGGGTAAGATGGGAAATAAGTTACAGCATCTTACTAAGGGTCAAGAGGTGTGTGTTTGAGGCTTGGTTGAGTCTTGCCTTCAATTCCTGCAGACCCAGCTGGATATGGATATCTGTTTTTTCAGTCTTGGTGCACCTGAGGCATCCCAATGTGAGGGCAGGTGCATTGCTGTCTGTAGTACTGTTGGCTAGAGAAATAAAACCCCAACAGATGAGTTCTGTGACATGGAAGATCATGGTTGTATCTGTATTTATAAACTAGCATGTGTATCCTTGTATCTTCTCTCACAAAGAAAGAACAGTATAATGTGTGACGAGGAACCTTGCTTTTGCTGCAAGGGTGTAAAAGCCTGCAGCAGCCTTGTTTAAATATACAATAAGGGCTTTTAATAAATTAAGTGTAAAGTTGAAGAGTTCTCAGACAGATATAGTGTGTATGTGTTTCACTATGACCAGAGCTCATTGATGGCTGAGCTAATCTGGTGTCTGAAGCTGAAGCACAGGGCTGGGCCCAGTGTGCTTCTGTGGCAACACAGCTTTTGCCACCTGAGGTCTCCCGTGGTCTGGCTTAGTGCACTTGCTTGGCCCAGGTCTCTGCTGTCTGTGCTGGTTTCTCTGAAGCCCAGCACAGTGATGACACTTCTGTTGTTCTCCTGATTGCATTGTTCCTTCCTGGGTTTCAGGCTTTGCTTTGCTGATCAAAAGAACTGTAAACCTTTGTTTGAATTTGAAATGCAAGCAATGTTTTGCAGTGGTGGGTGAGCAGCACAGCCTATCTAGCAGCTGTGAAACATGGGAGAACCAGGTTTAAAGATTCTCTATTACAAAGTTATTAACCCAGGTCTCCTCCTCACCAAAACCTCTTGGAAGAGTTGAGAAGTTTGTTGAGGTGACTCATAGAACACAGTGGCAGAAAAGGTCTTTAATAATAGCCCATGGAGTCCCAACTCTGAGACAATGCTTATTCTTACCATATTGATTTTAGAGGCTTGTCTATTAAGTGTTAAATATGCCAAGACCTTAGCTTTAGTTTTTTGAGTTAGTTCAGCGAATTCTGAATTCTTCAGTTACTCTATTCTCACTGTGCTCATGTTTATCTCTTATAAACATGACTGCTGCCACACCTCCAGGTAGATGGAAGGCCCTGTTCTAGTAAGAGCAGGATAAAAGGCCTCACAAAGTACAAAAAGTACTTCAGGGAATGGTCTGGGTTGGCAGATGGTGCTTGTGTGCATATGCTAGTATGGAATATAAGTCCCCAAGTAGTGTTTGAGATACTGAACTACTGACAATTCTGTCTTGTGAGGAAAACCCCAAGCCTCTAATCACTTATCATCATTATAAGAGGAAGGATTAGCTATTACTTGGTAGCTAAATTCCAACTAGTCTATACACACACTTTCATCTAATTATTCTAATTACTATAGCATTGCTCATTTCCTGAGCTGTTGTCCTGTGCAATGTTTGACAGCTGGCAGGTTCCACTCCAGAGATGTCTGCGTTTGACTTTGGGGTAAAACATTTCTGTTATGATCCTACTTCTCCAAGGATGAAGCTCTGTGACCTCTCCTTCTCACATTCAACAATGAAGCTACTTTCTTGCAACTAGCCCTTGAATATCTGATGTAGAGGATATCTGACTCCATATGCTGTGTTTCACCCTGAAGGTGATTGCTGTGCATACTGACTTGTGACTTGGGGTTTTTTTGTTTGTTTGTTTGTTTTAATTTCACTGCAGGCTGGAAGTCCAACGTCTATCTCTGCCCCTCATAGCTTCTCTCGGACTTCTGTTACACCATCCAACCAGGACATCTGCAGGTAAAGTGTGTCGTTTGCATGGCTACAGTGAGGCTCATGAAAGGTTCAAATTAAGGAAAAACAAAACTGAAAAAGCACGTTTACAGGGAAGTAAGCAATGTGGGGTTCCCACACGAAGCATCCCATTTGTTTGACTCGACTGCTGTCTAACACTGCTTCGTTGAATCTTACTGACTGTTTGGCCCTGCTATGTTTACCATTGCCACACTAGCCGTAATTCTCATTTCTTCACTTTTAATTATACGTGTTCTCTTTTGTAATTGTTTTTTACTTTCTGTGCTTTTATTCCACTGTTCTGCATGCAGTTCCAGTGCAGTGTTTTCTGAGTGTTGTCATCACAGTCCAGTGCAGTCTGCTGTTGTCTTGAAAAATCCGCACTGCCAGAGCCCTCTGACACAAGGGGTCACTGTGACAGTAATCTGTCAGGACACGTTACATGCAGCAAAGAGAAACTCCCGTGGGCAGGATCGGGGCCAGGCACTCAGATCTGCTAAGAATGTAAAGCCCACCCGCACTCTGAAATTCTCCAAGTCCCTCAATGACGTGGACCAGAAGGCACAGAGCACCAGCGAGTGCTTTGACTATGTGGAGCGAACACGGTCAGAAGGCAAATTGACCCCAACTCAAGAGCAGTGTTTAAGGATTAACAAATTTCATCTTAAAGAGAGGAAACCACTGAATCTCAGGCCTCTTTCTTTTAGCAATTCTAAGCACTCCTATATCCCTTCCCTTTCCAACTACTCGAGTGCATCGGGAGGAACAGAGAACCACAGCGCTGTACATATCCCCTTGCTGGAGGACAAAGTGGACCATGACACCTCGAGGAGCAAAAAACTGTTGCGTTACCTTTTTTCCTTCTCCCACACGTCCAGCATCAGCAGCCTGCATAAATTTCATGAACTGGAGAGCTATTCCAGTCACTTCCAAGCAGAGAAATCCTCCAGCATGCTGGTGGAAAGCACGGACTTCTGCTCAGATGATATGGGAGACGATGACGTCTTTGAAGACAGCACCTCAGTGAAACTGAAAACAAAAGAGCAGCGGGCACCACTCTGTTCAGTTGAGAAGGACAGTGACCTTGACTGCCCTTCCCCCCTCTCAGAAAAGTTCCCCCCTCTCTCCCCTGTGTCCACATCGGGGGATACCTGCAGGTTGGTTTACCAGAGAACCACCTACCTTTGAACCCTCCCCTGTGCGGTGGTGACCGTTCTGCTTTCCCCTGCCTTTGTGCTGTTTCTGTCTCTGCACCCTGTCACCTTGCTATAATATGTGTGATTTGAAGCATGCAGCCTTCTATCTGCTGTCTTGCACTCTTCTGATGCACTTAACAAGACTACTAAGCAAAATAATTTCTTTTGGAGTCAAATAAATTCTCTTGCAATTTGTTTCAGGTTTGGGGTTCTGAGATGGTATTCTTCTCTTATCAGTTCCCAAGCTGGGAATATTATGAGAGACTCAACTATGCATAATAAAGGCCAAGCTGAACATGTCTTAGGTTTTAATGAGCAATGTGTTTTCCTGACAGCACTGCTGGGTTAGTCAGAGGGTGGGAGTTGGAAGGAAAAGACTGCTTGAAAATTGCTTCTGAGATCAGGTCAATATAGCTTAAATTTTTTTCCCTTCAGTTTCTATCCCACAATACTTTTTTATTTGTAAAGGGCCTTCTGTGGATGCCTTGGTCAAAAGGGGCATCTGAGTGCTGGCTGTTAGTGGTAGGCCTGTGTGATGTCCACAATGTGAGGTCCAAAAAAAGGATGCATGTCCTTGTTCCAACCGCAGAGGATTAACCATGTGCACAGGTGCTGGGAACAGCAAGATCAGGACTATCTTCATAGTGACTTGTCTACAGGTCTGCCCCATATCACCTCCAAAATGTGGCTGAGGAGCAGGAGTCATCAAGTACAGGAGCAAATATCCAATCCCTCTACCTGACATTTTACTATCCTAGTCTTTTTCCTCCCTGACAGCACTTTCTAAAGCTGACTTTGTTAGTACTTGCCAATATTATCTGATTTTCCCCCTCATTACCACCAAAATCTAGTTCCATACTGGCTTGTCATCAACAAGATGCTGTTGTAATCCACTCACTGCTTCATTTCTGCTTGCCAGCTATCAGCAAGGTTGCAAGAGGCAAGATGCTACACATCAGTAAGAGATTTCAGTAATGAGACAGGGATGGCAGTATGCCAGGATGTACTTCACATATGCTTAGTAACTTGTATTCAGTCTCTGAGCTCCCCACCATTCCCCTTTCAATTCATGACCTCTTCCATGTAGTTAGAAGGACTTCACAATGCTTGATGCAACCCAAGGGTTGTGTATAAATTGAATCTGGAAATCAAATGTCAGCAGCTGGTAGTAACACTATATTGGGATGTCCTTGCTGTTTCTGCAGTTAGGCTGTGAGGAAAATGGGGAATTTGCAAAGCTGATGTTTCTTTAGCAGCTCTTGCAAAGTTAGAATTGGAGAAGCAAAACCATTAGTCCATTTAGAGTAGGTGTGTTTTGAGGTTCAGATTCAGTGCTGCAGTTCAGCAGTGTTAACCTGTCTCTTAGCAAATTTGCACTGGAATTAATCACTTGTGCAAAATCCGGGCTAAATTAACTGTTCATGATACTGGGGTGGGCTGTTTCACTATTGGTTTGGGTATTTTGCTTTATCTTCTGTTTTGGACCATAATACATGCATAACTGTACCTCTCTGTGCATATTTTGTCTTGAGAAGTGCTATCTGATCTTTTTAAATGCTATTTTCAGTTAAGTGCTATTGGTCTGGATGAAATGCTGTCATTTCTTGTTTTTTCTTTTTGATGCTGCATTTCTGTCAGGCTCTATGTGTCTGCCTCATCTGTTAGAAAGCAGCTGTCTAGTTAGCCATGTCTGTGCTCAATTATTTTGTGCCTGTGTAATGTGCTTGCGCAGCAGTGGAGTTCTTTAGTTTTAGCTCCTTTATGGAACACATTCCTTTGATATATATGTCTCAGGATGCTCAGTGAACAACCATGTGTGATCACAGATATTACATGCCCCTTCCACATCCTTTCTGCTTTCTCTTCTCCTTAATAAGCAGCTTTGCTTCTGTTTCAGGATATGTCACTGTGAAGGAGATGATGAGAGCCCTTTGATTACCCCCTGTCACTGTACGGGAAGTCTTCATTTTGTGCACCAAGCCTGCCTGCAGCAATGGATCAAGAGCTCAGATACACGATGCTGTGAACTGTGCAAGTACGAGTTCATCATGGAGACAAAACTGAAGCCTTTGCGAAAGGTAGGCACAAGACCAAGGATATGCTTTATTAAACACAGATCCACTCTGGAAGGAGGCTGTCCTTGCCCACGAGCCTGCAGTACTCCCTACCTGTTAATTAGCTTTTGTGGCTCTTTAGTAAGACTGGTCAACTGTATTGGTACAAAAGGATTTAAATTAACCCTCAGCCTGGCAAACTCAACATCAGTGGAATCCAGCTCTGATAGTTAGCTATTATAGCCCAGCATCTCTCTGTCTGTAAATGTGCTTACATACACATACACATATGTATGCATGCAGCAACGTGGTTTTTTTCTTTACAGTCAGATTTTAGAGCACAAAAGTATTTACAGTTATCCACATTTTTTTTTAATATGGCGTTTACCTGCTTTAGTTTGCAGCTGCAAGATCCACATGGCTTTATGTTCTCTTGAAGATATGAGTATTTCACATTAAACTTACTTTAAATCACACTTTCTGAGTGTAATTTAGTTAAAATTTGTAGCTTTTTTTTTCTTTTTAAAGGATCAAACTTATTTAGTGAAAATATTAATTGTAAGTAGAAGAGGGTTCCCTGGTGAATGTGTTGTCATTTTTACCTTTTCTTAGGCTGTGAATAACCACGTTTTAGTACTTCAGATTGCTAGAACCTGTATTTTTGTTTTATAGAAAAGTACCTTTCATAAATCTGGTGACTTAAAGTAGAGGTACTTAAATGTCCTTTTATTTATTATAAAGCTGGTTTTGTGCTTGTATCCTTTTTTGGTTCTCCCACATCCTCTGAGCTTTCAATTTCAGTTGTCCTTACCATCAGGATTCTGAGATGGAAGTCACTGCTATTCTTAGCACAGAGAAATCTTGCCGTATCTACCAAAGTGGAAGAGGTTAATAACAATAACCTCAGTCTGGAACTAGAATAAATGAGAAACATTAAATTCAGTTATGATGGGACTAAATCATATAGAGTGGAAGTTCTGGACTGCAACCATCTAAAAACTGTTATGAGAACTTGTCCAATTCCTAAAAGTGACTCCTAACAGAAAATAGAGCAGATTTCAAACACCTCTTATTTTTTTAGAGAGATGTACAGTCTGCAAAGCTTAGCGTGTCTGACCAATAGGATGTCCTCTGCTTATGACTGTGGTGTGGATCACTGCCTTCTAAGAACCACACTTTTTTCCTTGGTAGCCCACTGGCACAGAGTATAGAACTTCCTGCTGAGGTTCTATTGAGCTGCAGTACTGGCCATCATAGGCTCTGTTGTCTGTGCAGACAATGCTTTGCACAGTCCAACCCTAGGACAGTAAAGAAATTATTCTAGAGAATCCAAAGTAAGAGGAATTGCTATAGTTCTCAGTTGACTGCTGTTTTTTCTGTGCTCACTCAGCCTGAAGTGGATGGGAAACATTTACTAAATATTTGTGCCCTGTGAGAAAAAAAATGTGGGGCACTTTCAGAAATGAGTCACTCAGCATCATTAGTTATATCTGAACAGGTCATCTGTTGGAAACAGAC
Source organism: Lepidothrix coronata (assembly GCF_001604755.1). Lineage (NCBI taxonomy): Eukaryota > Metazoa > Chordata > Aves > Passeriformes > Pipridae > Lepidothrix > Lepidothrix coronata. The sequence goes on from NW_016690188.1 coordinate 11,650,015, forward strand.
AAGATGCCAGAAGGTAGGGACAGAGCCATAAACAGGAGTTCACCTCTCAAATACATCTAAAGAGCCCTTTTAGAGGTTCAGCTGCAGCAAGAAGATAAGGTGCCTCTGTAGCTTCAACTCAGCCTTTATGGTGTCCTTTCAGTCAGGAGCAAACAATCTGGAACTGGTGATTATGAACGGGATGGGACAAATAATGGGGCTTGTGCTTGTCTGTAGAGTAGAAATGGAATTAAACTTCCTTGGCATCTTAAAGTTATTTTGCAGCATTGGGCTGTTTAAACACTAAGTTACTAAGGGAAGAGAATGAGAAACAAAATGTGTCATGTCTCAAATGAAGATGAGGGCAGACAAAAGAGAGATGCGCCATTTTAAAATTTCAAAGACATTAAATCTAAATTTTCTGCTGAATTTTTTGTTTTCACAACACTTGAAAAATCCAGAACTGCTGACTGTTTTAAGTAGAAAATGCCACGTGCTGTGTCATCGGAATAATGCAGCAGTGACCTACAGATGTGAGTTTCCTCTCTGGACTAGTGTGTGGTTTGCAGAATACCTTCTCTTTTGCTTTGCAGTCATTTCTCTTGAAGAGGTGAGGCAGTGCAAGTTGTTTTGGTAGCTCTAAAGCCAGCAGTTCACAGGAGGTATTGTCCAGCAGAGGAGCTCAAGCCATGGAACAGAAAAGAGAACTATAAATTATTCAAAACGCAGGTCTTCAGGACTCTGTAAAAGCATTTGCAAATAGATTTAACATGGTTACTTTTTGGCAAAATAATTTAATTAATGTATACTTTCTATCAAAAAGTATACACCTTCATTTAGATGCAAAAGCAATTTTCTGTTTAAAATACAACATGAAAAGGGAATGTTTGTCCAATCTCTTTCTAAGAAGATTGAAAGAATATAGGTTTCTAGTATGACATGAGTCTAGCATGTCACTGCTGGAAGTATTCAATTCTTGTGCCACGGTGAGGTTTGGATGCCCACACAACTGGAAATGTGTCTCAGACTGGCCAAAGAGATTGTTTGTTGGCAACACAGAGAGGATCACAAAGTCTCTGTCTCATCGTTCAACCATTCTTGTATTTGTAGCAGTGGAAACAATAATTCAGCATAATGGGTGATTTCAGTCATACCATTCAGGTCATCTTCACCCTCTTCCACATTATTCCTACTTTTCAAAGTCCTCTTTTTTTTTTGCAAATTATTTTTGGAGACATCAAATGAGCATCTCTGTGCACGAGTTTATGTGCCCCAGCATATATTTTGTGAAAGTGTGAGAAAAGCCCCTCATAACAAGCAGATATGCGGAGAGATGTGTATCTCACATACAAAAACTTTCATCATATACATAGGGGAAATTGAAAAAAAAAAATTTAAAAACACAGCTTTTGGGGTCTTGAGTCTATGTCTTGAATATTAGAAGCATCTGTAATAGTTGTCAACTTTCTTTCCATCTTTCCTAAATGACACTGACCTGATTTTGTGGTTTTGTTCTGGGCTATATAAGCATTATTGATAGAGGCAGGTCTGAGGATTTAAATTCCTGAGTCGTCTCACTTCTAAAGCTGTCATCCCAGTTCTACTGTATATTCTTAGGGCATATGTATTTAAGTGCACTTGAAACAGTGAAAATAAACTACGAGAGCGTCACTGCTGTTAAGTGATGTTAAATATACGTGAAGATTGAATGAAACCCCCTGAGGCAGGAGGTGAGAGCTAAACAGCCTTGAGTGGAGAACAGAGGAAGGAGCAGCATTGCTTGTGCTGTGCAAGGCCTCACATGAGGGTCCCCATGTGCTGCAGCTGCCCCTTGTGGGTCAGCACAGAGTGATAACATTGTGCTGAGGCTCCAGATGGGAGCTGAGTGCTGTAGGTCCCCTCCAACACCAGGATGGCTCCCATCACAGCAGGCTAAGCTGCCAGCCGTCACACCAGTGCTGGGGCCAGAGCAATAATGCCATCTGATTTTTAAAATCCTTGTTAGGAGGAAACTGGTCTCCTGCCTGGTTTTCATTCTTATCAATGTTCTCTTTTCATACTCTCTAGTAACTACAATAAACACCTAATTTCTTGCTCTGGTTCTGGGTTTCTTGCCAGTGGGAGAAGCTGCAGATGACAGCCAGCGAGAGGAGGAAGATCATGTGCTCTGTAACATTCCATATCATTGCCATCACCTGCGTCGTGTGGTCTCTCTACGTCCTGATAGACAGGACCGCTGAAGAGATTAAACAGGGACAAACTACTGGTATGTTACTTCCTTATCTTCCCACTTACTCTTTTGGAATAATTATTTATCCTGAATGCAGAGAAGATGCAGAACATAAGTGTGCCAGTAATGTTTATACTTGTCAGCTTTACCCTGAGGTTGGGTTAGTTTAAAAGCACAGTTCTAAAGTGATTTCATTAAATCAGTGTAAATTAATCTGTGGATGCTTTTTAAATCTATTTCAGATAATTTATTTTGCACTTGTGAAATGCACAGATATGACAGCTAATCCAGTGTAGCCAGATACAAAGTTGCCCTGCCTTAGTAAATTTAGGCTTAAATTGGAACACTTACTGTGCAGATAAGGACGTAAGCATTTGTTTGCTGCTTTGGCTACCTTTAAACTGGGCAAAACCAGAACAGTTTTAAAAAAGAGAAGTAAGAGGAATCTAAATCCAAATCTTTGAGGTAAATCAACAGGGTTTTCTTTCTATTCAATCATCTGTGAGGTGGGTTAGCACAAGTTTCCGATGAAAGCCATGTTAGACTGGAGAAATTTTTATGAGTGATAAAAGCTTCTTCTGAAGCAGAAGAAATTCAGGTTAATTCTTAAGACTCCAGTTCACTCAACTGAGAGGAGGTGCACTGCAGTTCCTGTAGTGGCTGCCACCCCATTGCATGATGTGTTAACTTCTTGTATAGTAGGTTTTCTTTAGCGTGTCAGCAGTAAACTTACCAAACTGAAATGTGTTTACCTGGGTATGCTGGGCTGCGGATTTGAAGCTGCCACAGAACCGTTTCTCAAGGCAACTGAGCTGTGCCTGAGGGTTAATACAGAAGGAACAGGTTACCTATCAAGGCTGGGAGCTGTTAGAAGGCAAGCTGTCCTTGCTTACAGAGCACTGCATGCCAACTGGACGTGGAGGTGGAAAATATTTTGCTGGTGATTGAACAGGGTCATTTGAGGAGGTAGCTGAGCATTAATAAACCTGCAGATCCATGGAGCTGTTACAGAGCAGAATCACTTGAAATTAAAACGTTTTCCTCTCATTTCTCATTTGGGCTATAGTTTAATTGTTCATTACTTCAGTCAGGAAGCTGCTTTGAATGAACCCTCTTAGTATCCGTTCCATCCAACCCTATCTCTTCCATGTAAAGTGAAAATTATTGGCCTTTCATTGCAAGGTTTCTGTATGGTAATGAAAAGGATAATATGCTTTCAAAGATTTATCATCTCCAGGTTATTTTAACTAGTAAATATATTAGATGAACATGAATAGGAGGAATATTGTGAATATTTAGAATGTTATAGTGCCTTCTTTCCTCCCTTCATTTGGATTCTAAATCTGGGGAGTGCTGTACTGAGCAGTGTGTGTGGATTTATGTCCACACAGGGCCAAGCATATACTGTCACTGCCTACAGATGGCATCAGATCACCAGCAAATCAGAGGCTCAGGTATTAATCATGGGCGGGATTTCTTCAGTAATAAGGCTGAAGTGCCCTTCGTATTTTGGGACTAAAATATTTTCATTCTTCCCACACTACCATGCATTTCCAAAACAACACTGACCTGTATCTTGCTTAAAACTTTAAAGAGTTGGAAGGACATGATTTTACTCTCTGAAAAACCTGACAGTGGGTGATTCAGCATGGTTTCATATCCATCTTGTGATGGTGCTTATCTTTAAAGAGGAAAGAGACTGGATGAATACAGGACCTATGTAAGCAGAATATGTATAAAATTAATAAATAGTCTTTCATTTAAAAGTAGTTGATAGAAATGTCTAAAAGATCAAGATAGACAAATTTAGGAAAAGCAATGTTGGTAGTTTTTATGACAGAGGGTAAGCTTGGAATGCTTCAGCATCTCCAACACTTTCAGTTTTGTATCAGAAGAGATGCTGTAGTTCAGATACAAGTTACTGGGTCTGATGCAGATAAAATTGCCTGGTCTGCATAACAAACATGTCAAGCTATATGGTTACAGTCATTCCCTTATATCTCCATATACCATGTGATCACAGAGTGGAACAGACTTGTTGGGTCACTGAGTTGAGTCTCCTGCTATAAAGAGGAAACCATGCCTTAGAATCCCTTTCATAATTTGTTCTAGTTTTTGTTTAAAAACAGGTGTAAAAGGACCTAAATGTATTCCTGGTGGTTGCCTTGACTCTGTGATTGTGTTGCACAATTGCTGACACAGAAAAGGAATTGTTTTGTTTTTTGCTGGTGAGGGAGAACAAATGTGATATGTGAAGTAGAAGTCTGTGTGTGTTTGACTTGAAAGGGAATTAAAAAAAAGCCCAAACAAGAAAAATGGCAACACAAGAATACTTTGCATGACCCAAAGTCTGACAGTTTCATTACAGGACATTTTTGAGACATCCAGTGTAGTCCAACTAATATTGACTAAGTCCTGTTTTTAATTCTTTGTTTTTATTTTCTTTCTTCCAGGGATTCTAGAGTGGCCATTTTGGACTAAACTGGTAGTTGTGGCCATTGGTTTCACTGGAGGACTTCTGTTCATGTATGTACAATGCAAAGTGTACGTACAGCTGTGGAAGAGACTTAAAGCTTATAACCGAGTAATATATGTACAAAACTGCCCAGAAACTAGCAAAAAGAATATTTTTGAAAAACCTGCACTAATGGAGCCAAACTTTGAAAGTAAAGAAATGTTTGGGGTTCACCATTCAGACACAAACTCTTCACATTACACAGAGCCAGAAGACTGTGCTGCAGAAATTCTTCATGTCTGATTGCTGGGTAGGAGGGGTGTTTCTGTATGTCCTTGAAGATTTTAATATCATTGTTTACTGCAAACTGCTCTACCTTTTTAAAATCAGCTAGTAGCTGAGGGCTGGCGGATGAATTTTTTTACTTTTTTTTTTTGTTGGAATTTTTTAAAATCCCTTAGGCATATCTGTCAATGTCATCTTGGTTGCATACCTCTCAACATTTTGTGTCTTGTACTGGCTGATCAGAGAGTCACAGGATATTGGGTAGAATGAGCCTTGGGTTTGATATCAAGCAAGCCGCTAGTGAGCTGTCATAAACTTCATGGAGTCTGTTACTTTAAAAATGACTTATTCTGGAGTATGTGTAGAGTGGGTTTGGTTGGTTGGTTTGTCTGTTCTTTATGCATGATGAAGGAGGTTGTCCCAGACACTGAGGGAAATGAGAGCGCTAGAGTCTAATCTACCACTAACACTGCCACTAACATTTTGTCGTAGGCAGCAGGTGTAAAATTTTGCTTTACATATTGTGATGAGACTTACAAAGCATATAGCACTTTTAAAAATCTTTATTTTGTAATATGTATGTCAAATGAGAATGAAACTTGAAAGAATGTGTCATTTTTGAAACATTTCTTTGTTCTTTACCCCATCTATTTTTCTGGAACATAAACCTCTTGCCTTATAAAAAAAAAATTTAAAAAATTCCAGCCTGTGATTTCCAACACATGTCCACGTTATCTTACTAAACATAACACTAAAAAACATTGCCTGTTTGGGTTTCCTTTGAGGAGCAATTTTCTTCAAAGGATATTGCACTTGTGACTTGTGTATGGGGAATAGTAGATGTGTACAGTGTTCATTTGCAATACATAATGGTTTCAGTGCTCTGTTCTGAGGATTGGTTTTGCTTTTTTTTTTTTCCCCCAACAGGTCAGACCATAAACACACCTGCACACATATACCTGGTTGACTTTCATTCCAAACCATTAGCAAAGGCTTTGTTGCTATATTGATAAAAATGTGAGCTGTTATGGAAAAAAAGGAAGCTTTGTCAATACAGCTGAAACTGGTTTTGCTTCTTTAGTGTTGTGTCACGTGTGAACTACCCAAGAATTTGATGTTGTCAGAAGAGATGCTGAGATTAAAGTTTAGGAAGTAAATATCATATTAAGTGGATGAGTTTAAAAGTACCTGCCTGGTTTTAGTCCTGATGTGATGCACCATGTGATCAGAGAATAGTTTAGTCTGTGCTTTTGAATTTGAGGCTGGCTTTTTAATCAGTCAGCTTTCATGCAAGGAGAGGAACAGCTTTAAAATCTGTTTGCCTGGCTTTAGACAGAGGTGCCCAAAGCCTGGGGTATCTGCTGTTGATTCATTTGTCCAGTCTGCTTCACTGCACCACTGTCCAGCTCCAAGGCCTCATTTAACCAAAGTCTCAGTGTGACTGGAGCAGAAATGAAGCCCTGCGAAAAGTCAGCACGCAAAGTCTCTGCATTTGAAAGCTGACCTTCCCGGCCTGAGCCCTATCTGAATCTCTGTAAAGTCAATGATAATAATCTGGTTGGTTTTAGTAGGAGTTGCCTGGACTTCTCAGGTAAAAGTTTTTGTTTACTTGTTGAGATACTGAACTAAATTCCGAGCTTGTTCAAGTTTCACTTAGTATTTTTCAAGTGCAACTTTGAGTACGTTCTTTTTATAGTAAAAGTAGTTATTTTAAGACTTCTCAAACAATAACAGTAAGATACCAGTGATTTTTTTTGCTTAAAATCTAATATTACTTCATTTCTGAATCAATATTTTAATGGAATGCAGAAGGGACTATGGTAAGAGAACACACACCATTGATTTCTAAGAGCTGTTAGAGGGAAAGTATTGTGTGTGCACATGTGCCTCTGTCACTTCAGGCTTGAAGTTTACTGTCTGTGATCTTGAACAACACAGTACCTTGTTCTTGAGATGTGTTAAAACATCCAGACCTCTGGGCAATCTTAGTAAAGCTGCACTGGCGTGGGTCTGTGTACTGTACTAGGTGTCAGGATGTCCTGTGCTTAAGTGATACAGGCAGACAAACCCTGCATACCCTGGTAGTATCGGGGCAGCAGTCTTCATGACCATACACATGTAAAGTTTGTTGCCTGTGCCTGCCATAATTTAAAGTGCAATTACTCGGGCCCTTTCCTGAACTCTGCTGTGGGTGATCCTCTTCTGTTATGGGAACCCAGATAATACACTGTCTTGTTCTGTTTTCTATTTCGTTCTGTGAAAGATTCACTAAATAAACTCAGGTGGGTTAAATATCAGGTCTTGCACACCTTCGTCAAGTTCTTCTGAAATGCCCAAGTGCACAAGGGTTACCCGTCTGTGAGACACTCACATTACAGCTGCAAGATGCACGGAATCAGCTGTCAACCGATGCTCAGCGCATCTCGTCCGATCTGTGACCAGTAGGTGAAATGAAGATGGACAAGTTCTGGTATGAAACTTGGTTGTTCTCCAACTCACATCCGAGAGGCACTGGTGTGAGAGTGATGTTCTGACAAGTGCTGATATCAGACTGTAACTCGCTGGTCCTGTTGCTGTCACTGTCATAGATGATTTTTGGTGAAATGTTGTGAAATCTCATTTGGTGTTTTGGAAGCTCCATGTGGAACATGCCAGGTAGTGTTCACTGTATTCAGGGTACTGAAGATTTTTGCTGTGCCCCTGAGTATCTTAACTTGGAATGAAAAATCATCTCTGGCAAAATCATCTAGGGAAAAATATTTGCGAATGAAAGTGTTTTAGCCAGTGTTGCTGCTAAACATTCCCTCTCCCAGCAGGTCTTTTCTGAGTGAAAATTAAGGCCTAATATTTAAACTCTTTATATTGCTTAGGAATGCTCATACCAGGAAAGGCTGCAGAAGAGATCCATCTCTCAGGGGGGTTCGTTTATGCTGTTCATATTTCTTATGCTGATTCTTGCTTGGTGTTAATGGTGGGCTTATGAAGCTGCAGTTCTCTGCTTCTGCATGGTGCCATCAAATGTTTGAGAAGGCTGAATGGTGCTTTTTTCTTCTTTCTTCTCAAGAAGATACTGTTGACTTTTTTTCAGCTTCCAGCTGTGAGGCACTGATGCTAGCTCAGGTGAGCGCTGTCCTTCCTGCCCAGGTGTCAGTAAGGGGAACAACCAACCCCTGTCAGATCAGGCTTTCCAGTACTTCCTTCTGGTAGCTTTTGAAATGACTGAAATAGAATTCTGGTCCTTGCACCTTGGCCAAAGTTCATGTGGGTTACCTTGGGACTTTTCTGAGCCCAGAATTTAAGTAGAAGGGAAAATAGGCTTAATACCATCTACCACAATCTCTTCCCTAGATTGCCAGAGCCTTTGGTGATATGTCCAGTGCCCTAGACATCTGACCAGACTCCCATTCTATTGGTGTAACTCCTATCCAAAAAAGCACCATCTGGGCCGAGTAAATTTCCCACTGTGTCACATTTGATCCATCTGCCAGGTTATGAACATGCATTATGTTAGAAATATAGATGTGTGCTGCAGAAGGTCGATCCCATTTAAGAGATCATGAGATGTTAAAATCCTATGAATTCTCAGGACTTTCTTCAACTGTAAGCCTGTATTTAGAGAGCGGTTGTTTAAAATGTTCCCATGTTCTGAAAAGATGGCCAGACCTGGGGATGACTTCCTCTGGTTAAATGTCATTGAGATTGGCTTTGCTTCAGCAGGAGGCATTCAGTGAAGGTTGAACGAGCCTGCAAGGGGTTAGAGAAATACTGAGTGTCTGTCCTGTACCTGGGAAATCCTAAGAAACAATAGTAATTCTCTGTCCAAGCCCACCTCTGCCAACCCCCTGTACTGATCAGAACAGTACCACTTGGGGTGCTGTAAGGAGGGGGCTGCTTGGTGTGCCACTCACATGGATGTGGCCATGCACAGGAGCTGGTTGCTTCTGCCCTGTGGGAGGCAGGGTAAATATCTATTGCAAAGTGGGACCCAGGTCCAAATTTCTTCTGAAGCTGAAGTATGTTAAGATACAGATTTCTGGTGTAGTCAGCTGTGGAGATTGTGGCCAGTAATGAAAAGGAGGTCGGTGACCCTGCGTTGGGTCTCTCTCAAATATGGGTGAAACTGGGCAAATAAAAAAGCAAGGATATTACTGGTTGGATTTCCATAGCATTATATTAGATATGCAAAGAAAACTTCTAAGCAGGACCTTTTATTTTGTGATTATTTTTTAGTTTTGAGATATTGCAGTGTCTGTATGTTCCAATGAAGTACTGAAAGCACTTGTCTTTGTATAGAAGATAACTGTTTTAAAATTGCAGCTGATCTTGTATTTAGGTAAAACATTTGTAGATAGGTAATTGTATAATGTTGAACAACTTTACACTGGCATGTGTTGTATAGTTTATACAAGACACTTCACACTTCTGCAGAATTTTTTAGTTAGTAAATTTCTAGTAACTTAAATGTATAGTTTTGTACCCTTTCATGTATGTTTGTTTTCTCAGTATTGCCACTTGCAGAGTTATTTTTAGTTTCTTAAACTGTAATTGGTTATTGGTGTGTGATACACAGGGTTATTGACTGCAGCAATAAAGTGTTTCTATAAAAACCAGAACAAAACAAAACCATTATAGTATCCATTTTGTTTGAAAAAGCATATAGAGAAAAATTGAGTTCTGCAGTAGCAGATAATCAGAGTTCTTTCACTGGAGTAAACATGGAACTTGGTGACTCTTCAGAGTAGCAGACCAACACAGACTAACATGCCATGAAAACTTGATGTTAAATGATTCATAATGATAAAGGCATAGTAACCATAAGAATAATTGGGCAACTCCTTCAATGCAGGTGCTTTGGCCTCAAATGCAGGAATCATGGGGAGAATTTTCTGGCTTCTGCCATGGAGGAGGTGAGGAGAGAAGATTGCCGTGGGCCTTAAAATCTAGACCTTCTGAAATCAACACTGAGTGATGCTACAAATGCTTCATTTCTGAAAAGAAGAAGAAAAATAGTTTTGTATACAGAACAGGAAATCCTCAGCAGTTTCTCTAGAATACATTTCTACCCCCAGTAGGTCGAGGAAACTGCTGTCTGCACTGCTGTGAGAGAGCTCATTACAAAGGCATACATGCCAAAGACCAAAGAAGATCTGGAGCATTGTGTCTGTAACAGACACAAGGGGGCTCAAAGAAAAGCTTTTCATTTCTGTTTCTTTTTAACTAATAATTAGTTTTTCATTTTCTTTTAGGTAACAAAGGAAATCTTAGATCTGCAACCCTAGAGAGGTGTCTCCCATGCAAAACAAAAGTCTCTGTCCTATATTCCCTTGGTAAAGGAAGTCTGGCTCTAGTAAATGAAGCTACTTATATAAAGCTTGGAACCCAACAAGATGGAACCCATACAAAAATACCTTTCTGGAGAGATGGCAGGATAATTTCCAGGGCCTACTGTTTGACTGGCAGTCTCTGAGATTAAAAGCTGATAAATGGTTTAAGAAACAGAGCCTGTAAAACCGTCTGGCTACTGGTTAAAAAATGTTCTTTGTCTTGGGTTCAGGCATCTCAAGTTAATTATAAAATAACTTATTTCCTCTTGCAAACCTTATTTCATCTGAAAGAGCATTGCTGTCACTGTGTGAAGTGTGTCCCTCTGAGGCAAAGCAGAGCATTGGCTCAGCAGCACATGGCACGGCTGCAGCTCCAAGAACAGGATTTTTCAGCTGGTGCCCAGGAACGAACTGTCTGGTGAGTAGTTACTGGTATCTGACTGGCCTCTCAGAGCAGGACAAAAGGAGGCAGTTGGGAATCAGAAGGGCGGCAGCTGGGAAGATCCATGAGTGCCCTGTGGAGGCTATGGAGGTGTCAAAAGATGCAACTGCAGCTGCTGACTCTGAAAACCAAGCCCTCTCTCAAGAGCCATGCTTGTGCCTGCACTGCTGCTCAGCCTCCTGCACTGCTGCAGGGACTGTTCATCCTCCTCCAGTTCCACTTCCACAGCCACCCTGTCAAGCCCTCTCCTGTCACCCACCCCTCCATTTCAGATTTCACTGTCCCCAGCCTGTTTACCCATATCGTGGTGTGCTTGTCCTTTTTTTTTCAGTCTACTCATCCAACCCAAATTTCCTTCCTCTTCCCCCTTCCTCAGTCTTTCAACTTGCCTCTGGACAAGAGGGTTGTGCTAGGATGAAGCAATCGTGGAATGACCGTGGGAGCACCCAAAAGTGACACTGTCCAAATTAAGGGTGAATGTCCACCTGTGATCCCATTTTTCCTGTAAATCCTCTAGGCTCTGGTCTCTGATGTATGGGATGCTCTCTGACATGTTGGTGTTTTATTGTGTTTCCACAATACAGACAGAAGAGGATGTTTTTTCACAGTCTTGAGATGGATGTATGATGTGAGAAAATCAGGCAAGAATATCTCATTATAGAAAAAGATCTTGGCTAAATGGAGAGAGGAGGCAGGGGAGGTGTTTTTTAAAACAAACAAACAAACAAACCCAAAACAAAACCCCAGAAATCATAAGAGCCCTGGACAAAGGAAATGGGGAGCAAGTTCAATGCATTACACAATACTCTTTTAAAGTGTATTCTAGGAAAAAGTGTCAGAGGAACTGAAATCTGAAAATAGAGTGTAGACCTTGCTTGAGAGGGAGAAAAATGAAGTTGTCTCAAAGGCTTTAACATCAGAGGAGGGTTTGAAATAACTGAATAAAACACCAGAAGGCTGCACAGAGCAGAGGAGGTGGAGATCACCACTCAGGGTGTGCTCATTAAATCCTGAAGCTTCACAGAATCAGGCTTGCAATTCCTAACATTTTAAGACTTCACTAAAATTAACCTCCCAATCATTTTTGCTGGGAGTGCCTTGCTGTGCTGGTTTGTTCTGATACTGTTTCAAAGGCCACCTGCAAACAAGCAGCCAAGCAGCTTAGGAGAATTCATCACTATTAGAGCTGTAGGGTCTGATGCCGGGACAGCAGCTTCCTTTGTCACAGGAAACAGTTATCCTTGTGGTTGGGAGAGAATAGGAAATGTGTCAGGCTGATGACTTGATCCCAGCTGAGAGAGCACAGCTGTCTTGGAGAGTGTATGTAGTACTTCATATCTGCTTTACCCCTAAGCATCCCAAAATGACTCACCAAGTACCATTGTTCCCTTCCTGTGGATAAACCCAGGTCTCCAAAGCCTGGCTTGCCAGTTATCTTGCTCTCATGTTTACCTTCTTGCTTTTCAAAGTGCTGTGTTAAAAGAGAAATGATTCTGATAATGGGATTAGCTAAACCAGTGTTTCTCATGCCAGCAAGATGATGGTTTATTTTAAGGACCATATTACATTCTTGGTCACATGTAAGCAGTTGATACACACCAGAGAAATCAGATGTAAATTAAACCAAACTATTCCATTGAGCAAATTAAGCTGTGGTAGAAGTTAGAGGTATTATTTCAGGGATGAATTTGGACCTGCCTGATGTTGCACAAGCCTCTGTCAGGATTCTCCCTTTGCTGCTGGGGTTTAGGCCTTCTGCAGCAATCTTCAGTCTCCCACTGCTATTCTAGTTTTGCAGTTGTCAAATGTGTGCAGAACCAAATGATACCAAAAGAGTAGCCACTAATGCAGCTGTATTCCTTGTGCTTGCCTTGTTTGTGGCTTACATGTCCCGTTCCTCTGCTCTCCCCTCCTCCCTAGCAGCCTCCCAGCAATGATTTGGGGAGGGGAAGCCTGAAAGCACGCTGCTTTCTCTCTATTTCCCTCCTCCCCTTAAGTGCCAGAGTAGCACTGCTACACCTCTGGAGGCAGTGAGAGGATCTGCACATTTACGAGGAAGTGATGAGGTCAGGCAATCTCGGATCCTATGGTCCTCAGGGTTGAGGAGGATGTCCTAACATCACGTTAAATGCGATGAAGGATCCCAGGAACACCACCTCAGAAAGAGGGGACAGAGAGACTCTCAGCGCCTTGTGATCTGGATAGTCCCTTGAACAAAAGGTATAAAGATACTGTAGTAAGTGTTTATATAACCCTGTGAAACCCTGTGAGAGATTCAGCTGATGTCAGAATTGCCGCTGCCTGGATGGCAGAGCAAGGACGCTCTAAGTACATTTCTGGACACTGAGATGGGACAGACGCAATTCTATGAACATTGAGGGGTTTTTGTCCCTGTTCTGGTGGAGCAATATGCAATTAGCACCCATGTGTTCTCATCTATTACCCCATGCCCCTTAGATTATTTATGTAGATTGGAAATTTCTGTAGGCTCTGCTGCTCCCCTCTGTCATTTGTTAATTACTATGTTGTATCATTCCTCCCTGCTCCCATATTAGCATATTTCAGGAGGGCCATCTGCCCACCCAAAATGCCTGCAGCCTCAGGAGGGCTGTAAGATATGTGACATCTTCACAAAACAACCTTGTTTTTCACTGGCATTGCACAAAGAGAAAAAAGCAGCTGGCTATTGCTGTGAGTTTTCAGTCTGAGGGATGCTCAGGTGAAGGGGAGCTGTGACTAACAAGCAGCAAAATCCATGGCAGAGGAGGTGTTGCCCCTGGCAGAGAGCTGTCCTAGCCACCCCTCCCCCCCCCCCCCCCCCAACACTCGGCCAGATCAGGAATAGCAGCTGCTCATGTTTTCAGAGCCCGGTTTCGTAGCTCCCTGCATGTGAATGCACAGATCCCACCGCTGCCTAGTGAAACCATCTTCACGAGAGGAGCGAGGTGGGTGAGATGCACGGGGGCTGGAGTGCACAGTGTGATGTAGGAACGGTTCCTGCCTCCCCAGGAAAGGGACCTGGGGAGGAGTAAGCCGGGGTTGGGTGCCGGTCCCGGGCTGATGACGGGCGGGGCTGTCGGGTCGTGCGAGCGGGTGCCCGGGGCCGGCGCTGCCGCTGTGCAGCCGCACACACGGGCACTGCCCGGTCCGCCGCAGGGACCGAGGGCCATCACAGAGCGATTGCTCTGACGCCTTCGCCTCTGCTCACGCTGGCAGAGCAGGTGCTACCGCCCCCCAACAACAGCAGCCCCAGCTTAAAACAGTAAAAATTTATCTATTTTTATTCTATTCTCGCACTGGCAAAGGCGGTAACTTTGCACTCTACCTCTGTAAGATCATCCCCGTCCCCATGGCAGAGCCGCGCAGCCACGCCCGCGTTCCCTGTTTCTGGATGTTTTCCTCCCGCGCTGCGGGACCGGGGTGTCCTGGCACGGCACTCACGGAGCCTGTGCAGGCTCCGGCGCGACGGGGTTTTGGGCTGGCCGAGGGTAAGAGGGAACTGCAGCTACCGGGTCACTCCCGCGCTGGCCCGAAGCCCCCAGGGGTGGCAGTGGTGACCGAGCCCCTGGCCCGTGCCCAGGCTCGTGTCCTCAGTGTCCGGAGGGGGGTATGGGCTGGAACCTTGGCTAGGAAGACCCCTGGGTTCTGTGCCCTCACCAAGAGGCTCCATAGTATGCTTTAAAATGCACCAACTGGAAGAACAGCCAGAAGTGGTGAGGATGGTCACAGGCCTGAAGTGGGTTGGTAGTGTCAAAAAGGAAGCTGGAAACCTGGGGTCAGGATCCGCCTTGGCTCGAACAGTTCAAGCGCCCCCTCTCCGTCCCTTGGAGATGTGACATGTGCAGGGTGCGGCACGATCTTCTCCCTGCATCTCAGCCACTGTGCCAAGAGGGATCCAGGGTGATGTTGGGAGAGTAGGGGAAGCCCTGCAATGCAAGTCTGTGTCTGATCCCGTAGACTAATCTTTAGGACACATGCTTCAGATCCAGCTATGGGATCTAACTGCCATTTCCAAGAGTGGTTTCCTTGTTGGACATCAAGCAACCATCAGATATAACAAGGAATAGAATAGTGCCGGAGTCTCATAGAGTGTGGGTATCCTCAGTGGTGAAGTAATGTACTCGCTGGATAAAATGGTTGGGTTTGGTTTTTGCATATCCTGCCATTTCGTCTGACAGGATTTTCATGAAGCATTAGAAATTGTACCAAAAGTACATGTCAATGAACTTTTGAAGGTGGACCTCATGGTAAAAGCAAGAGGTACTAAAAGACTAAAAAGAGACATAGCTGTGAAAAGGCTGGTGAGAGGTAACAAATGAATTCCTACAAATTTCATGTACAGGACTGAGTTCGTCTAGTATTTTTTAATGAGTTTGTAAGAGGAGTTATAACACTATAGGGAGACTGCCAGTCATATCTTTGTACAGAAGAGACCCAAACTGCATGAAAACACAACTCATTATTCAGGGAAATGGAACTGGGTTCAAATGCTGCAACAGAGCTGAAATGAAACATGGAAATCCACCTATCAAGGTTTGAACACCACTTTGCTCCATATTTGCAGTGAAAATGAAGGTGCCCAGAAGGTAGCCTTGTGTCTGACAAATCTGTTTCTGAAGCACTTGGCATGCTAAAAGGGTTTCCGACATATCTTTCAATGAAGGCTGTGAACCTAAATTTAGGAATTTTAGGGCTAACAGTACTTGTGCAAAAATGAAACTGATGTGAGAGTTTTTTGAAATCTTATGTAAAGGAAAGATGAAAACGAGGAAGCTCTTAATGAGTTTATGGTGCACTTGTATGTGGTAACATTGTCCATGGGAAGGATTGCAGTTCAGCAGTAAGGATCCCTTGCTTAAATCTCAGGAGAAGTCAGATATCTGGGCTGGGATTCTGCAGCTACCTCAGGTGTGCCATGTGACAGTTGGCAATTTTGCACTTCTAGGTGTTCTTTAAAAAGTAGCGGTAAACTAGAAATTAATGCTGAGTAGTTTTGACTTTTTTCTATGTCTATATGTAAATGCATGTCCTGAATGTGGGAGAGCCTTGAAATCTAAGTCACAATATAGCAAATGGTTGAGTTTCTACTTGACCAGAAAAGATGTAGGAGACCTTCTCTGACCTGTCTGGGTGAGCATAGCCAGTATCATTGTGCTTCTGTGAAAGAAGAACAGGATCCTTTCAAGAGCAGCACAGGCTGTCCCCACTGCTGCGTAGCCACTACATGTAAGTAACTTTCAACATAAGTAAGACAGGCCACAACACATCTTGGGTAGCTGCAGTTTTAGAAGCCGAAGCAAAGAATCCATAAGCATATTTTGCAATGTTGCTTAGCAGTCCAAGACACAGCAGCCATGCTCGTGAGGCACAGAGCACTTTGCTGCTGGATTTGCCAGAACACAAGTGGGCACAGGCAGCAATAACTTCCAACTGTTGTTATTGCTTGCTTCCTCTGTATTTGAAGGTTGGTGGCTCATAATACCCACATAGTCTCCCCTCTGGGCAGAGGGCCTCATACTGAAAGTGCTAACAAAGTATGATTTGACTAGTTACTCTCATACACTAATTAATCCAGCACAGCACCTCAGGTCTAAAAGTACCACGAGTAAGGCACTTCTGAGGTGGTTTTAATTTAGGTTGTTCTGCATATCTATCACTAGAAATTCACAAAAGCCCAGAGACCAGCTAGGCGAAGTGCCTGACAGCAAGGAAATTAGGAGCTTGGTTTGATCACAGAGCAGTGGTGGAAGGACACTGCGATCTGCAAAAGCCTCAGCCTGGCTCCTCTTAGCACGGTATCATGCAGCTTCTGCTGGCAGCAGCATGAAGGAAGATTATCAATGAGGTAACAGGAGTGACAGCATGTGATATTTGTTTACTTGATGAAAATACAAGACAACAGTATTAGTAGTCTTGGAGTCAAAGTCCCAAGTGTGCAGTGTTACTGCTATGGGTTTATTTCTCTGGGGTGAGTTGGAGTTTGGAAGAAGCAGAGAGAGCTCTTCTGTTCCTAATGACAGCATCTTAATTATAGCAGGTGCTTGGTGTATTCAGGGTGGGACTGTGAAATTGTGGGATTTTTAGAGGGCTGTGTGGAAATGGAGAGTGTATGTTGTGTATGGTTGCGTATGTACAGTTTTGATGTGTAGATATGCTGGCAATGGGTGTTCATACAGTAGTGCAAAGACAACAGGGTGTCTGAGAAGCTTAGAGGAACACAGAAAATAAAGCTTTGGAACATATGGATGTCTAGCCCTAAGGAAAGGGTTAGTTGTACACAGATTTGCAGATTTAGTGTATATAATGAGGGTGCAGTATGGTGTGAGTCACCATCCCATCAAAAAAAAATGTGGATATGGCACTTACAGACATGGTTTAATGATGAACTTGGTTGGACTTGGTGATTTTAAAGGTCATTTCCAACCTTAAAGATTCTATGATAGAGTGAATAACTTTGGATGATGAAGAGAGTGGGATGTATACAGTGTGCTTGTGGGGGTAGATGTGTGCAGTGTGTTGGGTCAGTGTAGTATGCGTGTAAGAAGCATGTAGAAGAGCAGGTATACCTGCAAACTGGAGTGGTTCAGAGGTGAGGTTACAGAGTGCAGAGCAGTTTGAGATGAAATGCTGTACGTGTAGAGGTGGTGAGGCACACTGAGCTGTGCGAAGGTGAGCTGTGCAGGACTGCACACAGCTGTGCCTGGCAGGAACAGGACTGCTGTGCTGAGCACTGTGCTGCAGAGCTATGGACGCTGTGTTGGATTGTGCGATTGTGGAAGGTTTTTAAAAGTACAGCTTGGAGAGCTGTGTAAAGCCTGTTGGTGTGGAGCTGGTGCACAGTGGGAGGACAAGTGCACTGAGAGGGCTGAGTGCAGGGTGAGGGGCAGGGCTGGAGTGCACGATACGGGGCAGCTGCACCAGCATTGGGGCACAGTGCAGGGTGCGGGGCAGCTATGCCGGGGCAGGGGCACAGTGCAGCACAGGCTGCCCGGGAGTGCCGAGGCGGATTGCCGGGAGGGCTCTACAGGGATGGGGAGGGGTGCCGGGAGGGCTGAGCAGAGACGGGGAGGTGTACCAGGAGGGCTATGCAGGGACGGGGAGGTGTACCAGGAGGGCTGAGCAGAGACGGGGAGGTGTACCAGGAGGGCTATGCAGGGACGGGGAGGTGTACCAGGAGGGCTATGCAGGGACGGGGAGGGGTGCTGGGGGTGCCAGGAGGGCTGTGCAGGACGGGGAGGTGTGCCGGTCGCTGGGGAAGGGGCGGGCAGCCCGATCCGCGCCGTGCGGTGGCGGAGGAGGCGGCGGCGCTGGGCAGGGTCGGGGCTCAGGCAGAAGCGCGGCTCAGCAGCGCCGGTCGGGTCGGTGGGGCCCTGCAGAGCCGAGCCGGGGGGACCATGCCGTCCTACACGGTCACGGTGGCCACGGGCAGCCAGTGGTTCGCAGGCACGGACGACTACGTGTACCTGACCCTGCAGGGCACGTCGGGCTGCAGCGAGAGGCACCTCCTGGACAAGCCCTTCTACAACGACTTCGAGCGCGGCGCGGTGAGTCCCTTCCCCGGGGGCTGCCCCGCGGACGAGACAACGCGTTTGTCCCCCCGAGGTACCTCGGGCCGGACCCGAGCAGGGCTGGGCTTTCTTTAAACTCTTGTCCGCGTGTGCCCGTGCTCTGAAGTGGGACACCAGGACTGACATTCCCGGCCGCCTGTCATTCGCATCCCTGCCCTAGGTGGTAGCCTTGGCTGTGGTCATTCAGTCGTAGGGAAAGATACGGCCCTTTGGTCCTTGCTTACAATGGGCTTTCAGATCTCCTCGCACTTTCTTTACAAATACTTAAAAAAATGTGGGTGCTTCCTCTTGATAGGTGTTTAGAATCCATATTTACTAGTAGTCAGAACCTTACTACCTCCAAGAAATTAAAGAGGTAAGAATTTCCAGTGGGAGTAACAATGCCTGCCAAGGGAAATGTGTAGGGCAACTTCAGTGAAAGTTGAAAACCAGCTTGAATGTGTAAATGTGAGAATGAAATTGTGACTGGGCTATCAGCTGTGCTCTTCTTCCTGACCTAGATTTCTGATATGTGTTGTGCCCTGTCCTCTCTGTGGTCTTATCACAGTATTAGGACTATCCATATGTAATTGCTTATGCTGTAAGCACTGGTTTAGAATGGCATTTATTTGCCTATTGTCCACTGGGGAAATAACAGACTCAAGCCTTTTTTCCCCCCTCCCAAAATGTGTATTTCATCTGGAAACCTAATTCACAGTTTCCAGAAGATCTGGTGACATTTAAGCAACTTTGAAAGTTTTAAAGAAGTATTCGTAAGTCACTTTGGAAGTGAGACCTACCTCTGCACGTGCAAGTGAGTCTTAGCCGTCGTGGTGCTGCTTTGCTTTAGGTATGTTTTTTTCAACCATGGAGTTCACAGCCTAAGTTAAGTACCTGGTCTCTTCTGTGTTAGACATTGCAGATATGGTTACCAGAAGTCAGCATTTTGAGTAGGTGTTGATGGCATGTGTAGCTATGGTCCCTAGATATTTACCAACTGCTGCTATTAAAGTTAATTTTCTTTCATGATAAACATTCATTAGTTTAGACCCTTGTTACCTGAATCTCCCATATGGACATCCAGTCGTTCTTTGTCTCTTATCTGGTGAATAGTCACATACTTTAAGCAAAGCCGAACAACATTAGCAAGAGAGGTTGAAGGAGACCTCAGACTGTCCAGCAAACATAGGGTTAGTGTGCTCTGCCAAGAGGGCTGAGCCCTGCCTGGCTGAGGAGACAACCACCAGGCTTTCAGTTTGCTCTTATTCCTGGGCTACAAAAGAGGGTTTCACTGTCTTTGAGACATGGCTGTGATGGAGAGCCTGGTAGTACTCTGAGCATCTGACTGGACTAGGAGATGACATGATGTGAGCATTCAGTATATGTCCATCAGCAGTTCTTGAGCTGCAGTGGGACCAGGTCCAGTAGGAGCAGAGGTACATCCTGCTGGGCGAGGGAGCAATGAACAGAGGTTTGGGGATCTTAGTAGCAGCAAATATGCAGTCGTTTTTTTCAGCACATATTTTTTGTGGACAATGAGAATAACTCTGCGTTCCATAAAGTGTCTGGCTCATGGAACACTTGCAGTACGATGTGCTAAGTTTTGAGTTTGAAGATGTTTTCTTGGGGAGCGCAATGTGTTTCTCCAGGCACCTGTTCAGGTCACATTGTGCGCAGAACACTGTGAGTCTTACTAATATGTTGTGCAAGAAAAAAAGGAAAGAAAAGAAAAATATCAATACGGAACAAAAAAAAACCAACCAGAACCAAACAAACAAAAAAACAAACCCACCCCCTCAAAAAAACCCCCAAAAATCACACACAAAAAAAAAAACCCAAAAAAAACCCCCAAACCAACCAAAAAACAAACAAACAAAAACCTGAAGCAGGCCAGAAGACTTTGAGGTTTGTTGGTTTGCAAATGTAGCCACTGTTTTCACAGTTCCGCCTTTAGAGCTTCTTTCAACAACATCTCTATAATTTTCTCTTCTGCCAAGAGATTCAATTGTTAATACATTTGCAAAACCAAATGCACTTTTTAGCAGATGACCTGAATTGTGCCGTATTATTTTGTAAGGCTTTGTCTGCTTTCCAAGTTTTTTTCTAAATGTGGGGCCAGGCTCTCTAGTTCCATTGTCCTGGTAATGTCTTCATTTGAATTATTGCAAATTGTGTATAGTACTAGATATGATGAGGGTGGGCTTGGGTCACTTCTGAGTAGGAGATTTGCATGCCAAATGTTGATTGAGGGAAAAGTATGTGGAAAAACCTGAAGGGATTTGCACAAGATTAGCTCAGTTGTAGTTTTTGTCTGACTTACTTCAAGTACTGGACGCAGTTGAAAGTCATGGCTGCTTTTCTTTACTCTGTGTCTTTTGAGTAAATTTCTTTGGTGATGAGTAATTTCAAAGCAAGTGTTATGGTGTTGCTCAGTTCTCTCCTTTCTTCCTGTTCCCCCTTCATCTGCTTTCTGCTTTTGTTGAAAGAAATATTCACAAGTATTTCCAGAAGAGAAATACGGTTCCTTCCACTTAAAAGTTTTTGCTTATAGAAAGAGGGGATGTCTGTGCCGTCCTTTTTCCAATATAATGGTAGTCAGTTGGAATTTCTCCTCAAAAGGAGAATTTAGGTTTTGTGTGAGATTAAATTGCTTGAACAGGATGCTACAGGTTAGACAGTCCAATAGTCTTCATAGCCTTAATTAATTCTGTTCTCTCACTCTGAATTCAAACTGTATAAAAACTCATAGCATCTCTGGCTCACTGTGCAGTCATCTTGGTGTTTTAACAAGAGACCTCGTACAACAAATGTCATAGAAACCTTGAGCAACCGTCAATTCTTACATGGACTTTGTATGCTGTCTCTAACCTGACACACCTTTGCTGCATTAGCAAAATTGTCATCTCAGGTGAGCCTGTGGCATTGCTGGCTTGGAGGAGCAGAAGCTGTGTGAGATACCAGGAGGGAGCCCTGCCTTTCAGAAGTGCCGTTAAAATTGCAATTGTGTTGGCCATAAAAAGACTAAAAACCTTCAGGAGCATTTAGGTTAATTGCATGTCCTTTTTACATTACATCAACAGTAACTATTTCAAGGCCCTTCTAATATTGGCAAGTAGACTGTTATCAGAGGAATGAGTTTCTTCTGAAGGTTGGCTGTCAGTGGGATATTTCTATCAACTCTTTGGATTTGATTCCCATTGCTCTTTAATTTAAATCTTACGTGTAGGTACACGTGTATGACATTATAAGAAATCTAAAAATATATATCTGTAAATGTGGATTTTAAAAAATGAAATCTTTAGCTGAATCTTTAAAGGAGATGAATTTAAAAAAATGAAAGATATCTTGGGCAACGAGGAGTTAATGAGAAAATAAGACTAACTTCAGGCTTTTTGTGCCATGCTAATCACCTGGCAGCAATGGGTTTTTGTATGGATTTGAGATAAAAATACTGCAGTGTATTTTCCCTAACCAGACACTGGTTTTGATCACCTTATTCTTCCTCTTTATACAATTAGCCCTAGAATTGGAAATGAGTGAGAAGACGGAGCATAAAAATCTCAAGTAGCTGAATAAAAAGCAAATCTCATTCAGATGCAGTTTATCACTTGCTTCTGTATGTTATTGCATTAGTCTTTAGATGTTTGAATTCCCTTTAAAACAATGAACACAAATGGGTAATAATTCACATGTGTTTGTGGATTTGTTTGGACTGTGTCTCTGCAAGGCTTCCAGCTTCTGACTGCCAAATGCAACAAGAGCATGATAAAATGGAAGGAGAAAATTCATTTTTTGTTGTAATTACAGAAAGAGGTGCGCAAGCAGGAAGTGACTGACGTTGAGATAACATGGTATGACAGCCTGTGACGAGGGACTCTTCTGCAAAGTGCCATCTGGTCCTGGAAAGATGTACAAAATTGCAGAAGTACTGACTAAGTGCGAAACCTGGGCCTGGTAAAGAGTTTATTGACAGTTTTTGTTGAGAAGACCAGGAGTTGCAGGGAAATGAATATGGAATAGAAATGGTTCAAGTGCTGCCTGTTTCTGGAAAGAAGATTGAAGAATGGGAATCAGTCTGAGCATGCTCTCTGTGTTTTTCAGCCATCATCCAGAATTGTTTGTGCCAGTTGACAAGAGTGAAGCTGAGAATATTGGGTGTAGGCTGAAAGGCAAAGATGAGAGGTGTGGTGTTTCAAAGTGGCATTGTGGGAGGAAGGAATCTCCATTTACTTAGCCAGGAGTACGGGGTATTTCCTGCAGTCACTGACAGTGATAGTTCTGTGTCAAGGCACAATTAATGTGATTTCTGAGAAAAACCACTCAACATTTTTCAGTCTCCACTACTGGTTCAGAATCATGAATCATCAAGGGAATTAATTTATCTTTATACATTATCTTTTTAGCTGTTCCAGCATGGGATGGCAAGGTTGAAGAGCTTGCAGCATAAACTTTTTTAAAAAAATGTTTAAAATTACTCTATTTATGCTTTACAGAAAGAACTGTAGCTTTTCTGCTATGGAGATGCAAGGAAAAGTGATAAGCATCATTATAATGTGTTGCTTGAGATCTCTACTCTCTGATTTTCATCTCTCAGCTCAAATCCTGGCAGACAGGTGCTGTCATCCCAAGCTTGCCAAGGACTGCTGTACTGTTTGTGAGGCAGTTTGTTACCACCTGGTGTGTCTGGGTGTGCTATTGACATAAACATTGCAAAATTTTATTTAAGACACGATGGGCTTCCTTTTTAAAAGAAACAGTTCAAGGTCTTTTGTTTTAATATGGTGGGGAGAATATAGGTCAGACCACAAGAGAATGAAGTCTCTGATTGTAACCACATGAAGCTTAGGAGGGTCACTTGAGCGAGGTAGTCTTTGACTGCTGCTCCCATGATTGCCATACCCAATTCAGCTTTGTTAAGACGAGCACTTGGCTGCTCCCATATATCCTGAGCTGTTCAGACTTCTGGAGAGTGCAAATCGATTCCCGTTCCCCTGAATTGCCTAGCACCACATGGTGTCTTACCAGTCATATTTGAAACAATTACTTATTTATTCCTGTGCTGGTAATGCCCAATAGTTCAGATGACACCAGAACTATCATTCGTAAGAGATATGTTCCTGCGTAACCTGCTCTAGGTGACCCTGCCTTGGCAGGGGGGTTGGACTAGATGATCTCTGGAGATCTCTTCCAACCCTAAGAATTCTGTAATCTCTGTATTCACTGTCCTAAATATGTCAGACAATTTAGCAAGGCCCTTAGGTCAGCATTCATGACAGCTGTTGTGCTGGGCGGGAGTGCTCAGTGTGGGGAAGAAGTGCAGCATCATATCCTGACCATGTAGCTTCCACTTCTTCTGTAGCCCTGCTGGAGCCATCATCAAGAAAGGGAGAGTGTGGTATGCACTCACTTCCTTGGCCTGACGAGCTTCAGAGCTGCAGCCCCCAAACCTCAGCAAAGCTTGGTGTAGGGGCAGCACTGGGACTGGTCTGCTTCTCTCCTGGATCACTGAAAGACAACTAACTCAAGATTTCACAGGCCTGTCCCTGATCAGGAGCAGGCATGGGAGAAGTCCTTTGAAGGAGCAGGTGTGGGTGGTCCCCATAGTTTTCAGTACCAGCTCAGTACCAGCAAAGACTGTGACCAGACCCTTAGCATGGAAAAGGGCTAAACAGACTAGCTACTGTGCAGCTCTGGGCTGAGGTCCCGCTGTGTTGCAGGAGTCAGGCCTCTCTAGAAGGAGCTAAACCACATTTCCACTCACTGGCTTGTTTTATGTGAAAGAATGAAGCGCATCCAGAGCTAGATGGGGTTCTTGTGACCCTTGTTTTCAGTCAGCTACTTAAATTTCCTTGTACTTCTGAGCCATACAAACATAAAATGTATCAATGTTCAAATCTTAGCTGTACAAAACCAGAATGTACCATTGTCCTCATTTTAAATATGGAGGACTGAAGAAGGATAGGAAGCAAAAGACAAAGGGGATCTAGGTGATCTGGATACTGTTCTTAGTCTGAAGTACATATAACTAACATACAGAAGTCTTTAGATTCCTTGTCCAATGTTTTAATCTCATTATCATCTTTCCATCCAATTGCATGAGTAGATGTGCCCTAGCAGTACCTCTTTCAGCTGTTGCCAGGAGAGAACAGTGGATGGTTTCATGGCCTGCATATTTTTCCCAGACTTGCAAACATTTCAAGGAGTAATACCATTTTTAGGTTGCATCCAAAAATGTTTCTCCATTTCTGGATTTTTTTGCATGTTCTTGTTTGTTCTTTTATTCATCTTTCTGTTGCATTGCAGTCCAATAATAGTGTCGCAGCGTATGACTCGGAGACAGCAAACTCGATGGTGAATCAGTTTATTAACGCACAGAGTACAGATTATATACCACGTGTGTTTTAATCATTATCGAAAGATAGATTTATAGTTTTGTTTTTCTACATAGTCTAAATACTTAAACTCTAACTGGTGATCCTTATCTCTTTTTTGTGTCCACTCTTCCACATCATTCCTGTTCTTGAGTACGTACAGCATTCCAGCTGCTAGATCAAAGGATGGTCAAGACATCTTGCAATCAGTAGTTTCAGCTATGTTTGATTATGTACGAGTTGAGCGATAACCACATAGTAGGTCTTCCTTTTTTCACCCACCAGAACCTGGAAAGACCAGGTGTGCCAGTGTAATGCTGGTGATGCTTCCTGCATGTGCAGTAGATCACTGACTGTATTCTGCTCTGCAGGTTGACTCCTACGATGTGACTGTGGAAGAAGACCTTGGAGAAATTCAACTAATAAAAATTGAGAAACGAAAGTACTGGTACCAGGATGACTGGTACCTTAAGTATGTCACTGTTAAAACACCAGTGGGTGACTATTTGGAGTTCCCATGTTACCGTTGGATTACAGATGAAAAGGAGGTTGTCCTTCGAGATGGAAGAGGTGAGAACCATAAGAAACCAGATTTCCTGCAGAACATCTGGAATTCTTCTCTCTCTCCTTCCCCTTTTTCCATGTACCTCCCAATTGTCTCTCTCATATGGAGACGCACTTCCAGTCCCCTGCTGCATCCTAGAGAATGGACTTTCCCTACTGACTAGGAATACTTCCTGGGCAGCTTGTTGGTGTAGGCACTGGCAGTTGGGTTGGATATTTTGGAAAGCACATACAAGGAAGAGTCCTTATGCTAGCTTGTTACACTGGTCTTGAATTTGAGGACTGACCCTAATGCCAAATTTTTGTCTGCTCCACATACCCATTGCTGAAGCCCTTTTGATCTAGCACTAATTAGAATTAGTGTTCTGTGGTTGTTTCATGCTAAGGTCCCAAGAGGCCCATGATTAATTGCCTGTGAATTGTCTTGTTTACATAAGAGTGAAATAAAATCCCAAAGTAGACTGGTCAGCAGATGCAAGGACTGACTTGAAACAGCAGCTTACTTTTCACTCCTCTTTGCATGCTGTCAAGTGCAGGACAAGGCAGAGTGATGGATATGACTGCTGCAAGTACTGGTGACCAACTGAGGAAAGCATTTTCTCTGTCTCTGACTACCTACTTGCTGTGGTCAAGGTTGGGGCAGATATTTATCTTTGCTTGTTCCCCTCTGTGCTACCTGGGGTAGGTTGGCTGATGTGGTGGTCTGCAGCATGAGTGCTTGAAAACAGCTGAAACAAGTTATGAGATGGTAGGAAATAAATGTTTATCTTGCCCTTAAGTTTTTGGCTACTCCTGGCTGAGGAATTTTGTATTTGAAGCCTTTTGTCCTATAATTACAACTATGTATCTGTTTATTTTTGGTCTCCAGAAGGACTTCCAATTTTTCATAATTTGCTTTATAACAACTGTAACACTTCCATGGAAGACAGCTTTGCTTGGCTTTCAGAGTATGGTGAGGTTAAGGACAAGAGCAAGTAAAACCCTCTTGGTAACTTAAACACTGTCAGCTGGAAACCATTAGCCATATACGTTATCAACTGTGTTATCTCTGATACTTCCAGCCCCAAACCACCGTTGTCATGAAACTCCTGGTTTTATCTGCCCTCTCATTTGTGTATGCAAAGTGAGTCTCATAGCTTGCCCTTTCTCTGATCACTAAGGAAGTCTCTGTGTTATTTAGTGGTATGTTGAATTCATGGTCAGAAGAGCAAAATATCTGGAAATAAAGCCTCTTTGTTTTTTCTTCTGTTCTCATGGCAGGAAGACAGGATTATTGCCCCACGCTGATGGGGAGAGCACAGCTGTCTCTCAGGAGGGAGGCTCAGTGATGTTTCCTGGAGAGGTCTTTTAGCAGAGAAGATGAACTGGAACAATATTGTGGTTTCTCTTATTGATGAAAATTCCCTTAGATACTGAACTGTAAAATTAATTCCCATGACCCTCTTCAGACCATTTAACACTAGATACATACAGCAAGTGTCTACACTAGGAATCCAGGTTTTATATACAGTTGAGACAGATGTTCCTAGCTTGAGCTAATTGCCCCTTGGAGGCACCAACTTAGGAGCTTTTCTTCTTCCACAGATTCTATTAAGGACCTGTGTCTCTACTTAAAGTACTAATTGGATCATGAAAGCACTTTCCACAGAAACTTTGTAAAGGTATAGATCAAAAGTTTGAAGGTTTGAAAACTCTGCTGTCCTTCTCAACACCTGGGCAGTGGTGGTGGGGAAACCTCATAACCCTGTCTCTTTTCCCTGTTTCACAGCAAAGCTACCCCGAGATGACAAGACTCAGATTCTGAAGCAGCACAGACGCAAAGAGCTTGAGTCCCGTCAGAAAATGTACCGGTGAGTTTCCTGCTGCTCCCCAGAAGGTCCAGGGTCTGTTCTCATCAGCTCAGAGTTTGGGAGAGTATGTTCAGATTATCATATGGCTCTAATTACTCAACTCCTGGATAAGAGAAAGCTGGATAAGTTACCATGTTGGCCATATCTGGTTTTTACTTAGGTGGAATTCACTCTAAGTGATGATCATCCTAGTGCAAGGGACATTACAAGATACCTGAAGCTCAGATAAGGCTGTCTGGAAGGCTTAAGTGGAAATTCAGTGATACAGCCTAATTGTGGGCCCTCTGGCACACAGTTGTGCTTTCAAGGAAGATTTGGAAGCATATTTCATTTGCCTGTTACGAGCGGTACTACAGTTTTGAAACATGATGTGAACATGTCAGCTCTGCCTGGAGCTTTTTGGCTGCTGCAGCAAGCTACTTTTAGTTGTTTCCTGCATTAGGGTGCAGTGGAAAATCTGTCCCTGTTTGAGTGGACTGGAATGTGCTAACAGAACACAGTTGTGATACCCACCCTAAAACTGTAATAGGTATTTTTTCCTATTCAGTGTCACAATGAGAAAATGCTGTCTTTTATAAACTAGTAACTCCAGAAGGCATTAGACGTTTCCTTGTGCAAGAAACATACTCTGTTAAAATAACAAAAGTTTCTTGCACTTGCATCTCTTTATCATGAGAATAAGGATCAGGGTAGAGAGTCCATTCAGAACTGATGGATTGAGGCTTGCTCCATGTGTTGTTGATATCATTTGAATAAGAAAGGCTCTTACTTACAAATTGCAGGAAATAGAGCAGAGAAAAATATGTTTCGAAAAGAGGTGTGACACAAAATTTTATTTATGTATGCAAGAAGGAAGGCAAAATCATTTGTAATTTCAGGGAAATAGCTATTTACAATTCAGATGCATAACTGATAACACACAATGCATACAGTCTGTGTGTGGCAGGCAGTTTGGAAATACCACTGAAACCCTATTCTTTACAGTTCACTTTCTGTTGTTTTGAAATAAAAATGGAGCAGAGAATGTGTGCCATGACCATTAGGAGGTTGAGGAATTGAATCAAGGATATCTGAGTCTCCTGGAGAGTGCCTTTTGAAGGAATCTAAATACATGTCTGAGTATTTTAGCTGCCGGATCTCAGTTCTGCAAAAATGCAGCCCCAAGAATGAGTGT
The DNA here is from genome assembly GCF_001604755.1 of Lepidothrix coronata. Classification (NCBI taxonomy): domain Eukaryota; kingdom Metazoa; phylum Chordata; class Aves; order Passeriformes; family Pipridae; genus Lepidothrix; species Lepidothrix coronata. Next base: position 11,678,236 of record NW_016690188.1, read on the forward strand.
GCATTGGACACCTGTCTGTCTCTCTGTCCCCTCCCCTCCCAATGCATTTGAAGCTAATGCCAGTTTCAATCAAAGGTGACAAGTGTTTAAAAATACCGCAGATATAAGTTACTTCAAGCTTTGTGAAGGTAGATGGCCAAGCAGTGCTTGAGGATTCTGTAGGGTACTGGTAGGTATTGATGTGATGTAAGTCACTATTTTTGGCCTGAGTCTGCCAAAAATTTCCTTTATAGGGGCAAGTCACAGAAGGAGAGTAGGTAAAGGAAAGACACAGCTCTCATGCTGGTAAGGTTATATGGTTGATCAAACCTCTTCTGTTCTCTCAGCTGGAAGGAGTGGCATCCTGGCTTTCCCCTGAGCATCGATGCCCATTCTCACAGTGAACTGCCTCGTGACATCCAGTTTGACAATGAAAAGGGAATTGACTTCATTCTGAACTACACTAAAGCGTAAGTGTTTGTGGGACTTCAGGAGTTTTTCAGAATCTCTTTTGGGGCAGGATACGGATCTGATCATATTTTAGGTTTCATTGAATCTCAAAACTGGATTCCTTTCTCCCAGCTGGATCATTGCTCAATCAAAGTAGGAAAGAATTTAATGGATTTTTATGCTATTTTATTTTTTAGTTATCAATATTTAAGCTTTTCACAGTGGGCCCCTGGATTCTTGTTAGACATGATTTTGGCTGTAGGTGGATGGAGGAAGCATTGGTGAAAAGCAGAAGGACTATAGGCCCCTCAGACCTTGGGCTTTTGACTTAGTTTTCAGCTTTTCCCCCTGGAGATACTTCTCTCTCATCTGACTGTTGGTGATGATCAAACCTTTCAGTCACATATGCAAAGAAGATGTTATCAATGCACCCTTGACATCCTGCTGAGCAGTTCGTCAGTTCATCTGAGTGTTTTCTGCTTGGGACAACAAAGTCTCTGTCCACCAGCTTGCACATGTCATGTAATTGAGAAAAACATTGGATGGCCATTGGTTGAGCCTGAGTAATCAATCCTGCAGAGCTCTGGAATATTACAGGGTCAATGAGGCAAATAGGACCTCTCTGACCTGTAAGTTTCCTTCTGTGCTGTCTCAAATGCCCAGGTCACATCACAGTGTCTCAGATATTAGGTGGTGGGAAAGTCTGACATGAGACAAGACTTGTGTTTACATGTCAGAGCATTCTGGGTGTTACATTTATGCAGTTGAATTTCACTACCAACAGAGTCAAATCCCATGGCTTGTTCCAAGAAAACCTACATGCTTGTTTTCTAATTTGGAATATTGGAAGCGTTAAAGAACAAATGTTTTTTTCTGTCTGTTTTAGCTCTGCTGTAGATTTCTTCCTCCCTCCTCTCTTCACCACACTAGGATCTGTTTTTCACAATAGAATGATGCTTTGTAACCTCAACAGTTTTTGGTTTTTTTTAGCAGAATGAATGTCCAGCAGGTGTGAACAGGGTGATGGGTGTGTTTCTGCAGCACATATGGCTAGGTGAACCTCGATCTTTCAGAGCTAATTGGAATAAGGCAAATGAATAGCTTTGAAGAGTTGGGGTCTCTAGCTTTCTGTCTCCTGCCAACTAGGATGTTAGGAAAATGACAGAAGAGGCCAGAGAGTGTGTGCTTTTGTACCTTTTTAATGCAATACCAGAGAAGACTCCATGCATATTTGTGAAGTGCTCTGAGATTCAATCAAGTGGAACAACAGTACAGCCTGTTCATCATGAAACAGACACAGGGGTGAGGCCATCCTGAAAAAGGGAAAATTCCATTGTAGTTATTGGGTTGTGCTTCTGTAAATAAACCTGTGGCAAAACCAAGAAGAGTTTCTAAGCAAGAGGTGAAAAGTGTGAAAATATGCAAAACCCCATGCAAGATCATTGAGATCTTTTTTTGCCCTGGCAATGGCATGTTATTCCAGACTTCTCCAGGTCCTGTGTTTTCCAAGAGCAGTTGATTCTAGCATAGTGTTAGCCAGTGCACAACACCTGTTTCCCAGCTCATATAGAAGATCTGAGTAATACAGGAGCAACAGCATCTGAATGCCAGAGATGAGAGGTTTGCCATTAGGACGCATAACCAATGTGGAGGCTACATTCCCCTTCCAGCAATCCTATCTTGCCAGGCTGTGGCATGTTGACAGAGATCCTGAGTTGCAGCCAAGTGAAATTTGGAAGCAATTCAGCAGAGTGCAGGGACATCTATCTTTGTCATTGGCTGTAAGGGGTCCTCCCCATGAAGGAGGAACCCGAAACTGTATTGCAGATAGCCAGCCATTCTGGATAACTGGTATGACACAAAAGAGATTTTTCCAAGGAATAGCAATGCTTTTTGTCTGGCACATTTGTTGAAAAATCTAGACCTATGATTTTGGTTGAGTGATCTGTGAAAATCTTCAAAGAATGAGTTTGATAGCCCTTATCTAGCTACCCTGATATACACTGGGAGCTTGGAGCAACTATCTACAGGAAAGGAGTAGAGATACGTGGGGGAAAGCACAAGTCCTGCCTTCAGTTTGAGTGCAGTAGGAGGGAAGACAGGGAGGTGTGTTTGGAAATCCAAAGGAAGGTGTAGAGTTGCAAGGTGTAGCAGTGGGCAAGTAGCACATTTAAGGAAAAATGTGACAGCTATGAGAGTTATGTGAGACATAGGGAGTAGTGGAAGAGGGGAGGGGAATGCCCTTTTACTTGGACTGCAAAAATCAACTTAGACGGGGGGAGATATGTCTCAGATATTCTTTATGCTGTTGCAAGGTTGGATCTTTAGGTGCTGTTGGCAGTGGATAACTCTGTAAGTTTACAGGATTAATTGTGTGTAGGTGGAGATAATTCTGAAGGTCTCCAGTGCTGACATGACCTATAATATCTAGCAAATGGAAACTCTCAGCTTGGATTCTGTGCCAGAAATACAGGCTTGTGTTGCTGTTTTGGACCAGTGTTGCATTTGGGCAGATTAAGTTCTGCAAGAAACTCTGCCATTTTTAACTTGCTCTGTTTTCTAGTGTGTACCAGTACGATATCCAAGAAATACTTGATTTCTTGGGGAAAGCAAGTTTTATTTTCTAAGTTCTTCAGAAGTTTGTTCCGAAATAGGAAATGTGAAAAGCTTTCTCCTTTTGGAAGAAATCTTTGAAACACCTGAGAATGAATGTGTGCCTGGCATTCAGCAGGTCAAACCACAGCAGATTTGTGACTAGATCCCAGGTGCTGTGCCTACTGCTTGGTTTGATCAGTAGCCTCAGGTAAGACAAACAGGAGAGGAGCAGTACCTATCAGTTCATGTGTCAAGTGTTTTCTAATCCTAGACCGGTTCTGAAGGAGGGCAGAGGCTCTACAGGACCTTTAGTGGAAACTCTAAAATGAGACAGTCTCAAATAACTCTTCTTAAGCTACCAAGTTTTGTTTTTTAAAATAATTTAAACTTCCGGTGGTGGTCTTACTTCCTCTGGAAAGTCATCTGTGATTCAGATACCTAGTCCCTATCCAGAAAGTCCTGCCCAGTAGTTACAAGAGACCTCTGGAGAAGTCATGTCCTGTTCTAGCCTAGACAGTTGTGTGAGTTTTCCTTCCTAGCATGCCTCCAGACACCTCTTAACCTTGACTGCCATCTGCAGCAGCAGAAACAGCCCATTCTACACGTACCCCATCTGAGCTTAGTGCAGAAGCAGCTCCTTTGTGGGGGTTATGGTCATGCTGGTCTAGAGCCCTCCTCCAGATTACCACTTGCTGTTTCTCCAGACTTTTGGTCCTCTTGAGCCAGTTCTAATCCAAGCCTTTTTATAAGTTTAGTGATGATAAATCCACCTTTCTGGGATTCTTCCTCCCTCAAATTCTGTTTGGGAGAATTTCCTGCAACACTGTGACCTTTCTTTACTCTGTCATCTGCCCTGCGTATCTTTGTGCGCTGTGAGCGCATTTGAAGTGTTAGTGGGAAACCAGCTTTCTTTTCCAAATTCATTGTTTGCTTTTTGGTCAAAGTAAAGGATTTCTATTGAATAACAACAGTTTAGAATTTATGTAATAATTTAGGACTTGTTATCTCATATAAAGGGGACTTGCTCAGCTGTGGTGTAGACAGAATATTTTGCTGAATTTGCACTTTAAATGAGATATATCTGGTTCCCAGCCCGCTGTGTTCATGTGATGTCTGCAACCAAGTGATTTGGTTTCTGAGGTTAAAGGGCCAAGTTTAACCAGCAGCTCAAGTAAACAGAAAGCTCTCAAAAGCTCAAGTCTCACACTGTACGGATCCAGTCTGGCCTTGATCACATAGAGACTTTCAGTAGCTGTTTAGGAATAGTGGCTGACTGATCCTGGGCTGTGTTTGTTCTGAATTCACTTGTTCTGCACATCACTCAGTCTCTTTGTGTTACCATATCCCTTTCTGAATTGGTGTTAATAATCATCTCAGCAGTCTCAGCTGATGCTAACTACTGACAACATGTGAAGCACTAGTTTTTCTGACTATAGTTTTTATATGACATAGGCCCTAAAGCACTGCTGTTGTAGGCTGCCAAGAACAACTCTAGAACAGAGTTCTGTAAGTGCAATAGCAGGAGCTGGGCCCTTGATATGCCTTTCAGGCTTGTGTGTAAAGGTACAGCCTGCAAATTTAATTCTGTAGGGTGACCAATCCCATATTCCATTGCTAAAAATTTATTGTGTTTAGATATATAAAAGGGTGGAAAAGAGTGGGGAAGGGTATTGAGGACACTGAAGATCATTTTTTTAAGATATGTTTTATTTTGGTGTATATTTAGGATGGAGAATCTTTATATCAACCGGTTCATGCACATGTTCCAGTCCTCCTGGAGTGATTTTGCAGATTTTGAGAGGATCTTTGTCAGAATCAGCAACACAATCTCTGGTGGGTTTATCAGCCTTTGCTCATGTTTGCCTCATAGAATGATTAATTAGTTGTCTTGTACATATCTGATCAGGATGGAAGTGGCTGACCTGCTCTCTACTCTCCAGTAAGTAAACTGTAATCTCAGACTGCAGATCATACCATCAACCCTCAAGACTGAAAAACAAAGATATGATCTCACAAGGAACTAAAATTACTGGTAATTGCTCAGCGACTTTTTCTGTCCTGACCTATACTGGAGGTCAGTCCAGTTGGGCATCATAGACCCTTTTGGGTTTTAGAAATGTATTTTCAAGTATGTACAAGTCCCATAGGATATATTTTATTAAGTATTTTACATCTAAACCTAGAGATAGCTTAGTGGGGGTGCTTTTCAGATCACATTAGCTGTTAAGGCGTCTTTGAAAGTCTGATTGTGCATGTCCCACTTCAACCATCTAAATATATGGAAAATCTCCAAAAAGGCAAGTCTGGTACTGTTCTCTGCTAAGGGCAAGTGTGAAGGTGACCCCTCTTGCCTCTGACAGACAAGATCAAAGACTTGCCTAATATCCCAGCCATGTGCTCAGTTGCATTGCTGCTAAAAGTCCCGGCTTCTCGACCCTGTTCCAACACAGGGATGCTGCTACTGCCTTGGTTCTGCTGTCATAAGACCTGTGGGCCATCTGTGTCAGTGACATGGGGCAGCTCAAGTGCTTTCCAGGGGTATATTTTTCCCCACAGGGATTATTTTGACAAAACTCAAATATGAAGGCCTATGCTGTTAGGCCAGCGGATCTGGGAATGGGTTGCAAAATGCTGAGAGTGATGTGGGAACTGTAACTCATTCACCTGGTCCTGCTGAGCCAGAGTGAGTCATCAGACCACACTCTGAGGAACTGTGGTTCTTACTGGAAATTAGTGTGAGCTCGAGCTGAAAAAGCTTGTGGCATTTATCCAAAATGTCTCTTGTCAAAAATATGTCAGAATTAGCTGTGCATATTTCATTAAATATCCTGCTTGTGCTTGCCATTTCATACTCACATCTTCTTACTAGAAGACAAAAATCCCTGTCTCAGAGTGTGAGTTTCACTTTTGGTTTCAGGGGTGTTCAGTTTTTTCAGTGTCTTTCCTACTGTTAAAAACTCCATTGATGTAGTATTAATATATAAAAGACAAACTACTGCTTTTCTTTAGCCCTTTTCAATACGAAAATCTTGGCAGTTACTTGCAAACCCAGTAAAAAGAATTGCAGATGGTCACGGGTTTTGAAGTTCATGATGACATTTCTGTAGAGCAGGACTGTGGAGCTTTGGATTTGTGAGCCAGGCCCAACCTTCTGCTCTCACCCATGGTTACTTTATTGGATTGTGTTACTGGATATAATAAATTCACAGCTACTATAAATTGGTTAGTGTGTGACTCCTCAAATGTGTGTGAATAGGCTGCTCATACTCTGCAAAGGAAAGTCTTTTCCCTCCTGCTCTGAAGTTTTACCTTTCTTCAGGCTACCTAAGGATCAGTTCATACAAATAAGAGTAATTATGTGGTCAAGGGTATAAAACCAAGCACATGAGGTGGCAAAGCTATTAAAAACTAATTACAGCAATTTGTTACATTTAATAAGATTGCTTCCTGAAATACTTTTAACACAAGAATTAGATGTGATCTGCAATTAATTTCATTGATAACATTTCCATACCCACGAGGAAAGCTCTAATTCTGTGACATTTAAACATTAAGTGTCAGTCTCAGTTATGTTAATGCAATTCTGAATTTGCCATTTTTGCAAGCCTTGGCAGAAACAGGGATAATGGAGAAGGTGGTTCAAGGCATTTTTCAGTCATGCAGTTTCTGTCTAAGGTGATGAATTATTTTTTGCTTGGTGTAAACTTCAGATACAGCTTCAGACTCATTATGCAATTGATAGAGATAATGTAAATGTCACTTCATGTAAACTTAATGTTTTTATGCTTTGTTAGAGAGCATTCTGGGTTTTGAGACTTTTTTTTTTAATTATCACTGCATTCCTTTGGGCCTATATTTTTCATCTTTTTACCCTCTTTAGAAAAATAAACTGCTTTCAGAAAAAGTTCTGCCTTATCTGAAAATAGACAATAGTGGAAAACTTTACTAGCTTAATTTTTCCCCTGAAGACACCAATGGGATTTTTCACATAATCATGTTTTTTCTGACTCTGAACTTGTAAACTGAAGTGGTGACATGACATTATGAAACAGAACACTGCAAGTATGGAAAACATCCATTTGTACTACATATGTAATAGTAAAGAGATGAAATACCCCAGACTAGAATTTTACTGATATATTAATTTGGGTTTATATTAGCAATTGAAAAATAAATAGAGGGAAAAAATTTAAACAAGCAAAATAATGAACGAGGAGTTTTACTAAGTGAAAGCCAAATCCAAACCCATCCCCAGCTAAGATGGGGATCCCTCACCCAACTCCAGCTAAGAGAACTGTTCCAGCCACTGCTGTTCTTTCCCTACACACCTTGTTGTGTATTTCCCTTCTCCTGCCTGTGCCATCTGTGTTTGGACTTATCCCTCTGTACTGCATGCCTTGTGAATTTGAAGAGTGAGATTTAAAAATATAGTGGAAGATCTGAGAAGGTCATTTGCAGATGAAGAGAGTATTTTTCATAGAATTGGAATATTTTGCTCCTCATTGGTTCTGTACATGGAGAAACAAATTATTATCAATTTATTTTTTCTTAAAGTGAGAAGCAAAGATTAAATTTTCCATTTAACTTAAGTGATTTTTCTTAAAATTCTGTGTGACCTTTTGAATCCTTTTCTGCTGCTTTCTGTAGTCAAAGTTGGAGTTCAGTATAACAAAAAAGTGAGGGGGAAAGGAGGAATCCTACAATACAGTAGGATATTGATGCAGTGCAAATATTGATGCTCCAGGTTTGTTTTTCCTTTAGAATATGTGATGCAGCACTGGAAGGAAGATTTTATGTTTGGCTACCAGTTCCTGAATGGATGTAATCCTGTGCTGATACGGAGATGCACAGAGATACCCAAGAAACTGCCTGTGACTATGGATATGGTAGAATGCAGTCTGGAGAGGAACCTGACGCTGGAAGAGGAAGTGAAGGTACAGCGCTGGATCAGGCTGGACTGCACCCGTTCCTTCTCGTGTTCTCTAACCTCCAAACTCTGTTCTAACTGCTTCAGGCTTTCTGGTTGGTCATGGCAAAGCCGTTTGTCTCTGCAGACTGGCAGCACTTCTGTTGACTGTTTTCTCCTGCTGTCCTGGAGCTGCAGGCCATGCCTTTCTGCAGGTCCAGTGGAAGAGCTGTAGCCAGGAAGTGAAGGGTCCTTTTTCAGTGGTTTCTTCTAGAAGGTTAGGGATTCACTGAATGCCTCAGGGGGGAAAAGTGTCTCTTCCTTTCCTGGTAGGGTCTTACCAAGACCAGGTCTTACCCCTGTTGTCACATGCTGAGTTGAACTAACATGCTGAAGAAGGGTTGACAAGGGTGGTGCCTCGCTTTTGTTTGTACCATGAGCACAGGGTTCTCTTCAACTGACAGTGTGAAACTTGTTTACATCTGAGTGTCACTGCATGAGTGCCAAACACATAGATACTCTTTGCTGAAAGACTCACTGTCAGACTCTGCAGACACAATTTAGTCAGTTTGTGAGATGGTACTTGGTGTCTCAATGGCATCATCCCTGAGCCACTATGAGCAAGGGCAAGGGCAGGCCAGTGGTAGCTTGTAACCACCAGGCAGAAGTCAGTCTCTGGCCAAGACTTCTCAACTTCTCATTTCTTTGTTCCAAGCCTTGCTGCTTGCACACCATTAAACCACATCATGCTTCCTTTTTTTTTTTTTTCCCCCACAGCAAGGAAACATTTTCATTGTGGACTACGAGCTCCTTGATGGTGTGGATGCCAATAAAACAGACCCATGCACAATACAGTACTTGGCTGCACCCATCTGTCTGCTGTATAAGAATCTGGAGAATAAAATTGTACCTATTGCAATCCAGGTGGGCCTACTGTCAGTATCTCATTTGCTTGTTGTCTCATTTTAAACATGAAGTACTTGGGATTTCATGTTCTTTGTATCTTTCAGCTTGGTCAAAAGCCTGGGCCAGACAATCCCATATTCCTTCCTTCAGATGCCACATACGATTGGCTGCTAGCTAAAATTTGGGTCCGCTCATCTGATTTCCACATCCATCAGACAGTGACCCACCTCTTACGGACACACTTAGTCTCAGAGGTGTTCAGCATAGCTATGTTCCGGCAGCTGCCTGCTGTACATCCCCTCTTCAAGGTTGGTTCTTGCATGAAGGGATGTATGTGGGCTAGGGTGGTTATCACATCAGGTTGACAAACCAAAAGGAAGTTCTGGTGATAGTTCTCCTGAAATAGTTTAACTGGCTGCCCTACAAGGCGAGATACAGCTAAACTACCAAGACCTCCAGGACTTCAACCTTGACATCTGGTTGCTGTTGAATTCAATCTGAGAATTTGCCTTCTTTCATTGTTTGTCCCATTTCACAGCTCTTGGTGCCACATATGCGGTTCACAATAGCCATCAATACCAAAGCCCGAGAACAGCTTATCTGTGAATGTGGCCTTTTTGACAAGGTAGGTAATCCTCTTTGTGAATCTTCATTGTTCGTGTTTGTTCACGGTTCTTTGTTGTTCTTTGTGGTTATATATGTACATATCCTTTGTTAATCACATATTGCCTTATTTCTTGACCTTGCTACTAAAGGGCAAACATAACTAATATCACCTGAGAAACGGGCACACCGAACTGATGGCTTGTTATCCTAAAGATATTCTCTTTTACCTCTAAGTAGCCAAATCAGAACTGGCCAATGTCAGTCAGTATCTCACTTATTGCTGATGTGACTTTGGGTTATAGGTATAGGAGTGCAAGATATCATATTGCGCACATAGATTTCTGTACATGTATGCACACAGTTAAGTCCCAGGTTTCTTTTAAGTGCTCTGTGAGAATAAAAATTGCAAATTGAAATCGTCATCACTGAAAGACACATAGGTAAGACATTTTGAAGCCCACAAATAGTGGGTGTAGATTCCAGCCTGTCTTCTTGAGTTGCCATAAACAGCAGATCTGCTGGGATTAAATCTCAGCTTCATCTGAGCCAGTGAAACATAGCAGTATATTATACCTTTATCAACGATTAGAATGAGGGGTTGAGTGCATCCTCAGTAAGTTGACAGATGACACCAAGTTAAGTGGGAGAAATAGAATGCTGGATCTAGGAACCACAGTAAGTCAGCACAGAGCAGTCTCTGTAACAACATGCTAGGAATAAATGTTAAGTTTGAAGAGGTTTCAGAAGCCCTTTCAAAGAGGGAGCTTCTGTTTCAGGACAACTCTGTCTTCCTTACACCACTTGCACCAGGCCAAAAATAACTTCCTTGCCTCGGAGTTTTTCACCCAAGCAAAATAGAGAGGTTAAATCCAGCCACCTTCCGTGTCATCTGTACTCCACTGCAGACTGTGGAGACCTCCTATCCCTTTAAACAGAACCATCATGTCCGCACTCCATGCATGTGGGAAGAGTGTGTGGCTAAAACTTGCCAGCAAGGGTCCTGGAGTTCCAGAGTTTCTTGGTTCCAATGTAGATGAACAACCAGCTGGAGGACAGTAAGTGTAAGGTGACTACTGCTGCTTTTCACATCATATGCTAGAAAAGCAACATTTGGAAACTTCTGTGCAGTGATTATCTAAAGAGTTTTGAAGTGCTGTGTTTTCCAAATGTAAATATACTGAAACCCTGGCCAGTCCTCATCAGTAGTCACCCAGCAGGATTAATCTCCAGGCATAAATTCCAGGGTGGCTAATGGTAGCCTTCATCCCTAAACATTTTCTCCTAAACTACTCTGTAGCAGCAGTGCATAGTTTAGCTAAAGCCGTCATCTGACACACTCATGGCTGCCTTCCTTCACACATGCACTGATTCTGGAGCATAGGGCTAGCAGAAAGTGCCATGCTTTGATGGTGCTGTACTCCAGTATAAGCAGCTGCTGTACCTATGGTGAAAATGTGGTTAATAACAGTGATTTATGGGAGAGGTATGAAATCTCTCCAGTGAAAATGCACAGTTCCAGTAGAACTCTGCAGTTTGGTACTTTGTGTGGAGATGTGGTTTTCTCCTTGAAAAACAGATTCATCAGCACTCTGAATACTGTCTCCTGCAAATTTGGAAAGCCAGTCTTGGCACAAAATGAACACTGTTCCCATCTTGCCATTCTTCCTGCAGGCAAATGCTACGGGCGGAGGAGGACATGTACAAATGGTACAGAAAGCAATGAAAGATCTGACTTACCGTTCCCTCTGCTTCCCAGAGGAGATCAAAGCTAAAGGGATGGACAGCAAAGAGGACATCCCCTACTACTACTACCGGGATGATGGCATTAAAGTCTGGGAGGCTATAAAGAGGTAAAAGACCACAGTTCAAGAAATGACTCATAAAGTCACTGTCACAGAGACACAGATCTCTTTTTTTTTCTGCTCACTTTTTCTCTTAATTTCTTCTCTTGTGAACAATACATTGGCTGTTTAGTAATGTGGTGCCTTTTCCATCCAGCATATGTAATTGGAGGAAAAAGATACAGCCAAGCACACACTCTTGAAAGACTGTTAATTCCTGCTTTTTTTCAGTTTTCTTGTATTCTGTATTTCAGAGGACCCTTTATAAGTACTCTTCTATAGGATTTCAAGAATTTACTGAGTTGGAATTTAGCCTGCAAAGGGAATTTAATAACAATTTTTTTTAGCTATGCACAAATGAAAAGAAGACCCAGCTCTCTGAGCCAGCCACATGAGGTCATCAAGGTTTTTGTGGAGTGAAAATGTGGGATTGACTTCTGTGAAAATTGTCTTTTGCAACTCAATAAATTAGGTATTAACTGATTAGAGCAAAACCTTTCTTAAAAAATGCTTTAAAACTGCAAGGCCTTAGTTTAATCAGGGAGGGCAGCAATTCTGAGTCAGGAGAGGTACTGCAAGGCTGCTCAACCACGCAAATGTGGTTCCTTTTCAGGTCTGAAACGCTGCCTCAGAATGGAATGATTCATAAGGGCTTTATTCTGCTGCAATGTTTAGTTTAACAAACAATGTATTTTTGCATAGCATAAGTTGCTTACTAAATATGCAGCTGTTCCTGGTTGCATGACTTTTGAAAAGCATGTTCATTTAAAATTCGATCTTTTGTGTACAGAAAATAGAGCGTTTATGATGCAAACATAATGTTCGAAGTTTTGGGTATATCTTTGTCTCCTGTGTTTTCTCTGTGTTTTGACAAGGGGTTATCTTGCAAAATTTCCTGTAATTGTTAGTGCCCATTTGAGAGAAAAGGAAGTTATAACTTTGCTGTGGTTGTTTTCTTTATGTAGTCCGGTTTTTTTGTCCTTCTCTTTCCTGTATTTTCTTTGCATATCAAGATATGACTTTCAAATACCAGGTAGTACTTAGTCAACTCAGTTTAGTTTGACTGTTTGTGGGTTTTAACCTCACTGGAGGATTGTGTTACACTGCCTCAAACTTGGCTGAGAGATTCTTCATAGGTGAATAATTTGATTTATAAACGGTGTAGGCAGTACCCTTTAGAGTGTGTGAGACCCTGACCCATGGTCAGGATCCTGATATGGTTGTGCATGTGTCTAGTCACCATGAATCTCCCACACTACGGGGTTATCAGTCTTCACTTTTGATGAAATAATTTCTATTCCCAGCAGTACTTCACATGTGGTAGATGGTGTAGACTTAAGAAAGCTGATAAGGTTGTCCCTATAGAAACAAGGAGTCTCACAAGGCAAATTTGTAAACCCCTTCTCTAATACTCAGCTTCCTCTTTCTGATCTAACTGCAGATAGATGTATCAACCCAAGATACTGCAGCCCAAAAGGCTTCACCTACACTTCGTATGCTAATCTATATTTCTGTGCAATGGGGTCTAAAACACTGCCATTTTGTAAGAGGAGGATTACATTCCATATCATCTGGCACCTGTGCCAAATGCATGGAGACAGAATTCATGCAGTTTTCTCTCTGCATTTAGCAGAAATTTTCTTTTCCTTTGGCTTCCTCTAAAAGCTAAAATTGCTTAAACTCTTGGTGTTAATGCAGTTGTCTGCCTCAATGACAACTGTTGACTTTGTTGGCTGATAGGAACCCACATTGACAGATTAATAAAAATCTCCAAATTGCAATAAATTTATAAAATGTATAGATTTTTATCTTATTAAGGGATAAATCTCTATTGGATAACAGTTTTTAATTGCATCAGTCAGCATCTGCAGACAAATGTTTTACCCTATGGGTTGTTGTCAAAATATTTAGCAAGAGATTATAGGTACCTGCAGAGCTAACAGAATATCTCAGCACATAGCCCAGTTAATCAGTCATTCAGTCATGAACTGCAAATCTTCAGGAAATTAGTCTTACCTATTTTTAATCCTTTCAGAACTCTTTCTGTTATCATAGTGTTTTAAGAGCCTTTCTTTCAGAGGTGAGTTAGCCTGGGGAGCTTTTGTAGAAAGAGGGACCTTGAAAAGAGGAACTGAACAGGGAGGCGATGTCTGCTGTAAACAAGTGGGTGTAGGAAATAGCTCTAGATCTCTTCTCCCCAGGAGAAATTTCCTGGGCCACCTCCACTTTGGAGTGTGCCAGTTGTGTTTCATGAAAAGGATGTCCAGCAGGAGGGGTGCAACTATTTGAATGGTATTCAGGAGCAGCCTTGGAGTGTCCCACATGAAGGGGATCGTACTGGTATCACACTTTGGGAACCCCACTTACCAGTGGGAGAGCTGCGTGGATATGCAAGAGGGAGTCTGTATTAAGTGAAGAATGTAAATGTCATAATAGAAGTCTGGGTGGGAGCAAAGGCTGATCTAAGAGAATAAAGTGCACAAGATTGTTCAGGAGATGCAGTGTGGTCCAGCATCTTGTTGGGGGAGGAAGTGATGCTGCAGTCCCAAATGAATCAAAGTTCCCTCTGTGCATTCCCGCTGCTTGTAGGAAGGAGGTAGGAGAGTGTTGAGACCTTCTCTTGCCCTTATCCCTTTCCACACACAGCATTTCCAAGGGCAGTAGACGACCTTGAGGAACAGCAGACTTGCTTTCTCCTTTTGATTTCGTTTTGTTCGTTTGTTCCTGCCCACAGTTTTGCAGAGGATGTGATTCACATCTACTATGAGAGCGACGAGGTGGTGTGTGAGGATGTGGAGCTCCAGGCTTTTGTCAAAGACATTTACGTCTATGGGATGAGGGGTGTGAAAGCCTCAGGTAAGGTGTGATGGCCCTGCCAGGTCTGCAGCTTGTTGATTCCCTGCTGACAGCAGTGCTGCGTGCACCGCACGCCTTGAGCTATTAGAGACCCTCTCTCTTCTTGGCCCAAAGATGCTCAGTTTTATGGGTGAGACCCTCTCTCAGGAGACAACGCCTTCTTTTGCCACAGATTCTCATTATGAGCTTGGGGAACTCGTGTAATCTCTCTGCACTGGGGACAGGTCCTTTGATCTTGTCTGCTTATGCTTTAAGCATTGGGGAGGGATGATGTCTGTAGGTACTGTTGGAACCACCAGGCAGACTGACAGAAATCACAAGGAGCAGTGAGACCCCCTTGAATCCTCTCTTTCAAACCTTGCACCAAATAAGAACATGTAAGAACCTCTCCAGGAGTATCTTGCTGCACTTTTTATTTGTTCAGCATCTATGTCACCACTGAGCTGTTCTACAAGAGAAGATACTCATAATTATTTCCAAGAAATATTCTCCTTTACTCTGTCTCTTCTCACTGCCTCTCTTTTCTTGCAAACCATTACTTGGCCATGGAAGCTCTCACCCATAACATGGCTCAATTCTTCCACCTGACTTAACACTCTCCTGTCTTTCCCTAAACATGGGGATTTTTTACTTCCACTCACATTTTTTCCAAGCAGATTTTCAGGAGTTTATAGAGGTGGGTGAGGATTCTTCACACTGTCCTGGCTGATTTACATCTGGCAACACCTGTTGGCCAGTGACCTAGGGCAAATGGCTTTGGTGTTGCAGGCACACATTTGAGTGCAAGATGTCCAGGCAAACCTGTGGTATTTCCAATCATTAGCAGTATGTGCTGGTGTATAACAGCCTCCTGGACACTCTCTTCCTGGTCAAGCAAACCATCGGGGTACACCTAGTTGCTATCCTTTTTGTTTGTCAAGTTGTCTCTTAGGAAAAGCTTAGAAGTGGCCTTCTTGTAGGAACTTCATGCTTGACCTAAGCATCATGATATGGGACAAGTACTGAGCCTTTCCAGGGCTACAGCTGGGGTGGGAAGCTACAAGCACCACCAGGGGCAGGGCTGCCACTGCAAATGGGAAGCCTGCCAGGCCTGCCTGCACCATCTCTCTCTGCACTGCTGCCACTCCAGAGCAGGGGGACTTGGCTGGGTCTGTAAAGAATGGGAGGAGGATAAATGGGGGAGACTATGGCACTTGGGGCTCCCCCTCTAGTCTCTCTTTCTTCCCTGTGAGGGCTGCTGTGACTGGGAGAATACCAAACTCCTTTAAAGATGAGCACAGTGTGCTTAGGATAGCAGAATATAGGAGGGGATGGTGCATGCTCTCCACTTGGGGCTTAGTGGCTGACCAGAGATACCGTGTGCCTCTTCCCTCTCGCATGTTGTGTTCACATCTGCATCAGGTTGGTGGTGGAAGTGTGAAGCAGCTGAGCAGGGGCAGCTTGCTCCAGGGTACTGACAGAGCTGTAGGTTTACTGGGACCTGTGATCACACTAGAATGGGACAGGAAGTACAGCACTATGTTATTTAGGGAGGATAAGAGAGATACAGGCCTGGGGTTGCTTTGGTTGCAAAATATTGCCCTAGTCCCTGACTATTGCGTTCTTTCTTTATATAGCTCCATTTGATTATTCTCCTTCAAAGACAGCTTAATGCAAGTATTTCTGTTCCTCATTCTGTTTTTTCTCTTTCAAAAGTTCTCATTTCCTCACTTCCCATTTCAGCGAATAAGCTCTCCCTGCTCTCTTTCTCACAGTACTCTTGATTGCTGAGCCTCAGACCTTTATAAACACAAGCACATGGTCACTTCCTCCTTGACTTGAGCCTTCCCTGCTTGCACTGCAGACTGAAGAAAAATGGAGCATCTGAGGTCCCTGCCCTGTGGACTGTCTGGGTGCCTTGCTGCAGGGTAGGTAGGACAGGGCCACAGTGTTTTTTAAAGGTGTAATTACACTTTGTCTTTCCCTTGTGTAATACCACATACTTTGCAAATGGTGATACCTCACAAACCTGTATAAGGTAAGGCAGGATCACCCTGTTTTTATAACCACACAGCCAAGGCACAGAGAGGTTGAGTAGCTTCTGTTAGACCACACAGTAAGACTCATAGAATGCCCTGCTCCTCAGTGACTGCTTCATAGCCCTCTTACTTCTTTCTTTTGATTACTGCTGGATAAAAGGTTTACTTTTTTACTTTTACTTTTTTTACTTGGGTTACTTAAGCTTTTCTTCTCCCTCATTTAGGGTTTCCTAAGATGATCAAGACACGAGAGACACTAGCAGAATATCTCACAGTGATAATATTCACCGCATCGGCTCAACATGCAGCTGTGAACTTTGGTCAGGTAGGAATTTGTGGGAAGACTGTTCTTCCTTCTGGACTGGGAGGTACATCTACCAGTACAAGGTCTGAGAAGTATTTTTTAGTAGATGTACAGAATTACACTGTTGTTTCTGGTCAAAATAACTGCAGAACCATCTGCAAATCCCCATGAAGTCTATGGAAACTGCAGTAATTTGGAAGCTGAGAAAGGCCTTTCGAGTCCTACATATGTACCAAAGCTCAGATTTAGGGGCTCTAACTTGTATATTTTACTGATTTTATTATGAGGAGCAATTTTTTTCAAGCATTTGGTAAGACCTCTTTCAGAAGTGCTGAAGGGTTCAGATGTCCAGCCTAGCTACCGTGTTTTTCACACATCACCTGAACTGCCTGGATTTGAGATGTGATGGTAGTGTGAGGCCCATTCTGCAGTGAAATGCAGTGAGTTATGCTAAGTGGCTTTACTCTGCCTTTGCTGCGAGCGCAGGCACAGGTGATTACTGTGGGTTGCTGCTGTAAATTGTGCTAATTTCACAGAATCACAGAATATGCTAAGTTGGAAGGGACCAACAAGAATCATCAAGTCCAACCCTTAGCCCTGCACAGGACCATCCCCAAGAGTCACACCATGTGTCCAAATGCTTCCTGAACTCTGTCAGGCTTGGTGCTGTGACCACTTCCCTGGGGAGCCTGTGCCAGTGCTCAGCCACCCTTTGGGTGAAGAGCCTTTTTCCAATATCCAACCTAAACCTCCCCTGACACAACTTCAGGCCATTCCGTAGGGTCCTGTCACTGGTCACCATAGAGAAGAAATCACTGTCTGCTCCTCCTTTTCCCCTCACAAGGAAGTTGTAACTGCAATGAGGTCTCCCCTCAGTCTCCTCTTCTCCAGCCTGAACAAACCAAGTGACCTCAGCCACTCCTCATAAGCTTCCCCTCAGGGCCCTTCACCATCTTCATTGCCCTCCTTTGGACACTCCCTAATGGCTTAATATCTTTCTTATATTGTGGTGCCCAACACTGCACACAATATTCAAGGTGAGGCTGCCCCAGTGCAGAGCAGAGCAGGGCAATCCCCTCCCTTGACCAGCTGGCGATGCTTTGCCTGATGCCCCCCAGGACAGGGTTGGCCCTCCTGGCTGCCAGGGCACTGCTGACTCATATTCAAATTGCTACCAACCAGGATCCCCAGATCCCTTTCCATGGCACTGCTTTCCAGCATCTCATTCCCCAGTCTGTATGAACATCCAGAGTTGCCCCATCCCAGGTGCAGAATCCGGCACTTCCCTTTGTTGAACTTCATATGGTTGGTGACTGCCCAGTCCTCTAATTTGTTGAGGTCTCTCTGCAGGGCCTCCCTGCCTTCAAGGGAGTCAACAGCTTCTCCACATTTTGTATCACCTGCAAACTTGCTTAGTATCCCTTCCAGTCCTGTGTCCAAGTCATTTATGAAGATGTTGAAGAGCACAAGGCCCAAGGTGGAACCCTGTGGAACCCCACTAGTGACAGGTCACCAGTCTGATGTTACCCATTCACTATTAACCTTTGTGTTCAACCTGTGAGCCAATTGCTCACCCACCACATGATATTTGTATTCAACTGTGGGCTGGACATTTTGTCCAGAAGGGTACTGTGACAGACAGTATTGCAAGTTTTAAGCTGAAGTGCATCATCTCAGATTGCAGCAAAACTCAGGGTCATATCTGAAGCAAAAGGAGACATCACCAGCTCACAACAGTGAAGCAGGCCAGAAGTGATTCTGAGTTCCCAGTCTGCCACTCACCATGGCCATATCTGCATGCCATATTCCATATTACTTGATGAAACAACATCCTTTATCTCTCTTACTGCCTGACCACAGTACTGTGGGCATGTTCTTGGAGGAAATTTTGCAGAAAAGAGGAACTGGATAAAAGGGGATTTTAATTTTTTTTGTTCAGATGTCACCTCAGGTTATCAGAAAAGGTCTTTGTTTAATAAAATAGCTAAGGCCTTAGCCTGGCTGGTGAATCTGGGCTGTGTGGCACATGCCTGTGGTTAGCAGAATAACTACTCCCATTTAGGTGACTCTCTTGTGAGTGCCTGAGCGAAAACAGAAGGGACTTCCTTGTCACCTCCAGTCCTTCTCTAGAGCATCTCCCTGTCTTAATATCCTCTCTTTCTGAAAGGCTCATAATACAGAAGCAGATTCCCGGTTGCCAAACTCCTGATTTTCTTCACTGTGTTCCTAAATACCAACCACTGTAGCTTTTCACTGTGCTCTCTTGCTCTGTTGTGCAGTATGACTGGTGTTCCTGGATTCCCAACGCCCCACCAACAATGCGCTGCCCTCCTCCAACAGAAAAGGGGACTGTCACCATCGAGCAAATTGTGGAGAGTCTGCCAGACAGGGGACGTTCCTGTTGGCATCTTGGAGCTGTTTGGGCCTTAAGCCAATTCCAGGACAAAGAAGTAAGTCAACCTCCCTTCTCTGGGTGGTGGAGATGTAGGTGAGACCATGAGAGCCATGGCAAGACTGCACAGACTCACAAGATTGTATTGCTGCTCTGTGCTTGACTTGACTATGTTTACTTTTCTGTAGAGATGTGTCAGTGGTGTGGGTTTGTCCTTATTCTGCCAGATGCAAACCAGCTCTGAGCAAGAAGTCATACTTTTACTGAGACTCTGTTTCAGCTCAAATGAAAGTTTCTAAGCTTGTCCATGGCACTGCTGAATAAGGATGCTGGTGTGGGAGGAAGAGGGCTGCAGAGTCATAAGGGTTTTTTCCATTCCTTGCCCCAGCAGTGCTGGGGAAGAAGGTACAGCAGTTCTCTGTCCTCATGTCCTATCCCTTTGAAAAATCTACTCCAGTGCCACGTGCACTACAGTGGTGGCTCGTGCCTGGCTGGTGAGGAGCAAAAACAAAACAAGCCTGTGGAAGGCTTTGCAAGCATGGTGTGTAGCCATTTCCTTCATGTAAAATGAGGTTGTCGGTACTTGGTTGTTTGACCCAAGGGCTCTGTCTCGGGGATATGTTTTGAAATCCTTAAATGGATGATGATGGACAGAGGGCACTTTAAACTAAGTTTCTCTCTAAAAAAAAAGCAGTACTAGCAGAGAAGCTGGTACTATGAGTAGTATCATGGGAAATAGTCACCTAAGTGTGCATATTGTCAGTGCAGTATTCAGAGCACCCTTCGAGTCCAAGCTGACTAAAGCAACTGTCACTGAAACTCTGAAGGACAGTTTTAAGTCAACAGAAACTTGCACTGTCACTGAATGAAGTAGTTATCTTCCTTTTTTATCTCTGGCTGTTAATTCCACTCTCATGCTGTCCTTTTCTCTAGCAGCATAAATGTTTGCATGGCTATGCAGAGATCTGGCTTAGGAAGCTCATCTGACTGACCACTGGCCTGAAAAGTGCCTGTTTTTCAGCAGATGAGCTCTCTATAGGTGGAGGAGGTGCCACATAGACACCTGAACTAGCGCTACAAAAAGATGCAAGGATGGAAAGAAGCAGCCAGCAATGGAGGGGAGGTAGCAGAGCATCTTTCATTGTCAGTGTCAATGTAGACTAGCTTAAATATTGCTAGTACTATTTTAATAGTAGCGTTTGTGAGGTGAGACTCTGGGTGCTGTTCTGCTGGATGACATAATGTTGAAACAGAATTGCCTTTGCTTACTTAAAGCATGATTTCTTGGTGTTTTTCAATTAGCTATTTCTGGGCATGTACCCAGATGAACACTTCGTGGAGAAGCCAGTGAAAGAGGCTATGGCAAAATTCCGCAAGAATTTGGATGAGATTGTCAACACCATCACCGAACGCAACAAGAACAAAAAGCTTCCTTACTACTACCTTTCCCCAGATCGCATTCCCAACAGTGTTGCTGTTTGAAGAGATAGCCAGGAGAGTTTGGAGGCATGTAAAGCTAATGATGCTTTTCTGTTACATATGCTTCTTCAATTAACTTTCAGAAATGGATAAGAAACCCACCCCCTCCATCAGAGCTGGCCTAAGTCTATCTGAACTTTCAGAACATATCTGGTTATGACCAACCTTGCAGATGAAGTCTAGTCGACAACCCTCTAGGTCAAATTTGTTAGAAGTTTATTTTTCCAGGATTTTAAAATTAATCTTAGAATCAATATACATGTTTCTGTTATCTTGCCCTCTCCTTGACAAAACAATGCAATCACAGATTCACTTACTCAATGGAAAAAGTATCATGAGCAATAAGCAAGTCACATCTTTAAAATCCTTCCTGTTTTAAATAGGTGACACTGATGACATAGAAGAATGTAATCTTTAATGTATATGCATTGGTTTTAATCTGATTAAAACAAATGTTAAATATTTTCACAACAATTGTGAACATCCTATTAAGGATAAAGGTAAAAGAAGGACATTTTCTTAACATAGCTGATGGGATTTTATCACTTTCTTACCAAGTTCATGTGAAACAGCATCTCATAAGAGACGAAAATTTTGTACCTACATAAACTTAAGTATTTTCTGCATAAAACTAGAAAGGTTTGTTTTAGCCTGTCCAGCAGAGTTTGATGTCCCTCACAAGCACGGACAAATGTTTTACTTAGCACAACAGCAGCAAGTACAGACCTAGCAGTGCTTATGCTCAGTTTCTGTTTCGTTGCTTGAGGCTGCTGGGTTTTGTGGACAGTTTGTTCTGTTTTGTGGGGAATGAGGAGGCTACTTCATATAATGGAAGAATTTCTGGAGAAGGCTTAATCGACAGTTTCTAAGAGGAATCTTAGATTTGGCCAGTTAAGCAAAACTAACACGTTCCATCTTAGAGACAACTGAGTTTTGTCTGTTTTGTTTAGAGGTAAATAGGTTCAAATACTTGAGCTTTGGCTAAAGTTGAGAAAGTCACTGAGATAATGAAAGCAAAATTGAGGTTTGAGAAATTTAAGAGTTGTGCTTTTGGTGATAACACTTTGGGTTTATTTTTCTGAGAATTTGTTCCTTGTATTAAGTGCACCAGCCTGCAACGTATTTTCTCAATAGATAAGAAAGCTTCTTCTAATAAAACAAAACTGAACATCTAGCTTTTATTTCCTAATTCAGTATCTAATGCTGTATGTCTCAAAAACCTTGTAGGAATAAACACAATGTACTGTGTAGAGAAATGCAGCTTCTGCTCTTTGAGAAATATAGTTATTTCTATCATTCATGTGTGATTTGGAAAAGGGTACTACTAAAATATACAAACTTTCACATGAAACAGGTATGGAAACTGATTTTAGACCCTTTACAGCAGACTGATTCCCTTTTCCTACCCCTAGCTAAAGACTTTGAGAAAGATGTGGAAGGTAAGACCATTTCCGGTTACTGAGGAAGTACATTTATGATTTGTTCATCATCTTCTTACTGCAGCCCATGGGAAGGGATGAGTGCAGGAGTGGAGTCATGCAATCGTGCAGCGACACTGGAATAAGACCAAGGGATCACAGACAACAACCTGTGAGCCCACCCCTCCAGAAAAAAAGGGGGGGTGGGAAAGAAAAGAGCAACTTGAATGCAAGAACTTGAAAGCAAAATTGCAACAAGCTGATGCAATATATCCAACAAGCTCTAACTCTTGTCCTTCCCCTGTGTACAGAGAATGTCCTCTTGCTTTCATGTGATAATGATTTGCATAGTCAAGTACCTGTCTAGAAAACAAAATATGAGAAGACTTTGATGGATGTTCTCTTGGATCTGTGCCCTCTGCTGTAGCCTGTGGACCTAGGACAGCTGGTGAGAGATTTGGGTAATTGACTGTGCGGCTTTGAAGACTGGTGGTAGCAATCTGATTCAGCAGCAGGAGAAGCTGTGGAAAGAGGTAAAGAGGTTAAAAGTAATACTGGCACCAGAAAGGAAGCAGATACTTGCAAGTAATAAAGTGTTTACTGTTTCAGGGGGTCTGGGTACACATGTTGCTGTCCCAGTCCTGCCTCCTTTTCAGTTCTGTTTCCACCAGGAAGTCATCTTGCTGTGCATGGGCCATGGGTTCCTCCCCTGCATCTTTAGCCATGACTTGCACAGAGGTATCTCCTAAGCCATGGTGCTGAGGTGGAGTGTCTACTTGTAGGATGGCTCCTAGGTGGGAATGAAAGTATCAGCTCTCTCTGAAGTGTGTCATGCACTCAGCTTTGCAATAGGAACTGCAGCTTGGTGTCCATCAGCCCAACAATAGCATGTGTCCTGGCTGGGTGGCTGTTGCTACTGGCCAGTCCATGGGAATTTAGCCTGACTCTTCAACTTGAGCTTCCTTGCTGTCTTTTCCAATTGCAGTGATTCTCAACTGGCTGGAAGATTGAACTAGGAAATATCTGATTCAGGAAATTCTGGCAGTAACTCAGGCGGCTCTGTCATCTCAGCTCTTCCTCTTGGCATTTGGTCACTGGAGAGGACACTCGGCTATAAAATGCCAGTGCTAGTGAGAAATGAACTGGTAAGCATTGTCCTAAAGGACTGCTACAAGTAGAGGAGAAAGCCTAATGTTTTCTCCCAAAGCAGATTCAAAAAAATCTCTCCTTAAGAGAAAAGGAGGCCATGAGATGGAAGGAGAGACCATCAATGAGGGGACAGGGCAGGCTTTTCTTGCTGAAGTCTCTGACTCTTTGGGTTCATCAATGACAGTGAGGATTTAGGCCTCCACAGCCAGCCCAGTTCTCATCAGTGGCCTCCCATGCTTTCCTCTCTTTGCAGGGTGACTTTGCCTCTATAGACTTCTTTTGGCGTATTCCCTTTCCCAACCCCCAAACATCCCTTGCGATAATATGGTTCTCACTGCCCCTGGAAAAAAAGTGCACATACTTCTTGTTCATCCCATAGGAAGTAAGCTACCCTTTTCTTTTCTGGTCAATCCCCATTTTACAGGTGGGGAAATGGAACAAGAGCAATGAAGTCCACCAGATCAGCTCTGAATTGAGGTTCTTCCTTTAGAAAGAACACGAGAAAGTTGTTTACTGGAAGCATACTAATTTTGGCTGCCTAGAGAGCAGACACAGTTTTCAGGCTTGGCCTTTCAAGGTTACTTACTCTGCTGCATGTTGAGCAGAACATAAAATAGACCACAGAAGATGAGTTTCTTACTAGCAAGTTTCAGTCAGCAAGTGGCTTTTCCTGCCACAGTAGTAGAGACATAGTATCTAGGAAGAAATTGTGCACACTGAGATAGTCGCACAAGTGCATAGTTTGCTTCATTTATACTATAAACAGGCATAAATATTGCATAATCAGACGTGGCTGGTACATTTAGAGGTTAACTGAGTTTTTATCACCAGAAGACATGGCTATGATTGCTTAGACTGATTTCAGCATACCACAGGATTTCCCTCTTCAAACTCAATACAGGGGTGCTTGATACAGGAATCTTCTGTGAACATATCCACTCATGGTTTACCAAAACACATAATTCACCGTGGTGTTTGAGTCACTTCTCTCGCTGGTGAATCCCTCATGCTGTGAAAGATATGCACTGCTTCTAGTTCTGCATGCATTCAGCCTTTGCATCTCGCAATAGACAGCTTCTTGCAGTAGCTTTGTGTGATTGAAGATCCTTCTCTGACCAGTTCCCTACTACATTCCTCCCCTTTCTTTTGTAAACTGAATAGATTATTTTCCTGCGTTCTTTTGCTGTAAGACTTTCTTTAAAATGTTTATCTATTACCACTGTGGGGGCAGCATGTGGGCAGTTGCTATCAATGATGTTTCAATGGCTATTTCAGTCAATATTTCATAGGCTGCATTTCCTCCTTCTTGCAACAGTGTATATGCAGTTTGTCCCTAGATTTATGTCACAAACCCACAGCAAATTATCTGTGTTAGTGCACAAATTTCCTGTTTGTGTGTATGCAAGTAGCTGGCAATACCTTTAGTGAGTGAGAGAAATACTAAGTGAGCTGTTGGTACTCCGGTAGGTCTCTATAAGGCTTCAAATTCAGCTTCTCTGGGGAGCACACTGTATATCTAGCAGCCTTTTAACTTTAGATTGGCAGTGTTTAAAATCCTGTACTTAGTGGTTAGGCTCAATTTGTAATTATGTAGCTGAGTTATCATAGAATAGTTTGGGTTGGAAGGGACCTTAAAGATCATCTGGTTCTAACCCCCATGCCATGGGGGGTTCTAGCATCCAATGCTAGAAATATTTAATCTGTATTTAACTTTATCAGGGTTCACTCTAAAGTAATTCAGGCTTTTGTCTGCCTGCATATACCAATATACAGCAGAGGTTTCTAGGGAGCCTGGCCAGCCAGTTCAGCAGAAATGCACAGGTACAACAGGGGAATGCTCTGCACTCTGCAATTACTGCAGTCTGCATTGGCAGTGGGAACTAGACTGACAACATCCTTTTATACAGCACACTGAAGAACCATTTCTTTCCTAACTTAGTGCTTGTCCATAGAGCTCTTCATTCACTCTTCAGTACCTTCTCTGAGCACCTTCCTCACATGCATGAAGTGATTAATGTTATGTGCAAACTAACAGCTGCCACACATAGATCTTCCTTTTCAACTTGCTGCCTCTTCAGTATCCATTTCAGGAGAAACCCCCATGGGTGAGTGGTACATTGGTCTTCCAGAAGACCTGGCAGCAGTCTCTGAGTCCTTTTGTCTCTGCTGGAAGCACATCAATATAAGAGCCACTGTCTCCAGGGGACCTGAAGCATATGGATGACTCTTATCTCTTTTAAAAGGCT
Organism: Lepidothrix coronata; assembly: GCF_001604755.1. Classification (NCBI taxonomy): domain Eukaryota; kingdom Metazoa; phylum Chordata; class Aves; order Passeriformes; family Pipridae; genus Lepidothrix; species Lepidothrix coronata. The sequence continues at coordinate 11,703,381 of NW_016690188.1, forward strand.
GTAGATACTTTATCTGTTATACAGTGTTCTTTGATTGCAGCTTGTGGCTCCTAGACAAATGTTTTGTTTCATTTTGCCAATAAGCTGAGTCATACCATTTTGTCTCAAAGATACTGCAGTCATGACAGCAAAGGGAGCTCCATTCCTGCCCTTGGGGCTCGGGCCATATCAAATACACTCTCCAGCCTTTGTTTTCTTTTCTGTTTCTAGGGTTAGATCTGGACAAGCTACATGACATAATGAGCCAGTTCTCTCTCATCTGTGAGGAAGATATTATAGGGGTCAAAGCTTGGTAACTTTTCAGATCTACTAGCTCCATAAATACCTTTTTTGCCTATTCCAGAGTGTGATGTGTATGGCACTGGCTGCTACCACTCACATATCTACTTATGTTTAGTAGCTCTCAATGTTAAACAGTAATCAATAATCAGCATTAATCACTATCCTAACAATTGTAGGACAGTCTGTCTGAAGGGCATGTTTGTTGAAAACCAGACCTGCATGCAGGCAAAGCCAGCCTGATACGCTGATAATCGGGTCTCACAAAGTGTTTGGGTAAAACTTTGAATAGTCTGTCTTTGCCTGGTACCTGCCTGGTCACCACTGAGCTTCAGATGGTAGGAAAGCTATGTTTGGGCAGGCCTAAAACAAGCAGATCTGGTTTCTCTGGCCTTGTGGAAACAACAGGTCAGAAGCAGTGTCTTGTGTTTGTGGGAGGTATGTAGGTGTTGCCTTATTTTCACTTGGCCACTGTATTTGGCCCAGTGTAAAAGTACCTATGTAACAGACTTGATAGTGGATTACATAAAATCAGGTAGGTTTTTGCCATGAAGAAAAATTGGTTTTTACATTTTAACCTAAAAGCAATGGATTTACACCGCTGGAATCCTACTGGGCTGCTTCAGTGTATTCAAGCTGTTTTGGCAGCAGCATTTCACAAACCTTTTCTGTTTGAGGAATGAAAGGCCATCTGGAAGCCTTCTCCTTCCCAGGATCTGCACTGCTGAAACATTATTTTTTCTGGCATCATTTGATCTTAAAGGCTAATGAGTGCTACATGATTTAAAGGTTGGGGTACTTGTACTTCTGTCTGTGTAGATGGAAGCAAGAAGAAATAATAAATAAGATTGGCCAAAATTTAGTTCTTCTCCCTTTTGTTTTATAGGGTTAACTTGACAGCGAAGATACAAACTAGTTTTCTCAAAGCATGCATGGGAAATGTTTCTGGAAAGAAAACTTTCCTAACAGTACTTGTGTCTCAAAAGAAAATCGAGATGTAATAATAGGAGGATGCAGGAGGCTTTGCAAAATGCATGTACTGGAAGCAAGAGAGTGGGGCTGCATTTGGGTAACTCACAGAAAGGTCAGGGGCTTTGTTGAATTAATGGATCATATTGGGATCATATTCAGATGTACAAATTGATCAAAACATCTAATGGTAAAATGTCTTTCCATAGGTTTTTTCAGAGTTATACAGATGGAGATCCAGAAATGTAAGTTTGGGGATAAGTTAGCAGCTCACTCACAGTCTGGATGAAGGTTGTTCTTGGCTCTGTTTATGTGAAAAATCTCCCAGAAAAGGTGTTATCAATCATGAAAAAGGAATCTATGCTTCAGCAGCTGATACAGTGTGTGCGAAACTGCCAAGGGAGACTCAGTGGGACTGACCGCAGGTGATGGGTCAACAGTAAGAATTTAAGACTTTATAAACACTGAAATCTTGTGAAATCAATCCCTGAAAGATCTCAGAAATGATGAGAATCACAGTATCACAGAATATCCTGAGCTGTAAGGGACCAACAAGGCTCATTGAGTCCAAGTCCTGACCCTGCACGGGACAACCCCAAGAATCACACCATGTGCCTGAGAATGTTGCCCAAATGCTTCTTGGACAGTATATAAATACAGGAACAACAAGAACATATAAAAACAAAAAAAAAGGTGTTACAAACAGGTTTTTGTCTGAAGGCTTCAGCTGCTTTTAGAAACATGCAGTGCAACCTCACTGCATGGGCTAAGCTTCCCCATTCAAATTTCCTTCACCTTTGGCAGAACTGGCTGTACTAGAAATGGGAGCATCACAGAGGGGAAGAATGAAGCTTGTTCTTTTGGTGGGATATTGCTCTGAAAAAGTTACTTTCCTGGGAAGACTTGCAAGAATCATCTATGACCCTGCCCTGGTGGAGTGGAGAGTTAAACACACTTTATTTAAAAATATGAAAATAATATATAGATAAATAGGTGTAACTTTTTGTACAGCTATGCCCAAATGGCAACATACAGGTGGTATATATATGAATAGAAACAGGCTTCCTTGTATTTTTGTCTTGCTGTTTCTTTAGGCAACTTCAAGAAAAGTGATTCACCCAATGCACATTTAGAGAAGCAAAAACGTGTAGTGCTTTGCTTTCATTGTTAACACTTTATCTCTTCTAAAACTTTATCTGCTTTATCAATAGAAATACTTAAACATTGCAGTCAAAGCCATGTCAAGAGCCAGTAGCTAAAGAGAGAAAAATTCAAATAAGAAGTAGGACTGGTGATAGATTTATCATCGCCAGCAATTTTTGAGCTCAGCATGGATGAATTTTGAATGATTATGATAGGAGTCTAACAAGCAAAAATTCTTTGTGCTGTAGAGATGGTCAAGTCAAACTGCATTATCTTATAACTGCATAATCTATAAATGCATATTTTAACAGGAGAAGCCAGTTTAAGTCAATTCAGGGGAATAAGGAAAAATCCTTGAACAATGGGAAAAGAAATATAATCGAAGAAGTTATATATCTGCAGCTTTTCTCTGATACTTCTTTATGGTTTTGTTTCTTGCTTTGTTATCATTTGACCTGCCAAAGTTCATCTGTGTCTAGGTCTTTCAAGATGAACGTTTTCACTATGAATAAATTCACTGAAAAAAAAATGCATGTAAAACCAGGTTTGGTATAAGTAACAAATGGTATTTTTACACCAAATCTTTTTAAGCCAATAACACTTCAGAATATATTTTGAATGACTATTTTTGATTTTCCAAATATTGGGGCACTTAAAGCTGGGAAATTTCACTTGTTTCTCCTTAATCCAAAGTTAAATCCCCAAACTGTTCTTTTATTCTTTTTAATCTTCAGTCATTCACAGAGCTAATTAAATTCATAGCACCAGTAAGTGCAACTTTTGTCTGTTGCAAAGACTCAGCTGAAAAGTCAGTTTGATTTCCCTGAGGTTATTGGAGGATGAGCTTGGCTCTTCATTGCCATAACATGTAAGACTTAAATTCTGTCTTTTTCTCCATAAAGATGGTTGCATCTTGCTGCTAATGGTGTTGATTTTCAGTCTCTGAAAATGACTTATGACTGCTTGTGTGAGTTGGTGTTGTTCAGATTGAACCATATGACCAAGACGGCCCTTCACACACTACAGCATGAGAACATACTGACAGTAGAAGAACTCATGCACTGCTTCCCCGTGGCCACCATACTGGTGAGTGCAGCAGGAGTGATTTGTGGGAGCTTTGCCAGCTCTCACATCTCTCTGTGTCACCAAGCATGCAGCGTCTGTGGCCTGACTTCCCATGCACAGAGTGCTGGCAGGGGACAGCTGTGCATTTGGACCTGGAGGGAAGATAAGAGAGGGCAGATGTGATGCAGCTGTAGGAGAGTTTTAGCTTTCAAGAGGTTGGGTGTGAGCCAGAAAAGAAAACACGAGAGAAATACCTGACACAATTATGATGTGAATTCTGATACAAATTGCATGCCCTTGATACTGTGGGTCTTCCATGGTTGCCACCATTATTCTCTTGCATTCCTGAAACCCAGCTTGTTTCAGGTGGAAGGTGGTTTAGTTTGGAAGCAGCTTTGTGATTATGTTTAGCCAGTCCACTGTGCTCTGGAAGATCATCAGGAGGGCTGAGAAAAAGAAACTTTCTCTTCATAGCAAAATTATGAGATCAGAGTTTTCTAGAGTGTCTTACAATTCTTACACTCTTTTCTAGAGTGTGGGTCATTGTGGAGGATGGGAAGGAGTGGTGAAAGCCTTGGAGGGGAAATCACAGGGCAGGCACATCTCTGGGGAGGTACCACAGGGTGTGGCAGGGAAATGTACTTGTGGTGGGACTTCTTCCAGCTGGGGCAGGGCACCTGAAGTAAAGAGGGAAAGGTGTTGAGGGTGCTCAGAGCACAAGCTTTGAGGGTGGAAATGGCCATGGCATCGGCAAGGATCACACGGGGAGGAGCTGGGCTTAGTAAGGAGTTGGGGTAAGTAACCTGAGAGATAAGTGGAACAGAAGCAGAGTCCAAAGCTGATCAGCCAGAGAAGTGAAGCAGGCTGGCAGAGATGCAAAGAAGAGTCCTGGAGAACTGCTGGAGCCTCCAAGGGACGTTACAGGGTGAAAGGGCCCTGCCCTGGCCAGGGTTACTCTGGGCTCTGAAGAAGTCAGATGTTACTGTCACTGGTGCCCTCTGCTGCTGCTAGATCATGTTGTTAATTTTTTAGAAATATTTCTTGTCCTTTGCTGACACTGTAAATCTTTACTGCCTGGTAAAGGGAGGGCTCTGGCATCTCACTACTTTTAAGAGAGCATGTGTAAGCGTGGAGATAGTGCTTACTGCTTAGAAGTAAGACTCTATCAAAGAGGAAAATCCTAAGGTCTCACTTCTTTACATCTTAGCAAGTCGTGCAATTGTCCCTACTGATCCCTGCTGGTCTTATTTCCTTTGGAATCAGCACTGAGCTCAGATTCAGATTTTCCAGGAGCTTATGTTTTCGCCTGGACATGTCTGACATTCCCCTGGTACAGTGATTTTTCCAGTTTTAATCACACAGACATGGCTTTATGTGACTAACTGCTGCTGACTTTGTCTCTCACTCAGTGGTTATCAGTACAAAAACACTGAGTCATTTTGTATAGACACCATTCCCATGCCTTGGGTAGGTACAACATTTTTTTCCCTGATGAAAAGTCAACAAGTTTCATTATCTGAGATCATAAAATATGTTGATGACATTTGCTGAAGTTGTCCCCAACACTTCCTCCAAGGTATGACCACAGAGAAGACTCTCTTCTTTTCTCAGCCACAGCAGAAACACCAGAGCAGGAATTTCTGGAGTGAGTGGAGGAGTACAAAGAGACCCCCACGAGCGATGATAAAAGCAGTCCCACAGCAGCAGTGATCTGTCCATGATGTACAGGAATCAGTGCGGGGCCTTTGGGGCTGTCCCAAGCTCTGTGACTACTGGAGTGCTCTCAGGCAGATCATGTCACCAACCAGTCAGTCCGTAAGCTCTGTGTCTATCTGCACCTTCAACACTTTTGCAATTGAAAGCTTCTGCTATTCACTTTGTGTGTCTTCTGATAGCAACAAGTGTGCAAGCATTAGTATGTGTAGTGGCAGAAACAGGAGGCTCCAGGAGGCATGACGTATAAATTTGCTCATTTTAGAAAGTCTGTGTTTGTGCAGAACCCTTGTGAAAATAACAGTCAGAGCAAAGCAGGGAGAGAAAGATCAATTATTTTATCTCTGAAAGCAGAGGAGAGCTCAGAAAAATTATATTTACTGTCTAATTCCACAGCAGAATGGTTTTTGGCTTGTTATCAATGGACTTTTTCTATACTTATTTGATTTTTATAATCATATCAGAACTGTATCATAGCTTTTCCTTTCCCAGGAGCCTGCCAGGACAAGATTGAAAATCATTTATCCTACTGTGGAGGGGTCTGTTTGAAGATGATGAAGGTATTACTGGATAATTCTGCACTTATACATTCCCATCCAAGTGTTTCTTCTGAACTGAATTCCTGCATATTTGTACCAGTGTTTTGGAGTGAGTAGTCCTTCTCATACAGAGATTTTCTTTGTTGTATTAGCTGGTGCTTGGGTTTGTCATTTCCTGAGCTGGAGTCCCAGACTATGTACAAGAGGATACTTATAGGTAGATAGAGGAATGAGACTGTTAATTTTGCAGCCTTCCTGCTGCTAAGTCCTTCCCTGAGTAGGGAAATCACCATGTAGCCATAACTGTTTGCATGAAGTGCTCTGTGGTTGTGGCTGTTGGCTACTCGGCCTGTTGTGCATTTCAAGGAGCTGAACAGCAGTGGAGAGAGGAGGATTCCTTCAGCCATATTTACAATATGGTTTTAGAGTTAGACCCTGATCTTCCACCAGCTGTGGGCAATGTGTTGGACTCCAGCATTACCCCCAGGTCCAGCTGTTAGAAGGAAGTGATCTTGGTTTCTCCAAATGAGACAAATGGGGAGAGGTGGTTTATGNTTGGGTGAGGTGGTAGGTGGAAAAAGAGAAAGGATGAGTAATAGCCAGAGATGGAACAGAAGGGTTTGTGAGAAGAGAAATGCATTCATGTACTGCTCTTCAGGGAAAGAAAGGGTTTCAGCCTTCTTTAATGTGGAAATAAATGGTAAGAAGGAAAACATATTTGTAATCCAGATGTGCCACAACTCTTATTTGTTGTAACTTTTTTTTTTTCATTAGAAGACAGTATTGGAAAGGTTTCATGAAAAATGCAAGGCTTTTATTCATTTAACTCATACTGGGGTTTATCTAACTTTGATAACTGTGGCATCTGATTAATGCTTTTAAATGTTAAGTGTGGGAAGCTGGTACTTTAATCTCTTCATGTAGTTAGCAGAAGATTTTTTTAAGTTAAACTGAATGGATGTCCTCTATAGTCTATTATTGTCAGAGTTTTGTAAGCTGTTTTTTCTTTTTTTTTTACATTGGGCATTCATTGTCGTTCTATTGCACTTCTGAAAATAAAACAGATTAATAATTTATGGATAACTTGACATTGCTCTTCTATCTGTAATTAAGAAAGATGTTGTTTCAAATTATCTTGGGGTTGGATTTTTTTGCTGTTCTTCTTTCTTCTTCCTTCCCCCCCCCATATTGTTTTATGAAATGATGACCATGGTAACCCAAGTGATTTTAAATATACTTGACTGTGTAGAAATTCCATAGCTTAAACAAGATTCAGGTGTTTTTCAGTCAGGAAGTTAGTAACCACAGATTATCAAGTCTTGTTTCACTGTTGATGAGACTGTCTTTCACTAATGTGAGATGGCATTCTGAGTCTTCAGTCTCTAAACAGCTAGAGAAATGGAGGTAAGAATGTCTCTTCAGCCATATTTCAGACTCCTCCTTTTCTGGTATTTACCTTTGAATTTGTGCTAGTTAAACAGAGATAAGGTAAATTCAGTAGTTTTTTCTAAGGATCTTATTCAAGTGTTAATTGTTGCACTGAGATTGCACTGAGATTGCAAAAGTTATACCATTGTTGTGCAGTTAAAGTCTTCCAGAAACTACTGGAGGTGGAGGAGGCAGGGAGAAAGAATGTGTGTACTTGTGTCTAAAATTATAGTGTGTTACAAGTCCCTTTTATAAAGTGAATATTACAAATTAATTGATTACCCTTGTTCTCACTGCAGTTTAAGTGTTCTGTTATTGGAGACATTAGGGTTGCTTTTTCCATCTTACCCAACAAAAAAACACAGTGATCACAGAAGACTTTGCTCTGAGCAAAATGGCGGAAGTTAATATTAAATACTAGACTACTGTTTGCAGAAGTTTGAATTGGTATTTTTGCAGATTTTTTACTTTAGTGACAAAATAAATTCTCTTGACTAGTTATTTTATTTATTAGCTATAACAATTTGGCTTTTACAGTTGCATGGCAGTAATTGAGACTGTTCACAAAATGAAAATTGGTCACTGTCCAGAAGCAATAACAAAAATAATAGTAGAGAGGTTGCATGAGAGGTTACATGAGTAGAGAGGTTACATGAGAAAACAGGTAGAGTTATCTTAGAAGATAAAGAATAACTTCTGGAAAGAGTCTGTGAAAATTAAAACTGTGGAGACCACATGAAGATCATTCCAAGATGCTCTATTGGAGGCACAGGTGCAAACTGTTCAGTTAAGAAGTAAGATATCAAGAAGTCCAAATAAAAACCAGCATGGCTAAACAGCAATGGAAGAATGATACTAGAAGATTTTATTCAAATGGACAGATTAAGAGAACCTTTTTCTCAGGTGGAATTAGTAATTACAATAGCTATGTTGTCACATATTTTTGTAACAAAAGATCATACGTTAGAAAACCTTGGAGCCCTTTGGATAAGGAAACAAGCACATGATAAGGAAGACCTGATCGATGTATTTGAATTCACTTGGATATCCAAGCACAACTGATTTCTTACCAAGAACTTTTGGAAATTAAATTGTCTTCATGTAAGATAGAAAGTCCTCGTGGAGGAAATAATCAGTCGAAGAATGAAAAATAAAACTGCAGTTATCTGTTCCAGAGACTGCACTGCGTGACAGAATTAATAATTTGCCTAAAATGAATGGTAAGTAGTGAGGTGACAGTTTGCTGATTATATTGTGAAGGACTGGAGAAGAATTTTTACAATGCTGAATGACTGAGGGATAAATATGGCAGATGAAACTCATTGTGGTTATCTACAAAATGGGTCTCGTGAGTACAAAAATGTTCATAAATTGATAGGAAAGTAGAACTGACTCACCACTTAAAAATTTTCCAGAATTATAGAAGGCAGCTTTGAGGAAATATTGATAGAGTAGCAGTTGAAGAAAGCAAGTAAAGAATGCTGGGAACAAATTAAGAAGCTGAGGAAAACTTTACCATGAGACACCGAGGTCTTAAATGTTTTTGTTAATTCTCTTTCCTTCCCACTCCCCATGTCAAAGAAGATAGCACAGAATTGGAAAAGGTACATGAAAAAGCAACAGGAAAGATCGTGGAGTAATTTTAATTTAACCCTCTGATGGTCTTTATTTCAACCTCCTACTCAAAGCAAATCCAGTTATATCACATGGCTCAGGGACCTTGGCTGTTTACTTTTGTGCTTCTCCACGGGTGGATAAACCATAACTTCTTCCTGTGTGGCCTAATATTTAACCAACTTTAACAGTGAAAAATTTTCTAAATTGGAATCTTCTGTGTTCCAGCTTGTGTCCACTGCTTCCAGTTCTGTTAGTGTGCACCTCAAAGAGTAGTGGTTCTGTCTTCTCTCTGTCCTCCCTTTTTATAATGGGAAGGCAGTGATACAATCTCCAATTAGTGTTCACTCATTGAGGCTGAGCAAAGCAGTTCCTCACATACCATGTTTTTCCTTCCCTTAACCGTTCTGGTGACCCTCTGCTGGACTTGCTGTGGTTTTGTCAGTGCCTTTTTTGGATTGGGGCTCCAAAATCTGGACATAGTGCTCTGGATGGGAGGAGGAAGAGCACTCTGAGGGTTTCTTGAGTGCTCAGCAAAAGATAATCGCTTCCCTCATTCTGCTGGACACATTTCTTGTTAATATGGCCTGAAATGCTATTGAACTTACTCCACGCTGCTGATTAGTGTTCAGCTGTAGCAATTGTGGCGCAGACACCCCCGCTGGTCACCAGAGAATCATTTATTTATTTAAGGCCTCTATTTATAGAGGAACTAGTTTTATTGCTGGTCTGTGAGCTAAGCATCTTCAACCTATCAACAAGCAGTACTTGGCCCTATAAAATTACAGTATGCATATTTCTACCTATTAACAAATAATGTCCATCTTTGCACCTATCAGCTTTCAACACACTTTCTTCTTTTCTTCAATCATGTTCTTGTTCTGGGTCTTTCGACCTTTGGCTCCACGCACATCGTAGACACTTCCTCCCACCTTCTGCCATGTTCTCTTCCGTTCTGGCAATGTCCACTGCTTTGTTAACCCTTTAAGTTCTGCCCTGGTCCACAATCCTCCACATTCAGCTTGCTTTCCACCATGAATCAAGGCCCTATTCTACAAAGATATGTTCTAGCCAGTCAACCCCCAGACTGTCCTATCGCATAGGGTTATTCTGTCCCAAATGCAGGGCTGCATTTGCACATGTGCTTGATCCACTTTTTCAGCCTGCCAGTTTGTCTCTGAATAGCAGCTATGCCTTGCAGAAAACTTACCACTCCCCCCAAGTTTGTATCTATGAACTCGCAAAGTGTGATCTATCCACAGGTCCGGGCTATTAGTAAATACAGTCCAGTACAGATCCCTGAAGACTGTCTCTAGTGCTAAGCCATCTGCTTGATTATATATTTCTGATGCCAATTCTTTGAGCCCATTGTAAAAAACCTACCAGATCTGCCAGGCATGGTTTGCCCTTGCTAAATCCAAGCTGAATATTCCCATTCACCTTCCTTTCCTTTGTGTGCCTGATAATGGCTTCTGCTGAGGACTTTTTTTATAACGTCCCCAAGATGTCAAGTGAGGCCAACCAACCTATAGTTTTTCTAAACTATCCTCCTTGACTTGTCTTGAACGTGGCAGTGACATTTTTCTTGGTTGCCCAAACTTCCCTTGGTTGCCATGAAGATAATAGAGAGGGGCCTCACAGTGCCAGCAGCCTACCTCCCTCTGCACTGTTGGGTACATCTCATATGTCCCCGTGGACTTCCCTATATCCACCTGGCTTTGATGCCTCTGTTAATAGAGGATTTTCCTCATAATGTTCCATCAGTGCTATACCCATTCAGTAACTTCAGATTTGCAGGTAGAGAGGGAGTCTTCATTCTGTTGCTGGAAGTCACGGGCTTCTTATTCCTCAGTTTTTAAAATCTCCATTTATTATTATTTTGAGTGTGGCCTTTAGCTGTTCCTGTGTCCTTGCACTGTGTGAGGCTTGAGGTTTTCTGTGTGCAGAGTCGTACTTTATCCCTTCTTTGTCTGTTATACATTGTCAGGTTGTTTCCTCCTACAGCTTCTTTACTTCCTGACTCAAATCATATCAGAAAGAGAACTTTTAGACAAAGATGAAATGTATTTTATGGTAGAGTCTTTTAGCCTGTAAAAAAGTTGGAGTAG